>NC_067466.1:18357998-18657998 GCF_025434085.1 Hippocampus zosterae
TCTCTCTTTTTTTTTTTTTTGATACGTGCGGTAGAATTCTAGGGAAAGAAATGGACGACCTGGATTGTAGGAATCTTTTTGAATGGGTGGAGAAACGCGGGACGGCCCCACAAACGGAAGGAGGAGGTGAAAAAAAACGTCAGCGCGAGTCAGAACGAGAGGCACACACACGACGGAGGCAGGCGGGAAAGACGGGAAGTGAGAGCGATGGCAGGCGGAGCACGTACAAGATCTCCGGAGGAATTGCCCACGCGGAGAGCTGACGACTCTGTTGTCGCCTCTCCGCCGCGTTTACGAGGGAAAGCAGAGGAACGGACGACGCTGCCGAGGCCGATAACCCAAGCGGCGACGGCTTGCTAATTTCTCTCTTTGCTTTTCAAAACCAGGAAGTTGAACTTTGACCCCGGCACGTATTAAGACCGGCATGGCAGATTTCATGGAGCAGGTGTTTGCGCAAAGCGTTAAAGCGTTCTCATTCTCCCGAGCTGAAATTGAGCTTTTGATGCCGAGTTTTCAGCGCGGCCCTCCAGATAGACTTTTCCTTGCTTTGTGTGTGAAAGGGGGGGGGGGGGGGGGGGAGGGTTGGGTTCCATCAGTGGCGGTATAGTAGCAGGCCCCTGCGCTGCATGTTTTGTCAAGAAACAGATCCCGGTTCCGGAATCTTGCCATGCGGTGACGGCTGCAAAGCGGAAACATCCCCCCCCCCCCCCCCCTACGCCGCAGCCGGTCAATGAACGGCGGCCAAAGTGGAAAATAACTCCCGGTCTGCTCACAAAAAGGTGAACGGAATCATGCGCGACCATTCAAATGAACATAAATTTGCCTTAATGAGAAGAATGATATTTAGTCCTCGGCCACATGCTCTTTTTATTCCCGCGCCGAGTCACTTCTGGACAGCTGTTTATCCTCTTCGCTCCGCTAGTAATGAGACGGACCCCCCCGGAGACGTAATAAGGTCTCGGTTTGCTGTTCTGCCGCATCGGCACGTTTGAGTCATATGCCGACCTTCCCATCGTACGATTATTCCCTCCCCTGATTGCGGAAGCCGATTAACACGTGCCTCCCCCCCCCCCTCCCCTCCTGGCAGAGGTGGTCCAGCTGAGCCTGGCGGAGGACCAACGGGTCAGCGTCTCGGCGGTGACGGTGGGCCTGAGCGCCGTGCTCACCTGCGCCATTCAGGGGGACCCTGCGGCCGCCCATCATCTGGAAGAGGAACGGCGTGGTTCTCAACTTCCTGGACCTGGAGGATATCAACGTAAGCCGCCTTCCCTTTCGTCGTTTTGTAATTTTGCCGTTGGGGGAAGGGGGGGGGGGGTGAAACGACGGTAGCTTTCTGTATGTATACGCATCAAAAATTTGAACTTTTTGAAGATTTAAAAGCCTTCCTTGAACTTTGCGACGTGTGTTTGATGTTTGATGATCTATTTGTGCATTTAGATTTTCAAAAATATTAAATCCCGAGTCGCCGTGCGTATTGACGCCCACGAGACCGTCTCGGGAAGCCAAATTGGGCGTACGATGTGGCAAATTGCCGCTCGTCATAAAAGCAATGAATAATCCATTTTGATTTTGTGAGCGCGCAACACTTTGTATTTGCATGTAAGTGGCAGCAACGTGATTAACGGCACAAAAGGCACGTGAAATGAAGGGTCCTTACCGGGCTTCGAGATGGCGGGGTAAAAATGCGCCGGTGACACTTTTCAGGCTTCAGAGCGGCCCCCCCCCCAAAAAAAAAGAAAAGAAAAAAATCTCGGCTCACAAATTGGAATTTCATGATTTGCAACACGGCCGCGGGCCACCTCCGAGGTCCTTAGCCGCACAAAAGCCTTGATAGAAATAACGGGGCCCGCTGTAATTTGCCGCCTTGTACATTTTGATGAAATAAAAGGTTAACATCCCATTATGCCGGCTCTCATTCCGCCATTTACATTTGCCGCAAAATGCCGGCGAGTCACAGCGCAAGTCTCGCTGAATAGCTTGCAAAGCATTTGGCCCATTCCGGCTGTCCTCGTTCTTCCTTTTCTTTCGACGCTCATCTTTCCAATCGGAGCACAGGGGAAAAAAAAAAAAAAGACGTGTTGGTTTCTCGGGCCAACGTGCGCAACAGCTCGGCCAAGCGAACGCAATGTACTCCAACGTGAAAATAAACGTGATCCCGCGGCATTCAAAGTTGACGGAAAAGTCACTCGAAGGCGAGCGCGACAGAAAATGTCGTAACTTTCTGCAATGTTTTCAACGTACGGATCCGCCGGATCGCTTTTCACGCTCGCAAGAGTGTGAATTTGCAGGAAAGAAGACATTTTCATCGATTCCTGCCCACTTACGCGCAGATTTCAAAATGAACGCGATATAGGTCACGACTTGCCGCTTTTCGGCCGCCATTGGACGCGAGACGCCACGTCAATCATGCCTACCGCGGATCGCTCGGCCCATCGGTGCCCGTATTTATTTTATTTTTTTCATGTCATACCAAAAGAATTGTCGACCGCCCTAAAGCGAATACGTTTGGGGAAGACAAAACGTAATGCTTTAATCCGCCCTTAAAATGTGTGTCGCTACCCCACCCGTGGGGCGCGCGCCGCCGCCGCAAACAAGCGCTCCCATTCGTCAAGCTAATGGCTGTTATATTTTTAACCCTTGCAATTTGTCAGCACCAAGGATCAAATTCCCAAACGCCAGCCCGGGCGTTCCATCAAGCCTGCCCGGAATTGTCCCGGCGTCCCGTCCCTCGGCCCCCTTTGTGTCGGCATCCCATTCTTCTCCCACCACTACCCCCCCCACCCGCCTTCTTTTCGTTTCAGTCTCCCTACATTTGCCGCCTGCTCTATGCGCGTGTGTGTGTGTGTGTGTGTTGAAGGACTTTGGGGACGACGGCTCGCTGTACATCACGAAGGTGACGACCATTCACATGGGCAACTACAGTTGCCATGCCTACGGCTACGAGGACACCTCCCAGACGCACGTGCTGCAGGTCAACGGTCAGTTCAGCCGGCGGTCTTATGAACTAATCCCTACTTGGACATCGCAAGTCCTTGATACCTTAAACTCCCACCTGGCTTCCTTTTCTCGTTTCTAGCCGCACTTTCTGGGGGGGGGGGGGGGGTTAAAATGCTTTGCTTTCTTAAACAACATAAAAAAGTCAATAAAAGTCAGATGAACGCACATTCGAGTCTTGGGGGGGGGGACATAGAGATTGTTAGCGTGTTGTGGTCATTTTGGTTGGACTGCCCTTATGATATTTTTATCCCTTCAGTAAACCCGCGTAGACGCCAAAGCTACATAAATTTTTTTTTAAAAAACGGAATTTGTCAGGCCCTGAGGTGTTTTTGCAAACGGAGGTGTCATTCATTGTCTTCATTCTCTCGCAGCTTTCCTCCCCTCGGGCGCCGCCAAGTAGTCCAACACCTTTTTCATGCAGCAGCCGCAATAAACCCGCCCCCCCACACTCCCCCCAAGCGCTTGGCCGTGCGAATTCATTCCACGCCGCCGTGAAAGTAATTCCGCGTCGCTGGTGGTCTTAACCACGCTCCCCCCTCCTCCCCGTCTCGTTTGCGCGTTGCAGTCCCGCCGGTGATCCTGGTGTACCCGGAGACGCAAGCCCAGGAGCCCGGCGTGTCGGCCAGCTTGCACTGTCGCGCCGACGGCATCCCCGATCCCAAGCTTGTGTGGCTCAAGAACGGCGTGGAGCTGCAGCCGCGCTCCGCCAAGCAGCTTTCTTTCAAAGGTAAGTTGCTGGCTTCCTTTTGGCCATTTCCATCTCGCTTCGGTTTTTTTTTTTTTGGAAGTCAACGAGAATCCGCTATTGGATTTTCACAGCCGACTTTTACTTCAGCAACCCTCGGGCCTTCTTCAACTTCAAACGACCTTTTTAACGAACATCGATCCTCGTCGTTTGAACACTGAATGCATTTTTTTTTTAACCCTTCAATTTCGTCGTAAATGTCTTGTGCCTGACATTAAAAGCGGTCTAACGTCCGCTCGCTTCTTAGAAACGTCGTCGTCAGACACCAAATTAGCATCGGGCATGCCCTTCTTATCTACTCTCGATAGACACGTCCACCAAATTGCATGTTGCTACAACCGAACTGCCGAATTTGCAAAATATTCGGAGAGCATTTTTAAGGTAAGGTCGTTGAGGTCGTTTTTCCGAAGCGTCACTTAACACGCCTGCAAAATTCTTGGCTTCCTTTGGTCTTAGCAAACGGCAGCGAGCTGTTCATCGCCGGCGTCCGCTACGAGGACACGGGCGCCTACACCTGCATCGCCAAGAACGAGGTGGGCGTAGATGAGGACATCTCGTCGCTGTTTGTGGAAGATTCCGCCAAGAAGACACGTAAGTATAAAAAAAAAAAAGTAAAAATAAACCGACGTAGCCTGATGAGAAAAAAAAAAGCCGTGCTATTCACTTGGGTTGGGGACCACCAACCGCACCAATTTGCGACTCCTACGTTAACATTTGCCGATCGTAAATTCAAAACTAGCCAAGTTCAAAGCTAACTTTTTTTTTGGTTGTTGCTCTACAGAAAATGTGCGACTTTTGAATTCATTCTCAGTGTTGTCTTATTATTATTAACAAATCCGTTTCAAGTGCGTGTCTTCCTTTTGTGTTCCAGTGGCAAACATTCTGTGGCGAGAGGAAGGTAAATACATCTCAACTCCTTTTTTTTTGTATTCATATGATCAAGTCGGCACGCGGTGCCGGCGCACCTCTCCCGGGTTGCTGAATGCATATAAATGACAGTATATGTGTTGTGTTGGCCGCAAGAAATACCGACTCGCCCCCCTCCATACCCCCCCACCCCACTCCCCTGCCTTGCACACTGCCGGGAGTGCATTTCATCAACTGCCGCTCGCACACAATCAGCCTTTTGTTGTTGTTGTTGTTGTTGTTTTGTTATCCCTGTAGCTAGCGCTCACAGCTCCACTGTTGCGGAACGCATCCGATCCTATCCGGACGCCGTGTGTATATTATGACCACAAAAAAAAACAACAACAAGGCCGCCTCCCTCCCATCCGTACGAGACTTACTGCCGTTTATGGCGCTCCGCCGCCGCCGCCGCAATGTGTTTTACGGGGGATGCTTTGCGCGCATTCATCAACGGGCGCGCAGCATCCGCCGCCGCGGCCAACCGTCAGTTTCGGGCCGTTAGGCAACGTACGCGGGGCCGTTGTCGTGACAAAATGTGATGTGTTGACAAGGCGGTGGGAGAGCAGACGGCGCTCGCTCGACTCGACGCGTCGCCGCCGCGCGTTTAAGTTGCGCAAAATCCGACTTAATGAGGCTTGCGCAATAACGTTTATGTACAGCGGCGCTGCCGCGAGTCGCTAGCGCGCGCGGGGGAAAGATGGCGGTTGATGAACGACACCTCTTGAAGGGTGACGGGACGTACCTCGATGACGTCGAAACGACGGCGGCGCCCGAGGCGAGATTGTTCAACGGCGGCGAAAAGATTCGAGGAGTGACTCGATCGGTCCCGAGGTTGTCGTTTGCCAGCTGATATTTTACAACCCGATCTGGATTTAATATTAGCGTTTTTGGTTGGTCGGGTTCGGATTTTGTGCGTTATGGATTCGGGTCAGGCTCAGTCGTGAGAGTTTTTTACGGGTTGTTGGACTGGGTTTTATCTGGGTTAGGCTTGGTCGGGTTACGATTGGGTACGGGTTAGTTGTAAAATTTCACCGGGTGTTGGCGAGATGGTTCGGTTCCTCGTAAAGTCGAATAGGTTAAAAAGTTCTAGCCACACCCACTCCATTTTGGGAAATTTGCCATCTAGTGCCTCTAATGGAATTTAAATTTTTGAAGAATTAGCTAATGCGGGATTTTTTTTTTTTTTTTTTTTATACCGAAGCGATTTTACGCCGTGACTTAAAGAGAAGCTTTTGGCGTTCATTGATGAGCTCATTGAGCCCACCGCGTTGACGCCGCCCCGTCTTGTTGCCGCAGGTCTGAGCGTGGGCAACATGTTCTACGTGTTTTCCGACGAGGGCATCACCTTGCTGCAGCCCAGCCAGTGCGAGATCCGCCGGCAAATCAAGCGCACCGAGAGGATCGTCGCCACATACGTAAGACGCGGTTTCATTTCGATCACCCTCTGTCCCTGTGTCACGGTCCAGATCCTTACCGGATGAAAACAACAACAAAAAAAATCTCCTCAAGTGCAGTCAACAAGTATTTGTGCTTCTGCTTTTTTTTTTTTTTTTTTTAATCTCTGACCGGTAATCTTGGACCTCGATTCGCTTGTCACGTGTCCTGACAGGATGTCGGCAACCTCCCTTCGTCTAGTCACAGTGGGCTGCTCTCCCTAACCCCTCCCCCAATTTAATGGGATTATTCGCAGGCTTTAGCATAGACTGTACGCAGTCGATACTCGAGTGGGTAATCCGCTGGGAAGTGGAACAATGGGCTTGAGGTGCTAAAAGTTGCTTGTTCCATAAAGCGATTGTTTAAAAAAAAAAAAAAACAGAGTCGCTTGTGATTGTATTAGCGATCAATAGAAACTCAATAAGCCGCGCGTTAGCGAATTCCTGCCGCAAACGGCACACGCTGCGCTTTAAACGCTCGCCGAGCACCAGCCCGACGCGATGCGAGCGCCGTGTTTGTCAGCGGGGGGGAGAATTGCCGCGGGGCAGACCACGGCAAAGACGCCGAGAAAATGACGCCTGGTGACAGGAAAAGGTTCCTTTGCCAGTGAGTGGAAGAGGAACGGTGATCGGGCGCTGGGAAAAAAAAAAATAATTGAGAGGAATGGAAAAAATATGACTGGAGCCATTATGAGGAAACTGTTCTCTTCAGGTTTAGAGGAACCGAACAGTTCTTCGACGTGATCTGAAGGATTTAACAAGCACGTTGGAGGAATGCGTTATAAATCCAGCGAGTCAACCTGCTCATTCAGTTCTATTTCTCCCCCCCCCCCCCCCCCGCCTCGCTTGGTGTTCGCATCCCCCCCCCCCACCCCGGCAGGAAGAGATGTGCCCCAAAGGCGAGGGGCCATCCCCTCAGCGCTGCGTGTGGTCGTCGGCGGTCAACGTCCGCGAGAAGTACGTCTACGTGAGCCAGCCCCTCCAGAGCCGACTCCTGGTAGTGGACATCCAAGCGCAGCGAGTGGTGCAGGTGGGTCGCGGAAAACGCCCGCCGACAAAGAGTCGAGACTTCAAAAGCCTCCCCCGGGGCCTGATGCATGATGGGAAGTGCAAAAGGCTAAACTTTAAGGGAGAGCCGCTCGGACTTAAACCGCTTTTTTTTTTTTTCTCGCAAGAAAATTGACAACCATGACGCATATTTTTTTTTTGAAATACTAAAATTAGCAGCCATTAAAATGAATTAAAAATTAAAATATTCATTCAAGTTCACAATGCATTCGCAGTCGAGAGGCCCAAGTAATATTTGAGTGTTTTACTTCTAAAGGATTTGCGCATTGGCTTTTTTACCTTTGTATGAGGTGAAATTTTTGTAAAGTATTGCGACAAAAAATTAATTTATCGGCTTTTGGAAACTGATAACACACCAAGAGTGGAAAAGTGAGTACAGCTGTGACTGCAATGCATCCAGAAAGTATTCATTTTCAGCTTCATTTCAAATACCATTGACACCCCCCCCCCAAATAAAACTTCCAGCCATAAAAATTTTTAACTTTTTTGAGAGTATTAAATTATTACAAATAAGGGGGCCATGAAATGAATAATCCATTGTTTTTTTGGTTTTTTTTGTGAGACATTTTTTTTTCTGTGTGTGTAAAGCTTTAAGACGGGCGAATTGTGTTTACAGAAATGATGAATTAAGAGTCAGGAAATATTTGAGCCTTAAAAGCGATTGAAGTGTATGGACCCACTTCATTTCATTTCTAAGAAATGTAGAAAAATGTAAATGACCCTTTTCTTATATTATCGTCATGCGTTATTTTGTGTAGAATTTTGAAGCCAAAAAAAGAATTGAATCAATTTTTGCAATAACACAGTTGTGATGGGGGGAAGGGGGGGGGGGTGTTCAGCAACTCCCTGTGCAGCCATGCAGAAGCAGGTTAATGGATTGTGTTGTTCCTGCTTGCTGACCCTTCATGTCTCCTCTCTCTTCTGCCTTTTTACTGTAATTCATTCTCCGCCGCCCCCCCCCCCCACCCCACCCCCCGAGTCTCTGTCCGCTCTATCCATCACCATCCCGACCAGCTGAGCACGTTTAGCACGTCTGTGTTGGCATGATGGGACATCTGCTGCCCAACAAAATCAATTTTTCTCAAATGTCAGGCAAAAATGTTGCATGGCCGCCTGTGGAGCAATGAGTCAAGATGTTGCGAAAAGGCTCGGCAGAGGTTTTCTTGACCTTTGGTGAACGGCTCAACCAAAACATATAGCTCGTTAAGTACTATGCGAGTGAGAGAGAGAGCGAGAGCAGCCCCCCACCACCCCCACCCCCAGGCTGTCGTCTGAATCGGCCTTTCCTGCACTATGGAAGCCACTCATTTAACAATGTTACATTTTGGCTCCTGTTTATGTATTTGTATTTTCAGCTATATTTTTTTTTTACTGCAAAAAATGCAAATATTTAATTAACATTTGACTCAGTTACACATTAACGCACCAAAATGAAATTTTTCCATCTTGTGTTTACATTGTACCCAATTATGCCATTTGGATCAGATCTGGATTAAATTTGGTTTGACTTCTTAGCTGCTAACCTTGCATATAAATCGCATAATTCGCTGAAATAAGCATTTGGTGAATCGGTCATATCCGTCATGATGTTTTTATGTCATAGCTTTATTCCAAAAATGATATTGTTTAACGATGCTGCCAACAGGCGCAGTCAGGATCAGATGCGGATTAAATTTGGGAAAGTCCTTGCTCTCGTAAAAAATGTGATATCGATGCGGAATTCCCTGGTGAAAACCCTCTTGAGTGGAAGTTTTGGAATCTACACGTCAGGATTAAAACGAGTCCATCCGTGCGGTCTTTGTTTTGCAGGCAGTCGCGACCGATCCGTTTCCCGTGAAGATGCTCTATGATAAGTCACATGACCAAGTGTGGGTGCTAACGTGGGGTGACATGGACAGGATGCGCCCGACGCTCCAGGTACGTCTGAACTTTTTGGAGAATTTAGCCCCCGAAGTCAGTAAATAGCATTTCTGCTACGTGAAATTTGGTCGATAGTTTTTATCATGAGTAGAGACACACCAAAAAAAAAAAAAAAGCCCCAAGAAGCCATGACTGAAAGGTCTACTTTTAACTTTTCAAGCAGATCAGGATGATTCACCACAACACATACTGTAAAGAATCTTCAATTCTGCGCTAAAAGCTAGTTTTCACTTAGCAATGTGAAATTTACGAGCCATTTCTCAAATGAAGAGACCCACAAAAAAAATTGTCAAGAAGCCACACCCAAAAGTAAGTCTGTGGGCAAAGAATGTCAGCAAAGTTTGCCGACTCGCCAAAGCAGCACAAAAAAATGCCAGTTGGTTTGGAGCAGCCATTTTAGATGTCATTTCTACGGGGGTCTTTAAAAAAATAAAATAAAATAAAATGACAAAAAAAAATCCTCCAAGAGACTTCTACCAAATTTGAACCTCATTACACTTGGGGGCTGAGTGACAAATAAAACTGCAGATGACTGCAGGGGGGGGGGGACGAAGCTAATCCACAGAGAGTCTGGGACACGTGGGAAACGGGCCGAGGGGGACGCCGTCGTCCTATGTATAATGGTCACAAACATGTTTACGGCCGCGCTCAGTCCCGCCGGAGGCAAAGATCGGGTTCTAACCGCGGCAAGGAATCGTGTTTACGGCCGGCCGCATGGTTACGACGCCCCGCCGAGGGGCGATCCTCCCGGACCCGAATGGATGACTCTTTGGAGACGCTTTTTTTGTACTCAGAACAACACGTTAAAGCGACAGTCACTTTTCTTACATTTCATTTAACACTTTTCTCAATCCTTTAAAAAAAGTCCTTTACCAGTCCAATTTTAAACCATTTCAATTCACCAGTTCCGTTTTAAAATGACTCCTACCGGGTTTTGAGCTGCTCTGATGTTTGGAGGGAAACGAGAATCGAGTCGGATGAAAGGCCCGGCGGGATGACGTTGCAACAACGAGAGGGGGGGGGGGGGGGTGGAGAAGCTTAGCGCACCTCGGCCTCGTGATAATACCCGGCGGAACCGTATTAACTCCCGCCATTGTATCCCGTTCACCTCCTGAGTTTTCTGCTTGGTCGTCTCGAGAGCTGCTGAGATTTTGTTTCAAAGAAAGAGCTTTTTTTCTGTTGGTGGGTTTATTATTTATCATTTCTTTAGGAGTGAGCGCAGATGGAATGGAGTCGCCCCGCCGCCCGCCTACTGAGCTACGGCGAGATGCTGCAGCGCATTTGATGCCTTGTTCTTTTAAAATGGAAAAAAAAAAATGCTTCGTGTTTAAAAGTAGCAGTGGTAGGTGGTCCAAATCAAAATAATTTGTTTTGAGTCTGGAAGTTGCTCCAAAAAAAACAAACTGAAAACTAGGGCAATATTTACTCTGGCTTAGATGTTAAGGTGAGTTTTGCTTTTTTTTTTTTTTTTTTCCCCCACCACTACTGGTGTCAAAACTCGAGGCACGAGGGCCAGATCTGGCCCGCCACATAGTTTTATGTGGCCTTACTACTCGCTCAGTATTGATGAAATAAGTGCCACAAAAATAATTTTGTGGTTTTATTCTCACAATTAAAATGTCTTGATGCTCTGCAGCTGACTAAAGAAAACCCTTCGGAGGATACGGGAGTCATCAAAGACAAAAGATGTTACGTGAAGTACTGCCTCGCTGTACTCGAAGAAAATTATTGAAAAAGCGATGACTCGTCGGCAGGTGAAGCAAAAGATAAAAATCTTTCCGCGCGCCACGTTGCGAGACAAGCAGCTGGGAATGAGACGCGTTATCGGGCCCGAGTGTTGCGGGGGTCGCATTTCACGCGCCGGCGTCGCAGACCTTTACGATGATTATCGCCGCCAAGACGGACGAGGTTGTCACCTCGGGGCGCCACTTGCTTATCTCAAAGGCAGGAAGTGATGAGGTGGACGTGCGTGAAAATACCTACAGTAACGGGGAGGGAAATCAGAAACCAAAGGAGACTAAATAATTAAGCTCTTTGTTTGCCGTGACTGGGATATGAAAAGCTGAAAAACGTTGACGTTAAAATCTGATCAATTGAGGTCGGGAAGGCAATTGATGCCTTAGCGTTGGCATAAGCTAGCTTCTGTTTCTTTGTGACACCAAAGGATAATATATCAAAAAGCACGGTTCACTCGGTTATTCTGAGTGCACCAAAAATCGAGGGCACTCGGCGCTCCGACTGGGGACACGGTTTGCCGGTGCTGGATTTGTTCGGAAATGAAAACTGAAAAAAAAAAAACCCCTACTCACTCGCAGCAGCATAGTGCACGAGCGTCAGATTCAAATTCCCAATGTGCCCGCCGACTGTGTCTGACAGTGAATTCGACTTGAATGAAAACAAAAACACCGCAGTCCATTTTATGCGAGTTCTACCGGTTCCCTTCCAGGTAATCCCTCAAGCCAGCGTGGGTGAAGTCCACCACACCATTCGAACCTCCTTCCAGAGGGTCAGCGACTTCTTCATTCCGCCGACCAACCTCATCATCACTCACGTGAGGTAAACCCCCCGCCCCACCCCTCCCCGCCAACTTAATGAGAAAGCTAATGACACCTATTAATCGCCTCTAACCAGTCGAGTTCTGTCGTGAACTCTGTCTACCAAGGTTCGCCTTCGTCTTCCTCCAAGACGAGCCGGCGGTGCACAAGGTGGACCTGGAGACCTTGCGGCGCGTCAAGACCATCAGCCTGAAGGACTATAGCTGCGTTCCGGCCAGCATGGCCTACACGCATCTGAGTGGCGTCTACTTTGTCCAGTGCAGGGGGGGGAAAGCCCAGCTCCTGGTGGACGCCGTGACGGACGCGGTGGTGGGGCACAACCGTGACCTGACCGGACGGGCTTTCGTGTCGCCGGACGGCCGCTACATCGTGACGCCCGGCGGCGGCGGCCGTCTGACAGTGCAAACGGTCTCCTTTCAGGGGGAGATGCGCCTCCGACTAGAAACGGACGACCCCGTGGCGACCTCGGACTTGGTCTTCCAGCCTTCCTTCACCGTGTCCAATAAATACATGGCGGTGGCCGCCTCGGATTCCACCGCGGACCTGCTCTTCGCCGACCTGTCCACGGGACACGGCGAGGTCCTGCGGGGCCTCAAGGAGCCGCTGGGCCCTCGGAGTTGGCCCTGGGGGCCGCCCTACCGAGTGGTGGTCTCCAGCGGCCCGTTCGGACGGTACCTGTTGACGCCGTCGGCCGAGTCCGTCTTTGTTCTGAACGGCAAACAGAGAACGCCGCACTGCGAAGTGTCGGACGTCACGAGGGGCAACACGGTGGTCTGGGTCGGCGAGGTATGAGTAGAAAGTAGGACTTCATTTCAAATAAGAGGCCCGGTATTTCATTACAGAACAAGGAGGATCGCATATGTTGGATGTTAAAAAAAAAACAAAACAAAAACAAAAAAATCATTGTTGTGATAGTCCCGCTGGGAGAAAGTGTCAATGATGTTCAGTGCGACACGATTGTACATGATTGCACTTCCCTTCCGTGTTATCACAGCAAGTTAGCGACCCGACCAGGGGGGGGTCACCACACGAACTATGCACAATGCTCACTTTTTTAGAGTTAAAAAAAAGCTTTCAGATTGTTTTTTTTTGTTTTTCTCTGTGTGTGTGTGTTGCGCGTCTTCACCAATGCTAACCACAATGCGTCCGTCAGTCAGTCATTGTCCGCATTTTGTGTCCGCGAGTCCTTTTTAAGATGCCGTATTCTTCCCAGCCCGTCACCCGATTGTGTGTTTCCGAAAACAAGCGACGTTAGCTCCTCTCCTGCTTACTTTGGAACTGCGGACCTTTGAAATTCCAACTCACGGCGGCGACAATTTATATGCGCTTGAGCCACGAGGCATCGAGCTAGCAAGGCAGCGAATCAACACGGAAGGGCCCCGATAACAATCGATGAGTATCAATCAAGTGACGAAAATAGTACAGTTGAGGGGTTCAACCGATTCGTCGACAAAACGGCTTACCTACTAATTGACGTTTAACTCATTGCCGATCAAGCATTTATTTATTTTTTTCTATTTTTTTCCAATCAATTTACAGACGACCTTTGACCCGGGCATCGCCAGCATAAAACACTTACCGGAGCGGCGAAATACTTACGATATAGTTTATTAGTAAACAAGGCAGCACAGTCTTCCTTCAGCTGCGCTGGTTTCCGAGAGTACAAAAATAAACCCCGTCTAAGCAACAAACCCGGCAACCTTGGTTGCGGTGAATTTGGTTGACTCTGAATCTCAGCTACAGTCCAAGCAGGAGACGTTTGCGTGTAATCCCGCCCACGAAAGCCTCTCATTACCTGAAGCGAACGCAGGAGTAATATCCTCATTAATTAAAAGGAAATATTGCGATGAAAAATACTTGTTGCTTCATAAATGCACAAAAAAAGCAGGACAAAAAAAAAATCATCGATCATGATCATCTTGCGAGCTTTAGGCTAGCAAATGAGCTTACAAACATTCGCAGCCTGGTGTTTGATTTCATTTAGTTTCAAATAAATCTTGGCTGACTTATCAGCACGATATTGTACAGAAAAAGAAACCGGAATAATGAGCTGCAAATTCTCAGCGACGTCAACGGCAAAGCGTGTCGGAAACGGACCCCGATTTGTGGCTGGCTTAAGGCCGCCAAGTTTCGTATGAAGTGAGCGTCGTGGCAGCTGGAGCTCGCCGATTTCATCGATTTCATTACCGATTACGGAGTTCGAGACCGTTGCGAGACGTGCATGCCAGCGAAATCGGTTGCCCCCGATCCGCCAGATACCTCTCAGTGGACCCTCCTCGTCGTTTAAGGTAGGGGGGGGGGGGGGTGATATGTGTACAAGAGGAAATTAAAAAAAAAAAAAAAAAGTCACCTGTGTTTTTAATCTCATACGCGTCGCCGCCACTGAGCTAGCTAGCCCAATCGTCACAAAACGCGAATGGTTCGATCCGTGGGTTATAGCTCCCCACGGTTGTTGTAGATAACGTGTTTAGGGCACATGACAAAAGTGACTGTACAGGTTTCTTCTTTTTTTTTTTTTTTTTCTGTATGCATTTTGTGTGTTCTCTTGTCGATCAGGACAATTGTTTTTTTGTAAGAAAAAAGTCAATTAAAAAAAAATAAAATAAAAATCAATGACTCACTTCATTCATACGGAAGCACGCTTAAAATTGGCGGCGAGCTCCGGTGCTCGCAGGTGCATGTTTGTCTTTCGTCAAAGTGGTGAACTTTGCTTCAACTTCAACTCCGGGGCATAAAAAGTTTGCGTTGACATGAAGGTGTCTCCACAGGCAACTGGCAAGTCAACGCCGTGTCATCACATCGCACAACAGAGCTACGTTGTAACATGCCTCCTTGACTACAAAAACATTTTCAAAACATTTGTACATTAAACATGTGCGACATTTCACTTCCTCCCCCCCGCCCCCTTTTTTTTTTTTGGTCTGCCATCTGGCAATAATTAGGATTCCACACGAATTACGGGCTAGCTATTTGTTTCCCAAAACATACCACACCAACGTGTCAATTATCCCGCCATTATTTTCCAAAGCATACCACATCATGTGTTGACGTTGGCATTCCAAAAAAATCTGAAGCAATGCGTTTCCAGATAAAGCGTAGCGTCTCTTTACGCGAGAGTGAGAACGCGTTAAAGTGGCGAGTAGCTGGGGAAAGATAAAATACTTGCGCGGAGGTGTTGAACATCACGGGTGGGTGCAAAAGTGCATCCGTTCCAGGTGAACAATCATCACCTCCGCCGTCCCGCTTTTAACGGGACAGAAGGACGTTTGCACCTTTTGTCGACACGTGCGGCTAATTGACCAGGTAGCAATTAGCTCAGCAACGGTCCGCTTTCTGCAGGTGAGCGGCAGCCGTCTCCGGCGGCTACGAAGCTAACGCGCGAAGCCTCGTTGTGGCACCTCAACGGCGCGTTGATGAGGCGCTTCCGCGCTTTGCTGTTATTTGAGAAGCTCATACGACCTTGAAACCCAACCCTTGGCTTTAAAACCTCAAGGAACTTAAAACTCAAACCCTATGCTTGACTTAAAACCCGAACCTTTATTCTAAATGATACTGCTAATTTCAAACACGATCTTACTGGAAAAACTCGCCCTAGCTCAAAACCAAAACTCTTGTTTGAAACCGTACCGTTAATATGCTACCGCTACTACCGCTAATGCCCCCCTTGACACCCTTCACCTTGGCTGGAAAGCCCGTTTTGAAACGCAAAGGCAAGAATCATTGCAAATTTGCGGGTCATTTTCACGCGTGCGTTCATGAACAAGCGCGAGAGATTTTAGGGGTTCTCTTCGACGTTCACGTAGTCGCAGTTCACAATAGAACTTCACGAAGCCTAGCATGCTTTGAAAGAAACTAGCAAGAAAATGACGTGCAAAGAAAAAAAAAAAACCCACAGCAAAGTGGCGGTGACTCCGCCATCATCATCCTCCTCTACACTTCTTTTTCAGCCTACTCTGCAGGACACTTGTGAAAATGTTCAAAGTGTGGCCGGCAGGCCTTGAGAGAGAAGCAAAAAAAAAAGCATAATTCAGTAGCGAGAGTGGGAGAAAAGTCACTTTTTCTCCGGGCTGCATTTCAAAAAGCTCTGAAATGAAAGGCCATGGCGGTGGACGGAGGGCATGACAACAACGGCGACAAGACAAGGCAAGGGAGCGCATTTCTGAGGAGGAATGCCTTACGCGGTCCAAGGCGGCGCGTGTCGGGTGGAGCAAAGCAGCCCCGGAGCAGGCCGAGCTTTCTGACGCGCGGCACGAAATGACAACGCATGATGTGCCAGCCAAGCATAAAGGTCGGGATGTTATCAAGTCGATCGCGAGGTTGCCGATGCTCCCTTTGGTCTTACGTTTATTGGCCAGTCGCTTTTTGGTGTCGTATTAATTTATTTATTTTTTTGCTGCCGCTGGAGGATTTAATGATGCAGGCTACCAAAAGTGCAAGCCCCAGTCCACAACACCCCCAAAACGTGGTGCAAGCGCAACTGCAAATTTGAGCTTGAAAAAAAAAAAAATATATATATATATATTGCAGGGTTTGGTTTTTCGGTTTTATTATTTTTATTTTTCTGTCCTCGCCATGGAAAAGTGAAACCAGTCAATAAATCAAAGAGAAGGCATCGTGTATGTCAGGCGACTGAGATGAAAAGACAAAAACGGACCGAAAGAAACTTAAAAATGTAAGTACAAGTACACTTGATCTTCAAGTATGTATTATAAATATTTCGAGAGAAAAGTCATCTTCATGTTACTAATTGCATCCTGTAAGTGATCATGAAAAAATAAAATATCCTTTTTTCATGAGGAGATATATTCACACTATCATCCAGTGTTAGAAATCCCGATTTGTCAATTCTCTGCTTTTTATAAAATGTAATTCTGTGTTATTTTCATAAAATGTTTCATGTTAAGGCAAACGTGTTGTAAATGGATCAAAGCGGTAAATCAAGTCAGTGTGTATTATTTGAGCATATATCGCATCACAAAATTCTCGTTTTGTTTTGTCTCAAATCTGCGGCGTTTACAAAATCAAATTCCAGCATTTCATTTTGTTTGTGTTTTTTTTGCATCACGCAAGCAAACGTAATGTCATCTCGGTCCAACGCAAACGATCAATGTGAGATGCAATAACTGGCAAAGGGCACAGGCCTACCTTGATCTCTCAACGATCGTTGTCTCGACCTTGTCGCCGATGCCCGATTTGACCTTTCCTCTCAAAAGGCCACGCTGAGAGATTCTGCCAGGGACACTGCCGCTCGTTTGCCTCCGGAAGCAACCGCGTGCCTGCAAGAAGACAAGGGGAAGAGTTAGCCAAAGGCTAACGGTTCGGCTGCCTTCGGATTTTTAGGTTTGGCTTTCAAATTAGCGCTGGAAATGATTCTGAGAGTTTCACGCCGGTGCGAGAGTATCCACGTAGTCCCGTGTCAGAGGACAGACTCGTCAGAAAAAAAAAAAAAACCAATTGCCCGTGTTTGTTCGGCGTGCTCTGCCGGGGCCGCATCTGTGTGGAGTGTTTGCACTGCTGGATGAGAGCGTGCGTGGGCATCGAGAGGGTTTGGAACGGCGCGGCGCCGCACAGTGTAAACACACGGCGGCAACCTCGCCGCCGTAGCACTCGACGTTAGTGGCCTACTACACGAAACGATTATGACTTAAGAGTGGCCACGATGCCGCAACGTGTGGCAAGAATATGTCGCCGTCCGTCGAGCGCGTCAGTGGACACTCTTTAAAAACTGCGCTCTGGAAAATAAAACCAAAATGGCTGAAATTGCTCAGCCGTGATAGCCTCGGAATCACATCTGCTGGGTCAAAATAATGAACCCGACCTCGGGTCAAATTTACCCGATTTGTTCCGAATCCGCCGCTGCCCAGCAATTTTTTTTTAGTGTTGGGGGGGTTCAAGACAGGGTGAGGTTTTTACGCAATGGTTTTAAGGCAGGGGTAGGGGGTTTTAAGTTTCTGGCTCTCAAGCCAGGGCTGTCATTTGAAACCAGAACTCTCCGGCGGTTTAAGTATCCAACTTCAAGGCTGGGAAAAAACAACATGGATGACGAGGAGGATGACGGGGAGGGGTCGCAGCTTCCCCTTCATCTTTTTGCCACTCTCGCGCAGCAGGTTCTCAGCGACGGCACAATCCCGCCATTACGCGTCTGAGCTCTCGCCGTAATTCCCGCAGCGGTAAAATCTCCACCTTGTTCCGTCCAGGTGCAGGTTGGTGGGCCTTTGATCATCCCCCCCCCCACCCCTCTCACTCCTCGTCGTGCACTCGGGGCAGCTTCCCCCCCCCCCCCCTCACCACCGCGACACAATGCCACCCATTCATATTACATCAAGGGACAGTGACGCCAATTACTTGCTAGAGACAGATGGAACAAAGCAGAAGATGACAGATGATGATGATGATGATTGACGTGCTTCAAAATTCTGAGAACCACAAGTTGGAACGGCACGGAGTCCAATTTGAAAACACCAGGACAGTCCGCAAACACGTGGACTTCATCATGCAGGTCTCGGGGGGGCCCAAAGTCTTGATCTTAACTTTCGAAGGAATTGAATTTCCTGATCCTGACTTTTGTCCCCAAGTCCTCCATGTCTTTGTTCTGACTTCCACACTTCCAGAGTCCCAACCCCGCAAAGTCCTGGTCTTGACCAGGTCTCAACGTCTCAGTCTTGATTTTGTCTCTACACACCACATCGTGCCGCCATCGCGGGTAAAAATAACTTTTAAAACGGGCGCTGGCGTGAAAGTTACGGAGCAATCGCAGCCAACGGTGAAGCGTTTTGTCCTAATGGCCCTTGAAGCCGGCCGCAATTAGACCCCCCCACCCCCCTGCCAAAATGTTTCCGCCGCGCATCGTTTGACAGACGGCGCTCATTCTTTTTCTCCCATCGTGCCGTGACACGTTCATCTCTCAAAATTTGCTTTTCCTCCCCACTTTCCCTATGACGCGCCGCTCCATTTCTCCGGCGAGATGACCGTCATCGCTTCCCATTTGGGACAACTCGATGCTCTTCGGGGATCTCCGGGCAACATCCGACGGGAGATTGGCGGAGAGAGGGAAGCGGGAACCGCGCAGCCGTGGCATCAATCTGCCGCGCCATCGGGAGCGGAGCCAATCTCCTGCGCATTCGCCTTCGATTGGCACCGGCGCGAGTCATTTTTTACATTCGACGTCGACTGACACACACCATGAATCTTGGAAGATTGACTCGACTCTTTCCTACTTACTTGAAAGGATACACAGACGACCCTTATCAAGGGTGCCGTGAGGCCCCTCCTAAGGGCCCCTCCCTAAAATGGATTCGTTAAAATCATTCATTAGGCACATGAGGAAGTTCATGTGTAAACAATTCGAGTAAAAGAATAATTGGCGTCTTTTTAATAGAATTGATAATTTGATAAGCTTGAAATGGCACTATTCTGCTTTCATTTTGGTATTTATTTGTATTAGTTTCGGATTCATTCATTCCATTAAATGCCCGTTCAATAAATAAATCAAATTAAAACACTACTAGTAAAATTTTCCATGCCGGTAAACATTTTAATTCAATAATCCTATTTTTTTTTTATTGAATGAATTAATCGTGTGCGATTAAAATTAACTATTTGACATATTCGACATCTCTCAACTTTGATCAAATTTAAAAATGACAATGATTTTTTTTTAAAAATTGAAATTAACCAAGAAATATATCTATATTTTGTGTTTTTAAAGCTCACCTATGAATGACCTGGCGGCACACGCACGGATGCGTACGAAACGTCACCGCGGTGCGCCGGCCAATCTTCGAGCAGCTGCTAATGGATTTCGATTTTATCCCTTGGTGGGACCGACGCGCCAAAAATGGAGCCTTCCCTGCTGTTTCGGGGTCACGTCAGACTTCACCTCGGCCAGGTTTTTGGGAACACTCTCCCAGATGGCAGGCGCAGAAGATAAAAATGATAGATCAAACACAGATTGTCTACCCCCCGCCGTCGAGCGCGCCGAGACAACCTAATAACAGGCTCTTGAATGGGTCAACGGTGCCGGGGCCTTTTATGATGTATTGGGACAATCTTCTTCTCACGCCCCGCAGCGATGCAGACCATGTTTCAAGGGGGGGGGGGGGTTGTTAGTTTTTTTTGGGTCACCCTTTCTTGCCTTATTCGGTTGCGAGCATCTCAGCTGGAGGCAAGACAGAGGCTAAAATGTGACTCAAATGGGAGCGCCGAGACGTAACCAAAGTGCATGTTGGTAGTTACGATGGGGCGTGATGATCCCAATCTTGCCTTCGTCTCAACCCGACAAAGTCTTGGTCATTGACTCGGTCTGGGGTCCTCAAAGTGTTGGTTTCGATCACTCAAAAGTCTCTATCTCGACTTTATCTCTGTCTTTTTTTGGTCTCAACCAGTCCAAGTGTGGGTGGTGTTTTGGTCTCTAGACCTGGTCTCGAGATTTCACAAACTTGGTCTCAAGCCCCCCCCCCCCATGTCTTGGTCATTGACTCGGTCTGGGGTCCTCAAAGTGTTGGTTTCGATCACTCAAAAGTCTCGACTTTATCTCGGTCTTTTTTTGGTCTCAACCAGTCCAAGTGTTTTGGTCTCTAGACCTGGTCTCGAGATTTCACAAGCTTGGTCTCAAGCCCCCCCCCCCATGTATTGGTCTTAATTTGGTCTCCATCCATCAAAGTCAAAGACTTGTCCTTGCTGTCTTTTGCCTATTGTCTCATTCTCAGCTGATCAAAGTATTTGTCTTGATCTTTAACCCCTAAAAAAAAATCTCCATCCTGACTTGGACGAGAACCTTCAAAGTCTGGACCCGCTTTCAACAACTCCAAGTCTTGGTCCCAGCTCCTTTTGGCCTTGGCTTATTCTGAACCACTCAAAGGCTCGACTTGGTCTCCTACATGCACAGAAAAAGTATCCTGGGGTGTTCTGCGGGAGTTACCAGGCATTGCCTCAGAATGCCCCCCCCCCCGTGCCGTTCCTCATGTTTAAAACACGCATCCTCCGTCCCGACCTCCAATTAGTAATTGATCACAAAGCGTCATGAGAGGAATTCTTAACAGCTCCGTCTCTACGCGTCGTCAACGTTTTCCTCCCGCCAATTTTCTTCAGGATTCGTCCGAGAGGTGACGCAAGGACAATAACTTAGCATTCAACTCGTACTTTTCCCCGAGTGTTGACGCAAGCGCAAGGACACGGCACACACAAGATGACCAAATTTATCCTCTTGACCTTCTTTTGGGCCTTTGCGGACGGCCATTATTCTCACACACCGACCGGTCTTAGTGTCGGCTTACTCGGATGCGGTTTAATCCAGCCCGTCAGAGCAATACTGAAGATGAAGCTTATCGGATTGACTGTTGACAACATCGCAGAGACTTTTCACGCGCGACAGTGACAACTTCTGTATAAACCACTTTTATACTTTGTCGATGAGTCAAAGAAGCGGTTGGAAGTCAACAGGCGGCGGCAGACTATAAATTGGTGTCAAGCCCTGTTGGTTTCGAACTGGTCTCAAAGTCTCGGTCTTGACTTGGTCTCACTGAATCAAAGTTTTGAGTTGATCTCAAAGCTTCAAAGTCTTGGTTTCGATTGAACTCCTCTCAGTCTTTGTGTTGACGCCATCTTCACCACAGAAGTGGTTTCAAAGCTTCTATTCCCACCGCCTGAAAACGGTGGCGCCGACAGACATAGTCTGAATATCTCGGTCTTGATTCACGTCAGTCCTTCAAAGGCTTTTTGTCTGCATTCCGAAGAATACAAAAGTGACTCAAAGAGACCAAAACAACCGGCCATAGACATCTTTCTCCTGCTTCTGCTTTTCCAGACACTGGACGCTCGGTGATGTATGAGTGGGGTCAGCGCACTTAAAGACTTTGTATTATTATTTTTTTTTTTTCTTTCCCAGCAGGCTGCAGCCGCATGCTTGCTCAGCACAATGCGTAAAGTGCTCATCTTTATCAACACAACCCTGTCTCTGTCCCCCTGCCCGCCATTGTAACTTTTGGATATAATTCATGAAAACTGCTAAACAATGTCCACGCAAGCACAACAACAGCGCGACAACTGATCATGGATGGTGTTTAGATTACTACCAATTTCCAAAAACTTCCATTCTTAGGCCCCAAACTTTTCTCATAGAAGCCAATCAAACAAAAACAGCATCCTCTATTTTCATCAGGATCATCTTCCATTTTCCTCCGGTAATTAAATGCGCAAAACAACTTTTTTCACATTCACATTTTTCTCTCACCGACTTGTGTCGTAAATCGTCGCGTTTATTTTGCCCGCAAACGAGCACACGCTCCGCCAAGTCTAGTTTTCACGCCAGAAGGCTAATCTCTTAAAAATAACCGCTAAAGCTGCGTGAGGCGTTTACGAGGGGGCCATCAGGCAGGTAATGTGAGGTGTAATTGGAAGCTTCCCATCTCCTTCAATTTATTAGCGCTCAGGTTGAAAATAAAACGCGACGTTTCATCATCCCAAATTAAGTAAGAGAAGACAGAAAAAGTTGTACGCAGCCCCGAAGCGCCAAAGCTGCGACGCACACTCATGAGCTCGAGTGTGGTTCTAAAACGTGGACATTCATCGTGGCAATTATGAAAGCATGTAAACAATGATAAGATAGCATCGGCACTCTAAGTCAATGCTAGCCCTGTTGGTAGCAAGAATTGTTTGTCGTAGTTTTATATCTATAATCTTAAATGTTATCAATTTCAAGTTTGATAAAAAATATATGTTTTTTTAAAAACGGTGACAAAGAGAAAAGTAGCTAATTCCGCATCGTTTCAGAATTCTCCCAGCTAACTGAGGTCCCTTTGCTCTGCTCCGTTTCTGTTAGCTTGTCTTGGCTAGTTGTTAGCAAACAAGGGAATGGGCATTTTTACTGAGATTTATAAAATATATGTTTGGATATCAGAGATTGTTGTGTGTCGGTGTTATATTAAATGTACATGAACCTCACAAAACGTTGGATTCTTGGATTAGTAATGGCAGTGGGCTCCCTCCATGCTAACCACGAGCCTTGAGGCTAATGTTAGGCCAACTAAATCCTGTTTTAGCATTTAAATTTAGCCCGGCTCTTAACTATTCCTGGCCATTAAGTGCAACAGTCGGAGTCTGTTTTCCACTCGGCACACATATTAGGTTGTGAGAGATGTTTACTTACATACACGGACATTGGAAAATTGACAACATAAGTGAGATTGCGCTAATTAACGTTATACGAGTCTTTCCTTTCACGGCTAGCTAAATTCTCCGGATGTCAATCTTCTACATGGCAGACAAACAAATGCAGATCGTGCGATGGGAAGCTCAGTTTCAAAACTAATCCAACAAAAATCCATCTTCTATTGTTTTGACCGACACATACAAATCAACTCCTTCACACGCAGCACAATGTTACTTTTAGATTCTCATTCAGATCATGGTGGCGCTATCAGGAGGGGGTAAAAAAAAAAACAAACAAACAAATCAGAGAAGACTAAACGTTAAGGTCAGCCTACAGGTGCATTCAACATCGAGTCTTTCATCAGAAGGTGAGCCAGGCAAGGTCAAAGATTATTACTTTGGCAGGCCCCACTGCTCAGAACCCCGAAAAAAAAAATGCACCGCCATCAAGTGTGTGTGTGTGTGGCCAAGCAACTTGTGCACAAACTCAATTAAATGCTGACATCAACAAAAAGAAAACAACACAGCTCCCACGGCAGCCTCAAACTGCCTCGAGGAAGCGGTGGCTTCACGGGCGAGAAAACGTTCCAGACGTTCATCTGGAAAGGTCGCCATGGAAACCTCAGCGGGACAATTCATTAGGTACTGCGCAGTCCACTGCCTTTGACATTTTCATGAGCTTTTCTGTTTGTTTGTTTTTTTTCTTTTACCCCCTCGGCTGCCTGGTAAAAATCCTTCTCGCAGTCACCATCATGAGTCTTGTTTACAGCATCAGCAGCGGTGACATGTTGGTGCTGAATGGAAATCGATCGGTCGTACATTAGCCAGGGTGACTTCAAGGCCATGACTGGTCGCCGTACGTGTCTGCGAGTAGCATTTAATACTAATCGATCTTTTTCTTTTTGGTCTGTCATTAGTTTGTTTATTCAACTAACCGTTTGCAGCAACATAAAATGTACCTGGGTTTCGATTCAAATTCAATCTTGGCTTGATTTGGGGAAGAAAAATTAATGAATTAACCAAGCCAAGACTGATGAGCCAAAATAAAGCAGTGTGTCGACAATTGAGACTGATATCCTCCAAAATCGATTGGTTTGGGCTCTAGGGATGAAGATTTGTATCAAATGGCGACTATTAAAGTCACGTTCAAATAATCTCGTTTGAAAAATGCTTGGAACCAAAATGGCAGACTTCCTGTATCTTTTCCAGGATAGTTTCAGGCTTTTTGGTGGATCATGTCAACCAAATTTCATATGAAGTGACACCACCTTTGGGGGAGGGGGGGGGGGGTGTTAATTATTCAGAAAGAACATTTGGGAAATCAAAATTGGTGGCAATTGCACAAAATCTCCATCTCTGTGGGATGCCTACAAAATTGGCTAAAATGAGCAAAAAATGGCAGACTCCTCCCTGTATCTGGGCGTTGCTTCTTGAGACCTTTTTGGGTGAGTTTACTCATGATAGGAGCGCCACCTAATTTTCTTCCTGGACTCACCGTTTAGACTAATAGTAAAGAATCCAAGCAGGCTTTTAAAACGATGATGACAGTAAGGTGACAACGTTCGTCACAGCTGCCGCGTTTATTTATTATTATTTTTTCCACCGCGGACGAGCGTGACACGCCAAAAACGCCGCATCGATTCCGCAGTCCCGGTGACAAATAGACAAGGCGGAGACGCCTCCTTACGGCATTTGTCCTGGAGTCCATCTTTTGATGCGCATTCAATTAGCTGTCAGCGATTCAGCTCGCGGTTTGATTCCGCCGCTGGCTTATAGCGTCCTTCCTGACCCCATCACCTGTCCGCTCCACTGAACACGCCAGCAAATGCCAACTTTAATGTGCGTCGCAGCCACTGGAACGAGGCCATATGGGGGAGCGATGGGGATTATTTATGGACCGGCTTTATGTCTTCCTCGGACATTGTCGCTAATTTAGTGACTTTTCTGACCCGTCCACTTCGGGACTTTAAATCATGCTCAGAAACAGACAAGACGAGTGGAATTGTGTCTTGTGTTCCGTAGGAGAAGAAAAGAAGCCGGTGGAAGGCCATCAGGGGAGTCAATTGAGCTGAACGGGCCGAAAACAGAGAGGCAAATGCGGCGATTTGTCAACGTGGCGACAGGCAACTTTTGACCCGAGGTAGGTGGCTCAGCCGTTGCAAAGCTCACCTGTACAATTTGACGTGAGAAAAAGAGCACGGGAGAGCTGGAGGCGGTGCGCTGTCAGAGAGCTTCAGGCAGGGACTGTCAAAGTCATTTTAGTCGCGGGCCAATTTGGAGTTACGTCTTCCCTCGGAGGGACAGTGAAACCACAAAATTAATACTTGTGCACAACAAATGCATAGATTACGATTTTTGAAATCACTCAAATAAATTGTAATTGTTCAATTATTGTTTGGGTGTAAACTAGGGAACAAAATGATTGTGAAATCTCAACATTATTTATTACACATTTTGGTACAGATTTGAACAAGTTGATACACATGATTTGCCTTCGCGGGCCACATAAAATGACCTGGCGGGCCGGATCTGGCCCCCGGGCCTCGAGTTTGACACGTGGCTTAAAGGCTCATTTTATTACGTTGACCGGCTGAACATTTCAAATGTAAATTTGTTTTGTCAAGAGACATTTTTTCATATTATCGCCGAGCCCAACACGACATCCGGAAAGTGCCTCCCCCCCAAAAAAAAAATACTTCCAACTTGAGCAGTCATCAGCTGTTGGGGGTAATTGCGTTAAATCCGCCTGATGAGACGTGTGAGGAAACATCTCCAGGCTGTGACAAGTGGTGAAAATCGGACTCGATGAAGCCTCGGCCACCTGAGCCCCCTTTAAGAATGGCCGCCGCCCCCGCCATTGCCGCCATCATCCAACGCAAGAGCCTCGTTCTTCAGCCATCTTTGCGTTCTGACCTTTTACGCCATATTGAACGTGCAAATTATTCTTGATTTCATCGCCGATGACCCCCCCCTATCCCACCGTTCTTTATCGTCGCGAAGAAAACGCACCAAAGCGCCAGTCAATTTGGTGTCAGGCGAGTCATACATCATGTTTGGGGTGTATGGATTTCTAATATCTCGCTACAGTGCTCAGGGTGATGTCATGGTCTCTGAGCATATATCAAATACGCTCCTGAAAGGATATGCAAAATGGGCAGTGAGAGACGATGACGAAAGATAACCTCTGAGGCTTTGGAATCGCACTGCGATGTTGGGGACGATTAGGTAGCGCTTGGATATTTGGATACATCCATTCTTGCAGTGGTGGGGGACGTCCGACAAATATTCCATACGAACCCAAAATATTTGGAAAAATTGGGGCTAAAATTGTGCCATAATTGTACGTGATGAAAATATCCTCGATGTGATGCTGCATTTCCGCCATTGTGCTAGAAATGCAAAATGCTTTTGTTTGACGTTTACTTTGACAGTCAACTTGAACCTCCTTGGTAGACGTCTCAATCCCTTCAACGGCAAAAAAAAAAAAAAAGTGTTCACCTCTCAGAGAACAACAAACATTTGACTTTGACACTCTCGCCGCGTTCCTGACAGAGCGTTTTACGGGGGTGGGTTTGGACGAGTACGCCATCGCAGCGGGGTAGCGACAGGTATGCCAGGCGCCCACAATGCCGGGTTTCCGCTGATAGTCAGCGCCAGTAATGTGGGGGGGGGGGACGGCTCGACGGGGCCACAAGGTCCCAGCAGGGGGCCCTTTTCACTGGAGGAAAAAAGGGATGATGCAGGAGGAGGAGGATCGGAAAAAAAGCTTTCTTTTTTTGACTTTGAATATATTATGCTTGCGTGTGAATGTGGGTTGTCCTTGCGAGTGTTCCGCTCACCCCGTCATCTCATTTACTCCCGCGCTAAATAGCCAATTCAGCAGCTAATACGTCGCCGCGAGGTGTTGCCGAGTACAGCGTTCTGTTTGTTTGGAAAAGGTGATGCGGGGTAGAGAGGGGGGAAATTTTTTTTTTTTTTTTACTCCCCCACTTCACGAATGCCATCAAAGTGGCGCGGGCGAACGTGAAGGGCGCCAAGTGGCAGCGATATTGAGGAGGTCGGAAGGAGGCGGGGTTTGTCAAAACTCCCCGGTGGCTGCTGGCGTTAGCCACAACGCTACGAGCAACAATTAAAAAGCCATCGTGCTCACAACCGGAGAGCTGAAATAATCACCGGGTCCCTCCCTTACCGATGACTCGCCACCATTTTGTGATGAGACGGGAGTGCAGGTACTTTTCCACCGTGTCCCCGAAGGAGCCTGTAATTTCCATTAAGGCTTCCTTTCGGGGGGGGCTCAGTTCCAGTGGCTAGCCAACGACTTCCTGAGACAGACTGTGATTTTGTCCTGCTTTTAACGTAACCCACAGCCATCCATCAATTGTATAGAAAAGACGGATGAGTGCAGGTTCGACGAGTTGGGGGTAAATGGGGGGGTGGAGATTAGTTTTGTCTTACGGGGATAGAATTAAGTTGCTATTCGTTAGCTGCTAGAACATTTTACATTGTTCGCATTGCGCTAAATGGATTCATGGAAGGCAAAGCCATGCGGTTGATTCACGCGCACGACAGCAAATGCTTTTGTTTGACGTTTACTTTGACAGTCAACTTTAACTCGTGGGCGACAAACAGCTTGAAGCCACATCTCGTATCTTGAAAAGCCCGTGAAAACGTCATTGCGTATCCAGTATTGCCGACAAGATTGCTCAAGAGCCGGCGACTTTTTCTGTTGTTGCCCCAGACTTTGGTTTACCGACGTCTGGCGACCTCAACAATTCTGATCGCAATTTCCCCATTGCGGGACAAATAAAGGATATTTTAACCATTGCGTCCTTCCCCTCCTGCGCTTTGCTTTGGCCCCCGACGCACACTCACAGACGGAAACCCGTGGAGAGCAAGTCCCGTCGGCCTCTGCCAAGAGAGCGCGGGCTTGATGAGGTGAAAGTAATCTATCGGGCATTGCATCTTCGCACCTACACGGTGGCATATGGCAACCACTTGGGAAGGAAATAGCCCAAAAAACGTGATGGGGGGTCAGCGAGTGGTCCTAACATTTTTTTTTTTTTTTTTGCAAAATTGAAGGAGTCAAAACAAAGTCAACAAACTGTTTGCTGTTTTATTTGAGCGCAGATGAGCGGGCCAGAAGGTGTTTGTGTCTCCATGTTTGCACGTGTGTGTGTTTATGGGAAAGATGGCCCCGTCCTGAGCTGTTCGTTTGGCAAATATACGGAATGCCAGCACCGGGGGCTTTTCATCCTGAAGGACAAGCCGACCCGGTTGTCGGGGATGCGAAATGAAGAGGAAATTGGGAGCAGGTGATCCTTTTGGGAATTTGAGGAAAGGGGCAAGCGGGCATCGTCCCGTCGGCGTGACAACAGAGGTTTGAAACCGGAGGACGCGTCGGCCGTTTTATGCAAAAATCAATATTTTGAGACATAAAAATAGGAGACAAAGAGAAATAACGTCAAAACTGCCGTGAATGCGATTGATAACCTGGACAATTCTTTTTTTTTTTAATCTTGAGGGATGAACGGATATAATGTGGTTGCACAAGTGTGCACACCCTCATAACGGGGACGAGGCTGTGTTCCGAACTAACCAATCACATTTAAAGGAGGCACACACCTGTCGCCATTTCAAGCGCCTCTGCCGAAGCCAAAAATATAGTTCAGCAGTTCTAGTAGGCCTTCATCAAAAAGGCTTCCTTGCTTTCCAGCAGAAAGCTGAAGGTTGTGTGCTTTTTTTTTTTTTCAAACTGTTCAGAATTGGTTGATTCCAAACACGTCCCCAGCGCAGTTGGTTATGAGAGAAAATCCTCGTGAGGTGCGCAGGTTCAAGGTGACATTCATGGCGGAAAAGGTTTTCAAATTAATTTTCAAGGTCTCATTTTTTTTAATATCACAAAAACCCGGCGTGTGATGTATCTATCGAAGAAGCATTTTGCATTCATTCTTTAGGTCAATACAACATTTTATGGAGGAAATTCTCATATTTAATCTTTTTTTTTTTTTTTCCCCTCCTGCCCATGCATTTTTTAGCCATCCGCCTGCGCGCAAATTGAGTTTGTGTCCGTTTATTTGGTTTTCCATTCCGCATCAAAAACATAAAAGATGAGCGGGGGGGGGGGGTCACGTGGAGAATAATTCAGAGATTTCACAGATGGAGAAGAAGGAACACAAAGTGATCCCGCCATCAAGGTGAGCAAACTATTTATCTTACCCCACGCCCCTAAAAAAGGCAACAAGTTGGAAAGTTCTCGGAGGGAAAGATGGGATGTGGAGATACCGCATGTCATTTTCACTTAGCCCCTTTAGCCCAGCAATTTTCTTCCGGCTTTATCCCTTGGCCGGGCGCCACGCTGATGTATTCATAGGAAACAATAAGCGCTCCTCCGCACGCTCACAATGGGAAATCTCGGGACGGTAACCTCCCCTCTGGCACTCCCTCCCCCAAGGCGGCGCAGTATCTACCCAAATGTAATCTGGGCGTCGGTATTAATATTCATGAGGGGTCGGGGGGGGGTGATAAGAAGAGACTTTCATTAGTGTGGAGTTAGCGCTTTTGGATAAAGTTGCCCATTAGACACCCCGCCCCGACGACAGAACTTTCAAGGATCGCGGGTGGGGCGCTCAAGGTATGAGGTCAGGGGAAGGTGGTGAGCAAAAGGGGGGGGGGGTGCTCCGGAGTGAAGACATAAGAACGGGGGATCACTCAGCGAGGTCATTAAAGTGAGGTCGAAAAGACTGAGGGCACGTGAGGGGGTCAAGAAAGGGCGGGGGCAAACGAAAGGGGGACCGACGAGTGAGCTCAGAAAAACGCGAGAGGAGGGATGATAAAAGCGAGGCCGTAAGACGCAGGTCACACAAAAGTGGCGTCGTCAATGAGGGCGACAATCGATCGGGCGGGCGAGCCAGCGATCTGAACGGGCCGGCACCCTCCGCCAAGAACAACAAAAAAAAAGAATTCAATGGTTGACGCCCGTAAAGCACTAAACTCCTCCTTCGTGAGAATGAGGTCAAAGAGGAGAAAGTAGGGGGTGAGCTGGAGTTGAGCATTGCCGTGCCGCTCGGTCGCCCACGTGGGAATATTAAACCGCGCCGATGTGATGATAGTCAAAGAGATGCTTTGCACAAGCCACATTAGTGACGGGCGGCAACGTCCCTCCATCTGTTTGTATTGTTTGGCCTTGAGTCATTAGCACACTTAATGTCTGCTGCGCTTAGTCCAAAACCAACCCAAAAGTTGTTGGCGAAATGTTGCCGAGTCAGGTTCGAAATGTGATGCACTTAGCGGAAAACAATGTTTGACCCTCGCAGCTGGCGGAGCTAAACACGGCTGACAAATAAAAGCCATTAGTGCGAGGCGGCGGGCGCTACGGAGGACAATGCGTTTGGCTTTTATGCCCGTTTTTTTTTTTTCTTTCCATTATCTCTATTAATATTGAGCGGTCGACCGGCTCACTGTTTCAAGAAAACGCTCTATGCTAGTCATAAAATAAGTTGTTGCTATAAATTGTATAGATTCAGTAGATACAAAAAAAAACAAAAACAAAGTATATTCACTGTGGAAAATGAGTTGTGTAAATACATTTTAAAAACACAAATGTGAAATAGCCTCACCTCAGTGAAGCATCCCCTTTACCGCGCTAGTTGAACATAGCAGCTAATTAGCAGACGACACTGTTGGGATTATTATTTTTTTAATTTCTTTTTTTTTTTTCTTTTTAGCAGGGTGAGACGGTGACATCCGCTTTGCAATCTTAAATCTAAACATGACCGGAAACCCTTGACAACTATCTGACAATTCCATAGCCCTTGTTTCTACATTGGATGCTAATGTAGCTTCTGAATGTAGCTTAGCTAGCCTTAGGCCTTGGTTTTTCTGCATTCGCGTCGAGCGAAGTCCCAGTTCGACGGAAGGTTAAGGGTGAGGGTAAAGGGGTACGCAGCCACTGAAACAAAGACAACGTAAAAACTAGCTAGAAAGGAATAGATATGAGAATTTTCCCACATTCCGACGCCCCCGTTGACAAACGGCAAGACAGAAGGAAGCCCATCAATCAAAGTAATGAAGCAACGGCACTCATGTTTGAAATGAGATTCATCCCTTTGCTACTCCAAATAAATATTAGACATCTTTTGAACGGTTTGTTGTATTGTTTTGTAAATCGCTTTACATAACGAGCTAGCTCATGCAGACAGAGCTAATAATAGCCACACGAATGTCAGACAAATACAAAGCAAACAAGACTTCACCGCAATGTACCGGTACGGCATTTCAGGACTGATCAGCTAGCTAAGCTACATTCAGAAGCTACATTAGCATCCAATGTAGAAACAACATCAGCCGATTTAGCTTCTACTGTATCCGTAAACAGTATGTTGACATTGACATTTCATGACTTAGCTTAGCATAATCCCTTACATGAAGCACTACATTGTACATAAATCCATTTGCTGTCAATTTTTCACCCGTATCTGACATAGCCTTCACACTAGCTCTTAGCCCTAGCCGAAACTATTAACAGCTGACTACCCCAAACAACAGCCCCTAAAGCTAACCCTAGCATGTAGTGTTAGCGTCGTGCGACAGTTCTGGTTGCTGCCCTTCAGAAAAGTTTCATCAGAGTCTAGTTCCTCCCTCGCGCTTTCCTCAAAAAGTAAGGAAGCGCTGAAGAACGTCAGGAGATAAGCCGAGAGACTCGACGTGATGGCAAAAGAAGACGACGAATCAAAAAGTCACATCTAGCGCGCAAACTGAGGTCTGTTATCGCGTTAGAACAGCGTGTGCAGAAAGGTATTGCTTTTGTGATGCGGATGCCGGCGGGGAGCAGAGTTGCGCAAAAGATATAGAATACAGAGAGTTTCCCCGTGCGTGAAATTGCAACAGATTTTGTGATATCAACGCGAGACGATTCGGGGATTTTGGAAAGAAGAAAAAAAAAAGATTAAAAATAAAAGCCTTTGTGTTTCGTTTCATCTCGACGGCCCAAAGTCAATACATCTTTGGTTGGGAAGCGCATGGCTTTTGTTTGGAACGAAATATCGAAATGAGACTTTGTAGCTTCCAAGCATCTGTGCAACGAGTATCCAGACTAGTTAATAAACAAATCACCCCAATGGGTTACTTTGAAGCTACATTCAAAGTCTTGAGGTCAAGTTTATGTGGCAAGTCCTTCACCACAAAACACTCTCAAAGGGCTGTCACGGTTGACAAAGATTAGCAACAACCCCTAATCTAACCCCCTCACCCCCACCACCCCCCGTGCCCCTTCCCAACCGGACCGTCTATCTTGCCGGCCAGCCAAACGGACAGACGGATAAACAGATTTATGTTGTTTTAATGGCCAAGTTGACCTGACTTTCAATCCTCTTACCCCCAAAACACAATAAATCATCAGCATCTGCGGCACGCTTGACTGGCGGCATCCACAATCATTTTATTTGTCAGGAAAATTGATATTACACCCCCGCCCCCTCTCATCTCCCGCCCAGCCGTCACAATGCAGCAGATTGTTAATAACAAAAAGACATACACACAATATTTAGGCCAAATCCTGTCGCTCTTATTATTTTATTTTTCTGTCATTGGCTTTTACTTTAAACAATAGACACGCAAAGACTAGATGGGAAGGCTTTTAAGGCCAATTTATGGCAAGAATTTCAGGCACAATAGACAAAAATCCAACATGCGAGGCACCCCAGCCCAGAACCTGGGAATTTGAGGTGTCGAATTAGTGCAATGTATCAAATACTTGTGGCAGGGGAAATACGTTTCGGGTGTTGAACTCGCATGCATCGTCCCGGTTCGCTTCGCCGGTCTTCCCTTTCACACAGCCACCCTTGCCGCTATAACGCGCATGTGGTGTTGATGATGCCCCGTTCCCAAAGCAAAACACGTTAAAGTCACCCGAGTACTCGCGTCGGTCAATATGTATGCGTGAAAAGTCTTGAGGGACTTTTAAGTTTGAGGTGGTAGTCTGAAAATAGCTTGTGGGAGATTGGCAGCACGAGCGTATTAGTTTGAATTTGAATAAAAGCAAAGCGACTGCGCACCCGAGGAGATGTAAGAAGATGGCTTCTGGATGCAAACGACCGTCTCCAAGGCTTAATGGAGGTTGCGGCGGGAACGGGGATCCAATCAGGAGTTTCTAATAGAGGCCTCCCCTCTTCAATAACGAGGAAGTAACTCTGCCGTACATTCATAACGAGACTGTCAGGTTAGCACAATTCGCCGCAGGCCCGTCGATCCCGCGACATTTCTCCCTCAAGGTCGTGGATTAATTTCGTCCCACCACCCCCACCCCCACCCCACGGCCCCTCGAGCATCTGAACCGCCGCTCAATCTTTAAAAGGCTGCTTTCTGAGACTCCACCGGTACGCCTGTAATCAGCTGGTCACACCGAGAGATTTCTTCGGTTCAGATCACTGCTTACATGCGCAGTTTACATTTTCAAGCCATTCCAAATTATGGACTGCTTGCAAATGTCACTCACAATAACCAGCTATTGATTGCTTGGAAATGTCACATGCGACCTTGCGGTCGTAAACACGCCAGGCAAGAGAGTAAGTGTACAGATTTAAAAAAAAAAAAAAAAATTACAAAAGAAAAATTCAAACTTTGCCTGACCTCTTTTGGCTTTGGGATGTTATTGCGTTGATATTTCTGTCAGAAAAAAAATCATTAAAACGTGCACGATATGGACACGGCCTCAAGAGATCAATTTAAAAATGACGTCTTCGAGGCCTTCGATTCCGCAAGCTCTGCCCAGCTAAAACCTTGACACACTGGAACCACAAATTCCACCTGCTTGCTTAGGTGGCTTTTTGTCTGCTTGTCGGCCCGTGAAAACGCCGCAGCAGGTGCGAGATAGAGCAACTAGTCGGCAACTCAAATGATGCTAATAAGTGTGTCTTGCGCGTCCGAGATAGCAGAGGTCCTCTGCGACATGGGCAGTGTGCTCATTACCTGCTAAATTACCCAGGATCCTTTGGGAGAAACAAGCCGGGTAGGTGTGGGGGAAAAAAAATGATATTTGAGAACCGGACTCTGCGCACAGCTCTGGCGTGAAAATATCCTGACAGGATCGGAATTGACGCGCAGATCATGAGGATCTTGAGTCTTACGCTGTCAACGATGAAATTCTCAAATCATACATCACGTGACCTAGAGCGACATCGTCATCATCATCCCGCGCCCGGAACCAAAAAAGGTCACGCGCGCATTGATCCGAACATATTCCAATTGAAGCGGTAAGGCTGTCGTTTAAAGAGTTAGATTCATCCGCATGATACTTTCCAGCCGCGAAAAGCTCTCAGTTGCATTTCAGGTTTGCCAGGAGGCCAAGGTGACACCTCGCTATCGACACTGCCAGGCGCAAACACTCAAAAGCGACGCTCACACAGACCCGTTGAAGCATCTGTGTGTAGCATGTGAATAGTATGGAAAGAAGAGCAGGAAGACAAGATGAAGAATCCCATCATGGCAGTAATTTCCACTGTGGCATACCAAGTGCTAGCGCGCACGCAAACACACATGCGCACACACAGCTGTTGGTCAGAAATCCACCTATCGGCAGAAAATTCTCATCCCCGTAGGTGTCAAGGAAAATGCTGAGAGACATCGTATGCTGGAAGTTACAGACTTGACTTCTTTTTACACTTAGATGAATATTTAAGAATGTTCTACAATGTGACAACCTACCTAGTGTGATTCATCGAGGTTTTACAACAAGTGATTTCCACGGTAGTCCAGTGGTTAGCACGTGGCTTCACAGTGCAGAGGTACCGGGTTCGAATCCAGCTCCGGCCTCCCTGTGTGGAGTTTGCATGTTCTCCCCGGGCCTGCGTGGGTTTTCTCCGGGTGCTCCGGTTTCCTCCCACATTCCAAAAATATGCATGGCAGGCTGATTGAACACTCTAAATTGTCCCTAGGTGTGAGTGTGAGCGTGGATGGTTGTTCGTCTATGTGTGCCCTGCGATTGGCTGGCAACCGATTCAGGGTGTCCCCCGCCTACTGCCCGGAGACGGCTGGGATGGGCTCCAGCACCCCCCGCGACCCTAGTGAGGATCAAGCGGTACGGAAGATGAATGAATTAGGGGTTGAAAATGGTAAAAGTGTCCTTTACACACGCCACGAATAAACATTCTCCCAAAGTCTATTATGTCAGGACAAAAAAACAACTTCTGCCATCAAACTAAAGGCTAAGGTAAGGCAACACTGCCTCCAGATGGTCGTGAAACGAATTACATGAGAAAATTGACAGCAGCAAAATAAGACAAGGATAGACAAATTGGATGATGCGTGAGATTTAGAGAACTAATTTGAATGCAAAAAAAGGACAAACCCAGTATAATGAGCCAATTATACGAACAAGTGTTACTTACCTTATTATATTAATAAATTGCAAAGGTGCCAGCAGTGCTTACCTCAAAACAACGAGTCCTTGAAGCCAGCGTGGTCTCGGGTTTAATGTCGACCGGGTGTCCAGCTTTGAAAAGACGGAGCAAGGACGCGTGAAGGGCACAAACAAGATATTTGGCTCGTTGTCCTCCACTCTGTCAATGTTAAAGAAGAAAATGTGGCATTTTAACACATAAACCACGGGAAAATTCCTACATTGAGGCTTTGTCACGGAAAGAAAATGAGCTCCTCCTTCAATCAATGGCTGAAAACACCTGTGTACTATAGAAATGCACGTTTTCCTTCCGATTTAGTTGATTTGAAATGATATTTTTAGACATACAGTGCTTTCCATTTTATTTAACATTTCGGTGACAGTGTGACGAATAGTTTTTTTGGGGGGGGGGCTAGTTTGCTTAACATTAGCTGAGCTTTTTTTTCCCCAAGTTGTAGCGACAACAATGTGTTCCTGCTGCAACGTGTATCTCTTGGATGTAGAATTACTCAATTTTATAACAAAATGACTCACCAGTACTCCGATGTGTGTAGTACGGGTGTCTCTTGTGACGGGATTTTTATTTATTTTTTAACTTGAAGCCACAGCCTGCGCATTCCAACTACAATACTGTTGCTAGCGACATTCTTGGCATGAGCGGAGGTTTTTAAGACAACATACAAGTCCGGGTTAATTAATGTCTCACTGGTGCAACTTTTATGTTTTATTTCAAAGCAGCACGGTTGACAACTGGTTAGCATGCCCGCCCTTACGATGTGGAAGTCATGCGTTCGAATCGGGGCTCTGGCCTCCTAAATACGCGTGCTCTCTTCGTTTGGTTTCTCCGGATACTCTCATTTCCGCCCACATTCCAAATTGTGAATGTGAATGTTTGTTTGTCTACCTGAGCGCTGCGTTTGGCTGGCAACCAGTTTCACGGTGTACCCCGCCTACCACCGAAGTCAGCTCGGATCCAGCACCACTGCGACACTTGTCAGGATCAAGCGAATCAGATAATGGATGGATGGGTGTTTGTCTCATTCAGTTTAGGCCCCAAAATAAGGAAGGGAAAAAAATATCAAAGCGCGGTACGTGCCCATGGCGATGCTCTATATTCAGATGTAGTCAGAAGCCGTCGACTTTTTACTGTTATGTTGTGGCGAAACACAAAAGCTGGAGGAAATGTGTCCACGAGTCACATTTGTACCGTTCTGACGTCATTAATAAATATGAACAAGATGGAGTCCATCTTACATACATTGAGAAATGAATGCAACTGCACTGATAAATGCAGTTTCTCGACACAAAGTTTTAGGTATAATGTACATGGCCAAAATAATCTCATGGGATTCAATACAAAAACTGCTGAGCTAAGGAGTGTTTTTTTTTTTTTAATCTTTAAACTCACAAACACAAAAATGAAGACAGGAGTTTCCATTTCAGGATTTTATTCATTGTCCAAATTATTATCAGTAGACTTAAAAGGAAATAAAATGTCCTTTCTTCTTTGTTTTAAATCCTTTGTACACGCCCTCTTGGAACAAAAATAGAACAACTATGTACAACCACCGGTAAAAAATAGACATATACAATGCGTACGAGGCCGAAATGGAGTCGTCTTTGTAAAAGACATAAAAAACAGCAACGAGACGAGTGCCACTTGTACACACACATGGGACGTTATTTGTGCGGCAAACACTCACTTTTACAGCTTACAGTGCATCCTCGTCATCGCTTCTCATTCACATCGGTTATTGCATTCTAGTGGGAGTGTATGGGGTGGGGGGCAAATGGAGGGTTGGGAAAACTAAAGAGAAGTTTTAAAATTGTGACGTGACTTTGAATAGAACAACTACACACTTGAGGGAGGGTTAATACTGAAACATGGTTTTGAACGGCAGGAGTGGAGCTGTGCAAAAAAAGGAAGAAAGTGTCAAAATGATGACTCAGTCCGTGGAGAGGATCAAACCAAGATCCGGTTGACCTAAAAGGAGGCAGAGGGTGCCACGAGGACCTGTGAACGGTCCAGATGACGTACTGTGTAGGGTGGGCTTTATGTAACAAAAGATGCTTTCAGGAGTGTTGGGACAACATATAGAACACATGTAAGAGGTCCAGGAGAGCTGGACATCCAAAAGGGGACCTGCTGGGGGCCAAGAGGGCATGTCAGCGGTCTATAAACTCACTCGGAGTCCAAGTGGAGATCCACAAGGAATCACAGGCGGGTTGATATGACAAAGAAGGTGACCAGATTTGAGGAGACGCCCACTGGAGGCCCCTGGGAGGTCCAAGAACAAGTGACAAAACGGAGGCTGAGTAGAGCCATGAGGGGCTGAGGAGTGCTAACGGGGGGTGGGGGTGGGGGGGGGGGCAGGAGACAAACAAGGCATCCTTGTCAACTAACACAGGCGCAAAAGAAACTCAATGGAGCCTGAGATCCAGGAAACCCGGCATGGGGGTCAATACCTATTGTTATATTTTGTGAGATAAATAAAGCAATAAAAATACATCCCTATGCACACACACGCACATGCGCGCACACACACACGCACACACACAGCAGCAGCATCTACATGGCTATGAAAAGCACAAGCAAGGAGCCAGCAAAAAAAAAAAAAAAGTTTTTGTAACAAAATATTCAAAAATATTCCACAGTATGTCATCTATACACTATCATTAATTTACGGCAAAACCAACGACAAAAATAATTTTATATGTATATATATATATACACACACGTTTCCATTCATGTATTTATACATTTGCAACAATGTTAGCATTTCAAGTCTTCCGAACAATGCTCAAGGAGTGGACCTTGGGAAGACCAATTGCTTTTATATCCGATGAACACGGGAATGGAGACGCACTTCCTGTTTGGCTGCGATTTAAATAAAAAAGGGGCGGGGCTAGGCCTCTCATCCAATCAACACTGTAAACAAAACATCCCCTTTACCCCCTAATTGTTTGCGCTTTTAAAATAAGCATTACTTTGAATATTTTTCCCCCTAGTCCAGGAGGTTGCACGCCGTTTGAGTAGCTAGCTTCAAGAGGCGGCCATTTTGTTTCCCCCGAGAACAGTAAGTGCTCCACAAACCGCCTTACCTCCTTTTCCTTACACCATCTTGTCTCGAGGAAAATGTGGTGCAAAGTTAAAATGGTAAAAAAAATATAATAATAAAAGCTTAAAAATGATTAAACTGTTGTCTTTCTTTTCCTGGTCTGAAGTCTTTAAAAAGTTTCTTTTCAAGTGAAGCAGGCACAAGTTTCAGGGGGAGGGAGGGGTGGCGAGGGGCGCTTGGAGAGGTCTAGGCGAAAAAGCATGACAAAAGTCCCGCACATGATTCTGGGATCCTTCTGGCGGCCATCTTGTCCCAAGTAAAACGTGGCGCTAGTTCCCCCCCCCCCCGCAAGGTCAGAAGTTTTTTTGTCAAGCAGGCACGTGTTCCAGGAGGTGGTCAAAATTGTACCAGGCCATAGTGCACAACCTGGACATCCACTCGTCTACACGGCGGAAACTTGTTCATCTGCAAGAGAGTGAAAACAACAAAGAAGAGGTCACGTTTGAGGCTTTTTAAATTTTTATTTTATTTTTTTTACATTTTCCTTTGACACTTTGACGCGAAAAGAACCAATCACGTACCGTCCTCGCTGTCATTCATGTCACGTGTTCTGCCGGCAAGCCTCCGGGCCTCTGCCAGGCTTCCGGCGGCTCCCGGACTCTGCAGTAGTTTGCTCCTTTGCATGGCCACGCTATAGTCGGGCGGTTTGAGGTGGGGAGGCCTCACGGGTGGCCCCGCCCCCACTGTGACCACCACGGGGCCATTGCTTCCATCTTTGATGTCACCCAGGGACAGACCCTGATAGCCTGGAGGGGTGGGAGGAGGAGCTCGGTAACGCTCATCCTTGGCGGGGGAGGTGATGCAGTACACTGGATGGAGGCGATGGAGGAAGAACAAACAAACAAACAAAAAGCAAGAGGGAAGGGAGTGAAGGGGGGCAACACAAAGAAACCGGGGAGAAATTAAATGGTGGTGACGACTGGGAAAACACCATGAAGCAAAACATGACGAGAAGCAGTGAGATGAAGGATGGCAGCTCACATTTAAACATTACTACCAGCGCTACACCTCATTAAAACCTAGCGCACATGTTTCGTTAGCATCTTTCGCTCACCAACGCATTTTCAAAACCAGCTAACCTCACAAAAAATCCTCTTCAGGTACTTAGCATTTTTTAGCACAAACAACCAATGAGGCTCACGCAAATACTCATTTTTAAAACAAGCTAACCTCACAACTTTTGCTAAAACTACGAACGAATGTTGAGTTAGCATCCTCACCACTGTATACAGCCGGAGCTAACATAAACACGCGTGCTTACAACCAGAAATAAGTCCGTAACTTTGTTGCCACTTCACCTAAGTTTCAGTTATCAGCTATAACACAATTTACACGTGAAGCTCACAGAAACTGGATTTTTTGAGCACTAGTGCTAACTACCTAGCCTCTCTAAAAAAACCAAAAACCAAAGTTTAATTACTGTTGTATGTGTAGCACAAACTCCAAGGCTCACATATTAACAATAATTTTTCCAACTATTGTTAATATGTTAATATTGCTAACACTCCACAGTAACATCAGCTAGCATCGTCAGTGCTAACTGAACACACTTTTACACCGAGTTCTAAATTTGACGCAACTCGCTAAAGCTTCCCACCAGGACGAGCTAAAGTTCAGTTAGCATCCTTAAGACAACCATCCAGCTAGCTCCTCACCGATGAGCCCCTTGTCCGTGCTGGATGTCACCGTTTTGTAGGCGGGGTCTGTGCTCTGCATTCCCTCGTCATTGGTTGGTGAGGCCGACGAGCCGGAGCCAGGGGGCATCTGCTGCTGCTCGGCGGTGTTCCTCCGCTTCACCGTGCCGTAATTCCCCTCATACGTATCCGACAAGGAGCCGGACGACGCCCAACTTTGCCGCGACTGCTTGGCCAGCTCCGAGTCGCGGGCGGCATCTGCCTCGGCAATGGTGGCGCTGGCCAGCCGATGAGCAAGCGCCAGCGGGTGCCCGTGGACGCCGTGGTCCCACGGGCGGCAGGAGGAAGCGGGCAAGCTCTGGAAGGAGTCGTGAGAGTTCGAGGAGCATGACGTCCAGCTGCCGCGCCCGCTGTCGGCCACCGAGTCCAGGGAGGCCAGGTCGGGCGTCAGCTCCTCCGTGGATATGGACGACGTGAAGGTGGAGCCTCGTGCGGCGTAGCCCCGAGTTGAAAACGCGGCCGCCGCCGCAGAAGAAGGAGAACTGGAGGAGGCGGGGCGGAATTACTTAGCGGAACTTAATGGCGGAAGTGCTTGGGCATCCAATAATTACAAGGCATATATCGACAAGCGTAAGTGAGCTTTACCTGGTGCTGGGCTGGCTGTAGTCCACATTCAAGTGCGTGGCCGCCGAGCTCTCGGGCGTCGGCACGCCGGCCGGTACATTGGGGGCGGCGGTGGCAGACGCGACGGACGTCCTGGCACCGATGCTGTTACACCGTTCCTCCAGACCAGGAGCGGGCACCGAGTCCACGGAGCAAATGCTGGAGCGAGACGAGATCTCGCTGTGGCTGGAGTCGGACAGGTTGTCCGTTTTGCCCGGGGGGAGCAGCGCGTAACCTGCACAGGAGGAACAAAGTTGAATTTGACTTCTCCCAGCCTGGGAGAATGATGGCGTCACGGATTCATCGAGGCTGTACAATTTCCAAGTGAACTGCGATGTAGCACAACAGGGCTCCGACGCTAAACTGCAGTTTGTGCCTCTGTGGCTCAATTGCGGGTGGTGCCTCGTGGTACAAATTTGGCTGGTCAGCTATGCTACTGCCGTTTGTAACCCCGTGTTCGGTTTGTCAACCAGACCGTACTACTTGTTTGGATGGTCAAGTGTACCATAATACTGTGCTTGGTATCCCCCTGGTCTAGTTGGAGTAGGCTAGTAAAGAATCCGTTGGTAATCCGGTGGTTCGGTTCTGTTGGTCAACCAAACTACTGCTGTCGGTACCCCGAGGTTGGGTTGGATGAGACGTGGCCTACCTATGCCGTAGCTGCGCAGGCTGACGGTGCTGGCTTTGGTGCTGGCCTCGCTAGTTAATGACGACGACGAGCCGGACAGGTTCATCTGGCTGGAGCAGGTCTGGGCTTTGGTCGAAGGGCCTTTGCGCGGCGAGCCCTGCGGCGACACGGTGGGGCTGGAGTGCAGGGACGAGATGGTGGACACGGCGTCGTCCGAGGGCCTCTTGGTGCTCCACTCCTCCGCTGAACTGGCGGGGGGCTTCTTCACCACCTGAGGGGAGCTGAAGTCTGGAACAAAGGAAACCAGCAGAATTGGAATTATTTGGTTCCTTACTGTGGATGTTCAAGCGGTCCGAGGACTCACTGGGCGGGCCCACGTCCTTGGCGGTGCTCTTCTTGCGCAGCGGGTTGAGCGGCACCTGCACCTGAAGCACCTGCGACACCCGGTTCTGGCTCTTCCCCGTCGGCAACGGCGACCGCAGCGACACAGGCGACATGTCCGACTTGTTGGACCGCCGGTCGCTCAGATTTTTCGAAACTACAAGATAATGGTGGGGGGGGTCAGTTGGAGCGTAATGACCAGATGCATTCCGGGAAATATTTCTTGCGCACTCACTGGTGGTGTAGGCGGGCTCGCACTGCAGCGACATGACCTGGTGCTTGTCCTCGTCCGTTTCCACCGCCAGGTTGGACAGGTACTGCTTGACCTTGCGGGCCATTTGCGCATCCTCGTAGAGCTTCTTGGCATTGAGCAGTGAGCTGCGGCGCACGCGCTTCTTGTGCCCGCCGCCCTGCACGTCCAGCATGTTGGAGTTGGTGCTGCCCTGACTCAGGGACCTGCAGATCATTTTTACCGACGTTTATTTTCTCACCTCAGGCCTACTACACTACAGCCAATTCAAATCAAATGAAAAATATAAAATAGTCTTCTCAAAAATACAAGACTACAGACAATAATGCTTTGAATTTAAAAATAATAAGAACATACACAAACCGGCTCATTATGCTGGTGCGCCTAATCCTGCGTATACACCCGACGGAAGCTCAATAAACGGCTGTCAATATTAATATTACAGGAACACAACAAGTCCATGCAGCTAGCCGCGCCATGCTGTATACGTCAGGAGGGTTAGGGGGCGCTGGTGACCACTGGATACAGGTAAGAATATGCGACACAGAGTCCACATAGTAGCTCCCAAGGGCTCGTTTATTTATTTATTTTTTTTTTTAGCCTGTTAACATTTGGAGCTACGATAGGACTCAAGTCACACAATGGATGGCGCAATGGTGATGGATGGACGCTGTCAATGGACCATGTTAATAAATGCACAAGCACAGGCAAACGTACACTCCAGTCAGTTTGTTTGCATGCTTTTTTTTTTTTAAATGAGGGAGATGCTGATGCAACAAAATGGTGCCCGGGGCAGGGGGCAAAAACTTACCCTAAACTCTTCCACCTCTTCTTCCTGCAAGCGAGAGGTGTGGAGATTGAAGGGTGAAGACAAAAGTTTTTTTTTTTTTTTTTTTTTGGCCCAGGAGGGTTTGGTCATGAAATGGAGGTGAAAAAACAAATGCAAATATGTGGTGGAATGTAACCATAGAACAGGAATGGGCAAATTTTTGCGAGAGAGTTATAAAACCAAAATGCTTAACTACTGTAAAATGTGTACCTAAAATATGTCAAATTGTTTATTTTAATAGTAATTATTCCATGAGATAAATGATTTTTTTCTTTTTTAAATGACCCCACCTAAATGCATTTTAATTTACCCGTGACTCGAGCGGGCACTATAGGAAATGAATGGATGGATTTTAATCTACCAAAAACTGGCCAAATGAATGCAACAATTATTATAAGATTCTTGATCATGTCAATAATTTGCCCATACCTGCCAGACTGCATGGACAAAAGTATCGAGACACGTTACGAGGACGCCACAAGTCAAGTAAAGGGGCGAGCCGAGCATCCCCAATACTTTTGTCCACTCGTCCATCCACTCTTGTAGTACACCAAGAGGGTCTGTGGGGGGCAGTGGCGCTCCTCCGCGGCAGACTCGCACATGCCGGGTTCGCGTGACAGGTAGTGGATGAACGCGGGGGAAGATGATCAATACTGAGCGATGCGCCCCGACTCCGACACGACAGAACTGCAAAGATGGCTGACCGTTGTCTAAACATCAGGGCGGGGTCCATGTTGGCCGACGTCATCCGGACCACGTGTCGGATCTCCTTGGCGATCATCCGCAGCTTCTCGAAGTTCACCAGGCCGTCCACCATTGAGTCGTTGCCTGGTGGACACAGAGGTGGGACGTAGAATCGGGATTCGGAAAAAGTAAAATCCTGGATGTTTTTTTTTTTGTGCTTGTTGTTGTCGATTATAACAGTTGATATTACTGTATCATGTTTACCAAGGTGTGCGCAGAGTCATATCGCTCATAAATACAAATTCCGTACAAAGTTCAAGCGAACCAAAGGTGGTTTTGGCTCGACTCAGAGTGACCTGTCATGCGATTAGTGGAGGAAGCCTTTAGCAGAAGTAAAGCTGCTTGAGTGAGCACCAAATGGCGAGGAAGAGGAAGTCCGCCAGCCGCGACACTTCAAGTTACTTCTGGTTTGAGCAAACGAGCGCACCTTCGTGCAGGAACGTGAGGTCCTTCTTGACCACGGGGAAGAGCGGGATGACGGGCGGCTGCATGCTCTGGCCGCTCAGGACGTTGCGGTACTTGGCCATGTTGCGTGACGGGTCAAAGACGTCCTGCAGGTCCCCGAAAAGTTTGTCGTACTTGCTGGGCAGCTTCTCCCACAAGCTGCGCAGGCGAGCCACCGGGGCCAAGTTCAGACCGCTGAACGGGGCACAAATTCTCAATTCAGCGCAGCTTGTTGACAGTGACGGTCTGTCCCGAACACGTTGGGATATCTGCGATACCATTCGGGGGTTGGGAGAAAATCTGACTGAATCCCGTCCCTCCGTTTCCCACCTGATGATGGCGAACATGGAGTTGAAGTTCTTGCACTCTTGGCAGTGCAAGGCAATCTTAACAAAGTGCTTGACGGTCTTCATCCTCTTGAGGGCGTTGGGCTCCTTCAGGAGCTCGGTGGCCACCCAGAAGGTCTCCTGGTTGATGACCTCCTCAAAGCGCTTGAGGTGGCCGCCGCCCGCCGCCGCCGAGTCCAGCTTGAACAGGTCGTCCACGTACTCGGTGGACTCGATGTTCCGGAAGAGCTCAAAGTCGCGCATGGAGAGTTGGGCGGCCACCTCCATGGTGCTGAGCTGCAGCAGCGAGATGTGACTCTCGCGCAGCAGGTCCTGGGCGTCCTCGTCGGAACACAGCGTCTCCGTCTCCATGTTGTTCTTCAGGTAGTACCTGCGCGCGGCGCGCAAACGGGTTATCGAGGATGACGTCGTGCAACAGCGAGCAATCGTCGAGGGGATTTGAACATGTGCAAAGCGATCGATTGAAATCAACTGCAGGGCACACCAAATTCCCAAATCTCACCTGCCGTTCAGCTGAATGCGATCGGCCAGCTTGGAGAGCTGGTCGGGCAGGCGGCGCTGCTTGATGACGCCCTCCGGGCTGACCGACACCTCGCACAGCGAGTAGTTCTCGGCGGCCGGCGTCAGTCCGAACTCGTTGACGGCGTGCGCCACCACATCCTTGGCGGTGGTGTCCTTGCTAATGATGATGTAGCAGCTCTGCTGGTCAGCCTTAAACACACGGATCACCTGGTCCGGGATGTCTGCGGAGGGCGTGGGAGGGGGGCGTTAGAGGACATGTGGTCAACCCGATGTTTTTTTTTTTTTTTTTAATTCAGCTTCCTAAAATTGCTTCACTACACAACATGACGTTTTGTAGGCTTGTTGAGAGCCATTTCTGAAAAAAAGACAAAAGGACATCAGCGTTTTTGGTTTGAAGTAACTATTTCAAGGTCCCCGTTTTCCAGGGGGTCCTAGAAATGAAGTTGTTCTCGAGATTGAGTCCCATTGCAAACCACGTTTCAATCTCTTCGACGAGACAGACAGGATGAACGCTTTTGGTTTTGGAGTACGGCAAACCCTTACACTTGCCATTTTTGAAAATTCAGCTCCTGAAAACAATTTCTCAATGCACAGGAAGTCTGACATTTCACATAAAGCCGCCACCTCAGACTTATTTTGGTCATTAGAAAGACAAACCCTTCTTCTTTTTTTTTTTTTTTTTTTTGGTCCCATCGCTAGAAAATTTGACCCTCACATTCGTACGAGCTCCACAAGGTCATCAGCTTGGACACAAGAACTTAAACAACCTCAAGACAGAAGCGCATGCAGAACACGACCGTTTAGATGCCACGCGTGGACAGAACAAAAGTTCAAGCAGCCGTACTTACAGTACAGTCCCAGCGCTGGACCGGCAAAATGAGAGAAGGATGACAAGGAGAAGAAAACAACGTGAGGGGGGAAGTAGAAAGGGCGCGAAAAGACCACAAAGTGGGAGAAAAACTCAAAGTCTCCTGTCATGTGCGTGGTGGTCCGTTTACCTGCCGGGTTGGAGAAGTCCAGGACGCTGGTGGCGGGCTGCAGGAGGTCCGGGCTGCTTGACGACAGGCTGCCCGGGATGGGCATGATGGCCACGCTGTGCCGACACTGTTTGGTCCCCACGATGCTGTCGTCCTGCGACTGACCCATGCCGCCGTCACTGAGGAGAGACCAACGAGCGTGATGAGCCGAAAGCGGAAAGCATTTTTTTTTTTCATACGCAGAAGATTTCCGTAGTCATGAATGAACACGTTCCATCACATGCAAATGTTGCATTCGAAGACGCCACATATTTGACAAAGTTGCGCGTGCACTGAACAAGACGTCTTACCCAAATAGGCCCCTGAAGCAGAAAAGCAGGGGGGGGGGAAAGAAACAAATTTTTAAATGAAACTGAAATTGAACAGAAAAGAGAGGAGAGCAGCACCGCTAAATTCAGGGTGGAAAGCACAGCAAGAGTGACAATGAGTGCGAGTGTGTGTGTGTGTGTGTGTGTGTGCGCGCATAGCGTGCTTGCGGAAAGTACACACGTGCACCGCGAGGACTCGCAAATGCTAAAAAGTGAGGTTCCTCCTCCACACACAAAGTTTATTGAGGAAGTGTGACTCTCACGACGACTGTTTGACCTCATCCGAGTTAGAAAAGCCACGCTGAGTCAGCACATTACGGGAGGAATATTGATGAACGCTTTTTTTATTTAAATTTAAAGCGGACATACGATTGCACGTGCCTGCCAATCCAACAAGTGTGCAATCAAGTACTCAAGTCAATATTTTGTTCTCTGCCCATTTCTGAAAATGCACCTGCAAGTAATCACTCAGTGAGAAAGTGTAATTAGGCACGTCAGTGATGAAGTGCTGCCTACACAAGCGAAAATAAAATCCAGGCATTTGCGGTCTTGATTTGTGATGGGTTTTTTTGTTGGTTTTTTTTTTTCAACCTGCGTGTGTACGATGAGGCCAATGCGCTCGCCGTTGCTGTTAAATGGAACCTCTTTTCTCATTAGCAGCCACACATTAGCCTGCCGCGTCCTACCTGAAGGGCTTGGGGGGCAGGATGCTGAAGCGCGTCTTCTCCAGCATCTTGCGGATCTTGTTGCGGCCGCCGGACACCGTGTTGGCCTTCATCTTGCGCGTGGCTTTGTGGTCGCTGGCGAACTCCATGTCGCCGGGCAGGTCCGGGATTGAAAAGCGATTGCCCTTTTTCTCCTGGATCTTGGGCAGGTGCGGCCCACCGTTCTTCTTCTCGTGCGTGATCCGGCTCAGCAGCTCTTTAAAGACTGTGACGGCATTCGATAGACGGCATCATGTTAATTCACACACAAAAAAACAACCAAAGGAGAGCTACGGTCCCTCATGGAACTTTCAGACATTTATCGCACGAGTGAATGAAACTTAAGTCAAAGTTACGAGACGGCTTTTGTGCATTGACGTCGGGGTCGGTTCGCCCACCGAATATGTTGGTCTTGACCGTGAGGGACAAATGCGTGTTGTTCCTCAAGATGTCCACGGCCTTGGAGAAAGAGATGTTCTCAAAGTTCTGCCCGTTGATCTCCGTGATCTGAAATGCACAAAGGCACATTTTTAGCGAACCGCGCAAAAAGAAAAAAAAAGACGACATTCCGGGACATAAAAACGGCAGCAGCGCAATGCGGGGCCGTTTTTTTGGACTGCTTTCGTCCCCAAACACATCTCACCTGGTCCCCGCGTTTGAGTCCCGCCTCGGCCGCCTTGCTGCCGTCCTCCACCGACTCGACGAAGATGCCGAAGCCGCGCTCGCTGCCGCCCAGCACGCTGAAGTAGAGCGGCGATTCGCGCGAGGCCTTTTGCAGCGTGATCTGCCGCCACTTGGCCTTGGCGGCGCAGGCGATGTTGAGGAGCCGCAGGTGGCCTTTCATTTTCTGTCAGTAAAAAAAAAAAATGATCATAATAAATGCCGATTTTTAAGACTTGTGCAAAGGTTTCAAGAGGACGCGGGGCGAGAGGCGTGGTCTTACCGCGGCCTCCAGCAGCTTCTCAAAGTCTTCCAGGAAGCGCGTCATGGCCGTGTTGCCCTCAAAGTCGTTGAAGTGGTTGTTGACCCACAGCAGCACGATACGCGTCACCTGGGTCCATCAATGACAAAGTGAAAAAGGATTTTTTTATTTTTTTTTTTAATGTATTAAAAAGGAGATGCTTCAATATGACAATTATTTGACAACCGTCACTTTTTTGAATTTTCCCCACATTGATTCAAAAATGCCATAAGATGTATTTTTCTTCCATAGGCTGATACACAAAATGCCCTGCAGTGAAAAAGTGAAAAGGCATTTTTAGATTTTTTTTTTTTTTTTTTTTGCAAAGGTCAATGACTTGCTCTTCTCCGCGAGTCATATTACTGCATATCAATATGTCGTCAAGTATTGCTTCAAGGCCGTAAACACATACTGACCGTGTCTCTGAGCGTGTCCATCTGGAACCAGTCCAGCAGCTTCTTGCCCACCTCCAGGGGGCTGGACACGAAGGTGCGGTAAGTGAGCAGGAAGTCCTCGATGTAGGTGGGGTCCACCACTGAGGGCTCCTCCACCAGGTGCATGATCAGGCGCTCGGGGGTCCCCTGGGGGGGGGGGGGCAGAGAGCAGAGTGGCCGAGAAACACGCGGCAACATGTCAACATGAATCATAAAAACGATAAAGGCGTCAACTTTTTTTTTTCTTGAGTTGGGCGCAACGTCCTCTCTAAAAGATTTGGATAGATGACGGCTTGGTGAACATCTTTTGAGTCAAATTATTGATTGTAAAAAAAATAATTTTTTCATTCATAAAACGAGTGTAGCCTCTGAAACGGGGGGAAAAAAAAATCTTATCCGACTAAAATGTTGTGGAAGGAAACGATTCTTTTTTGACAAGGAAGCGAAAGTAGCACATCCTCCCTTCTCTTCGTCTGACACAAAAAGAACAAAAAGGAAGAGCGAAAAAAACAAACGAATCCAAAACACCCGCCAATCGACTGGCCTTACACTGGATGTGTTTTGGGGTCGTTAGGGCCCATTGCTCGATCAATACCCGACTCCCTCTGGAGAGTCTGAGAAAAAAAAAAAATACAGAAAAAGATCAAAAGGGGCCTTGGCGGAGTGCTAAACGCTTCCTCTAAATTAGCAAGAAAGAGCGCTGAGCTGGCACATTGATGTTTCAGCAAGCAGCCGCCGTTCGATCGGCGATAGGCTGAGAAACACTAATTAGCCGCTTCGGGCTAGCAGCCTTGCACTCTTCTGGTGTCACGGTCCAAGGCTGCGAACTTCAAACGCAGGTGGCAGCTTTGACACATTCTCATTTAGTGAAAATGCGGCGGAACAATCGGCGATAACTTGCCCGAGTTGGGGGGTCCTTTGATCTTCGCTAAGAAGCGCAAGATAGCCCCTCAGAAATCATTAGCACGTTAGCTTGAGGACCGAGCAGTGATCCCAAACCGTTTAAAGGCAATCACTGTCGGATTTCATTCAGAGCTATTCCGGTTCGAGCTCAAATAAGACACAAAAACAAAGTAAAACTTTTATATACGGTATATATATACTGTACATTTTTTTTTTTTTTTTTTTTACCTTGATGACAATGTGTCCCTTGCGGGTGCCGCTTCGGTCCAGCTCTCGGTGCTCCTTCACCATGACGATCTCGCCCTCCTCCTCCACCTTGTGCGTGTTCTTCTCCACGTGGTTGAGGATGCGCCAGTAGTCCTCCTGGGCGATGCAGACCAACTGCGGGCGGGAACACGGGCGGGTGAACCGGCGGCGTGGACCAAACGTGTCGCGCAAAGCGAGTCCCGCATAGCGACCCGTGCGGCATGGGCGCAAAACCAGGCGGACCGCTTTCTGGTTCACGAAAAAAAAAAAAAAAAAAAAACAGCTTCCTATTTCTGCTAAAAGCAACCTCGCCGACTTCCTCAAGGTCTGACGACAGGAAGTGATGCGCGCGGCAGAAAGTGGGCGTCCAGTGGGTCGAGTTATGCTTTCTTTTCAGAATTTAAAAGCACATTTAGCTTTAGCTAGGCAAGCGTTAAAAAAAAAAAAAAAAAAAGCTTAGCTTGGCGATGCTGCGTCAAATGGCATTTGGGGTTGGGGGGGGGGGACTACAAATTGACATTCAGTCTTACCTGGCAGTCGTCCCCTTTGGTGCGCACCTCCCCGTTCATGTACTGCTTTTCCAGCGAGGCCGAGATACCGAAGCTGTTGCCCATGCACAACATCTCCGCCCTGCCCTCGGGGCGGCCGATCTCCACCGCCCCGTTCAGGATGACGTACCACAGATCCAGCTTCAAGGCGGAGGGGAGACGCGGATGACATCACCGTCCGCGTAACGGCGGCCAGCCGCCATTTCGGTTTCGATTGCGGTTCTGACCTCCTGCTTGTCATGCAGAATGACGGTGCCCGCCTGCTCCACCACCTCGAACACCATCACGCTGCACAGCTCCCGACGCACCGACATGGTCATGTTGGCGAAGGCTGGCAGCTGGTGCATAAACTCCAGCAATTGCTCTGGGCGGACAGACGCCAAACGTGAAATATGTAAATGCGCTCCATTCAAGTTGCATTAAATACGATTGTTTTGAGATGACATCATTTTGTCGGTCGCGTTGACTGACCGATGTCGTCGTCGTTGCGGTCGGCCGGGTCTTTTTCCAGACACTCGCGCACAAGATCTCGGCCCAGCAGCGCATCCGAGGCTCTCTCCAGATCCTCATCCTCCTCTTCCTCCTCCTCGCTGTCCACGGGAGCCTCGGGTAGGCCGGACAGGTCCACGTCACCCAGTTCGCTCTCTGTGGCCTGGGGGAGGACGATTTCCAGACCAAAAGCTTGTGAATGAATAAACGCTCCTTGTACTTTTTCTGGTGTTTTTTTTTTTTTTCCAAATGGGATTGAATTCTGCCTAGCGACAAGCGACCAGAAGTACTTCACACCCGCTTCTTTGGGAAAGCGACTTAGCGGATGGCGTTGTGGAGAGGGGGGAAAAAAAGTTTGCTTCTGCTCTTTCTGCCGCCTCTCCTTGTCCATTTTCTGCGTCGTTAACGTTAGCAAACAAAAAGGCAAACACACGGCTTTGAAAACCTCCCTGGTGGAGGTAATAACCACTATTAGGAGGCCATTAACACCGCTTACGTCCCTCGGCGGGGCTTGCGCATTGATTGCGGCATCTCATTAGCTCGAAGGTTTTCGGCAAGGTAAAATGCCACGGAGATTAAAAATATCTATGGGATTAAATTTGGGGAATAAAGGTATCCTGACGGGATTTGAATGATTCAAGACGCGTTTTGTTTTTTCCGTCTTATTGATTTGGATTAACCGTGACAATGACAACGCTCGGGAGAAGCTGGAGAACACTCCGCGGAGAGGCGTGGACTCGCTTTGGAGAAGGTCAGGGCTATTTCCTGCGTCAGACCTTTGAGCCACCACAGGAAGTAGCCTGTGACGAGCCAATAATTAGCCTGATGAGGGAGGATTACACGGGCGAGGGGAGGTAAGCGGCGCCCACGCTCGATCGATAAAAATAATTCAATATGATGGCGCGTTAAGAGTTGCACGGCGCGATAAATATGATGCATTGCACATTCCGTTTGGAGAGAAGATTCCGTATGATGTACTTGCACATTCGCGTGGCATGGAAGACAAAATATGGTCTAAATATGAGAGACTACAGTTGCATACAGCGCATTAAATATGATGTGTGCCACGTCTCAGTCATATGGAAGTGTAAAGATGTAAATGTGGTATGCCAGACTTGTACGGAACATTAAATATGTGATAGGGTGTCTTTATATGAACTCATTCACTCCCAATGACGTTTTTAAACGTCTTTTCAGGCTTGGTCTGGAATTGGCTGGTACTTGAATGAGTTAAAAGCGAGGCAGACGGCAGACAAATCAATCTGCTAAGTTTCCATTCATCTCGCGCCGCCGGACTTATCCCCACCTGGTAGATGTCCGACAGGCTGCTGCTGCCCGAATCGCTGGCGATGCTGCAGCCCGACTGGCTGGCGGGCACGTGCATCACCTGCTGGTGGGCGTGGTCAGTCAAGTGCATCTTATTGAGGTCGGCAGGAAGCTGCGCACAGACACACAGGAAGGAAAGGAAGCAGGCGGTGTGAGATGATCATCAAGTGTTGCAAGTTATGGTTTTTGGTTTTTTTTTTTTTTTTAATGCACCATAAAAATAAGACACAAGCCAAATTCAGAAGAGAGTGCAGTGCGCGCACTTTATGGAGCAGCGAGATCACACGTTTGGCTGTCAACAACGAGGGCGCGTACGCCGCAGTCTGCTCTGTGCAATCTCTCCTTTGCAGCGGTAGTTTCTGCACTGACTCGGTACACCGAGAGCTTTTCCCAATGTGGGTGTTTGCCTCGCGCCGTGAGAAATGAGGCGGTCAAAATGTTACAAAGACTTACTCGTCCTCCACATTCATACATAGCAACTGCTGCCCCCTAAAGGGTGAGCAAAAAAATGGATACACACACACACAAGAGCGGAATTCGGCATGCAATTAAAATTTTTTTGTAATTTATCCCTTCTTTTTTTAAAAAAATATATCACTATGATTTGTTAGCTAAAATGCATTTATATATTTTTCTTGTTCATCCAATTACATAATTCTGCACTCGTATTGTTTATTTTAAAAAAAGAGTCATTGTTTCATGAATAGCTATTGAATGAGAAACAATACAATATAGAAAATGAATTATTTTATTGAAATAATTTTAAATAAAATGATGAGCTATAACAAAAAAAAAAAAATGTAAGTACCCGTGATTGTTGATTTCAATAGAAATCACACGCACATTCATTGCAATGACATCAATTCCAAACAACGCAATGTAAAAAAAAAATTAAAAAAATGTGACGGCATTATTTGTCCCCGACGTGCAAAATGCAACGACATTTATAAAAGAAACAATCTTACAAAGAATGCAAATTCAGAACAATAAACACAGATGCCTATTTTCTTGCTCAATTGAAATTGATTTGACATTTACCTTCCACCCTCATCTCCAAAACGACCAAGCCCATCTGTCCGCTTTCGAGACCAACTAAGCGCAAAAAAAAAAAAAAAAAAAAACGCGCGCCGGGCCTCGTTGTCGTGAATCCACACCCTTAACTGACGTCTTACCAATTTGGATCGCGGCAGCGCCAAGGTGAGCGAGGCCGTCCTCCGGCGACACCGCGGCAACCCGCACCAAGCGTCCTCCATCCACACGCCGCCCAAACGCCCGCGACATCCAACAACAAGCCGAGATGGAACAGGGTGGGGGAAAGCACGGTGCCACCATGAAATATTCACCACTTGATGCCCCCCCCCCCCCCCGCTTCAACACACACACACACCCTTCCTTCAGAACACCCCTCCAACTGTTATGCTTGACCCCTGACCTCACATGCGGGGATTAAGTGCACCATTTAATTGTACCTTTGGCAGAGGCAAAAAAATGAAACACACAATCATGGTTTACATTCGGGATGTTTTTGAAAATGGAAGCGCGCCCCGCGGGTGCCCTTCCGACTCTATTTCGCAGCCCTTACTTAATCCCCGCGCACATGGGCGCACTTTCTTTCTCCCCTGGGGGAAAGTTGGCAGGTGGCTGTGTGGGGGCGGTGGTCTCCATATTCTCCTCATGCATTAAGGATGAGAGTCGGTAGATACGGGCGCGCTGACAAGAGAGTCCGCTCGCCGGCTGGCCGCCTGCCGTGACCGCGCTTGGCCCATAGGGGTCAGCGAAGAGCCAACCAACATCCTTTCACAAAATGAATGGACTCGTGCCGCCGGGGCGTGTTCTGCAAACACTCAAATCCAACGTCAGACTTGAATCAAAACAGTGTCGACTTGACGAGTCCTGCCGCATTTCCCGTCGCCGCAATGCTTCGTGGCCTCGTCTGTCTACGCCGGTCAGTCGTTTGACGTCTTGGGCAGTTTGCCGTCAGACAGTCTTTCCTCCTCTTGCCGACTTTTTCACACGCACCCCTCCCCCAGCCCCTGAAAACCTGAATTATGGATGAAGTCTGCCGCCGCCAACGTGTAACTTTGCATCGGCGGGGGGAGCCTCCGCGCGCCGCCAAAACATAAGACGGCAAACGGCGTCCGAGCACCCGTGTCCGAGGCTTGACGGGCGGGGAATTTTTTTATGGCACGAATGAATCCGCAGAAGAGAGAGTGGATTGATGCGCAGCTGTAAGAAATGAAGATTTAAAAAAAAAAAAACATAACAAGGATTCCAATTTGTGACCGCGGTGGCCGAACTTCCTCGTCTATCTCTCGTGCGCGAACGAGCAAAGTCATTTTTTAGCAATACGCGAATCTAATGTATCTTGGCAAGCAACCAAAGACGATATTAAAAAACGTACGAACAAGCAACCCCCCCCCCCCCCCCCGTCCGTTTTTCGACTTTCATGCTTTATTGTCCAGTCGTCGAACCTTACTGGCAGGCTCGGCGCGTCTGAGCAATGGGACCAAATCTGAAGTTTATTTTTGAAGGAGCCCCCCCGCAAATGAACAAAACCATCCAGAAACGGTCGCTTGGACTTACTGTGCCTCTCCATTCCTCAACCGCTCAATTTATTTCAGTCGCACGGGCTTAGAAATATGTTGAAACAAACGCAACCAACGGCGAGATTTAAAGCCGGGCGCCACCCGGGCAAAAGTTATTCCAGTTTCATGTTTTATTGCCAGTCGTCTAAACTTTGCCGACACACTCCGTGGACAAGCCGCAAAAGGAAACGGAAACATTTCCCGCAGTTTGGCCGCTCAATTTGTCTAGCATGGTTTCAATTTGATTGCGTTGTGATAAACGGCCGGAGGATGGAAATTCAGACTTCCCTCGTTTTTTTTTTTTCGGGCATGTCTCAAGACATTTTTGTGGTCCTGCTCATGATAGACATGTCTACCAAATTTCATGCTGCTATGTAAAACCCGGAATTCCTCATCCCCCCCCCCCTAAAATTTGCTGCGCAACAATCGCAAAAGTGGCGGCATGATGAATGGGATTCGGGGGGGGGGGGGGGGGGTTGAATTCATCAGAAGAATGTTGCAGGTTTTAACGGTTTATCCTGAACTGGATCAGGTACTGCAAACGGGCCGGTAAACCCCGCCCCCCCATCCCCCCGGCGGGGCCGTGGCTCGCCTTCAAAATAAACGCCCCCACAGTCACTTTCAGTTGGCGGGGATTTGCCAAATTACTCTGTTTGGCCCCCTGAGAAAGGTGCGGCAGCCCCGCTACGTAACATTCTGAACAGATGCTTCCTGCTCCACGCAGAGAGGCTGGCATCGATACCGCAAAGAGTCCAGGGGCTGTTTGAGGGGCTGTTTTTTGTTCAAAATGTTCCCCAAAAAAGCCCAGTCCGGGCAGACAATAAATCACCGATGTGGCTTGGCAGAACAGGAAATTAACTTTTGTGTAGGGAGTCACGTTGGCAGTTTTCACACGTTTCTCGGCCGCGCAGAGGCGAGTCAAACTAACGAGCCGATAAGATTTTGTTGTTCTTGGGCTGCCGTTGATGTGAATCTTGAGGGTTCTAGTCGAACCTACGTTGAGGAATTCATGGATTCGCAAAAATGTCCTGTGACCTTTGTCTTCTGGTGCCAGGTTCAAGGTCACTTGGCCAAGCCTAAATTTCGCCTCCAAAGTCAAGAGGACAAATAATGATTCAAGTGGAACGGCAAGTTCTCGCCGAGCCTAGACTGACTCATGAATTGAATCGTCTTTGTCCCCAAATGGGTTCAAAGTCACTCGGACGGGCCCAAGTTTTGTGCGGCGTCCTCATAAGGAGGACAAATTAACGCTTTCGGGGACAGCAGATACTACACTGAACAGCTTATCATGTCATCAGATTACAGGGCGCGTGAAAGATTTAGGACGACCAGAAGTTTCTAATCCCACCGAGAATGATCCATACATTGACGAAGAGGCGTCTCCTTCGACCGTTGACAAGGTACACTGGCGACTTCAAGGTACAGCTACGGCTTCTAGTCCAATCCAGATTGATCGATGCATTGATTTAGAGATGTGTCCCGAAATACCTTTGTCACGCCACCAGTGCATCGTGTATTAATAAGTCGTGCGGTGGGGGGGTGGGGGCGGGGGCTTCTAGTTCACCCTCAGATGAATCCATCCAAATATAATGGAGATGTCCCATCTCGTATTCATTAAGAGCCCCGCAAACAATCCGCTAAAGACTCTGTGGATGAGCAGGCAGCAGCGTTGAATCAATAACAAGGAGATAAAAGGACTACGTGAAATGGAAGGGGGCGGGGGGCGGGGGCGGCGGTGGTGGGTGTGTCTTCATCAAGTGTCAAGGTCAGAGTGGGGACCGTTTTGAGTGGGTTAAGGTCATGTCATGGGGAGGGAGGGGCGTGATTTGTGAGCACAAGTGCGGGAAGTCTAAGCGTATTGTTAATATCGTGTTGATTTTTACAGAGTCCGACGGATGTCTTTTTTTGTTTTGTTTCAATGGCGATTTGTTTGTTTCAGTATAAAAAAGAAGAAATAAAACCCACACTTTACAGCTTTACGGTCGTAATTGATGAGTGGTAGTCGGCGATCCAGAGACTGCCTGGGTGTAAGGTGACCCGTATCGATCGTCTTTGCCACAACTTCCTGTGCATTTGAGCTTCCAGACAACGTCCCCGCGGCAGCTCCGATAAGCTCTCACTCGTCCCCTCACATGGGGCAGGGTATGAGGAGGCGGTGGCGAGGGGGCATGCCTCTCGTGGGGGTCTTATCTGACTCCCACCCCCACCCTCCTCAAGCTTATATTTCATGGCTCAAAGGCCACATTAGCTGGCGTCACGTCAGTCTATCAATCAAGATGTCAACCGGCCCGAGGCCGACTCGAGGCCATGACATCATCTGGTAAATATCGCCGTCTTGTGGCACACCGCCGCCCCCCTAAAAAATAAATATGGCGGAATTTTCAGTCCGCTCTGTTGATGATGCACAAGAGTGCTTGGGCTCACATGGGCTCACAAAACAAACACCCCCCGCACCCCCCAGCAACACATGTATGAACCGGCCCATATGGCTTTTTTGTTTGTTTGTTTTTTTAACAAGATCAGTACGGTTCTATTTCTTCCCAGAGGAATTTAGTCCACACCAAACATGGTCAGAAATTTCTTTGCGGGTGGGAGCACAGTCTTGCTGGAATAGCAAATGACTTCCCCGAAAGACAAAATGTCAAAAATATCTTGCAAAGATGATGAATGATTATTGAGGGGTAAAACTTTGGGTTCAAGAGTGATCCCCCAATTAGCCCGTCGGCCTATTTGGATACTGCAGTCACTATGCCCGCGCGGCAGTCCGTCCATCACGCCGACGCGCCCGCCCTGGCACCGAATCCATCAAGCTGTCTATTCATTCATTCATTCATCCATCTTCCGAACCGCTTGATCCTCACTAGGGTCGCGGGGGGTGCTGGAGCCCATCCCAGCTGTCTCCGGGCAGTAGGCGGGGGACACCCTGAATTGGTTGCCAACCAATCGCAGGGCACACAGAAACGAACAACCATTCGCACTCACACTCACACCTAGGGACAATTTGGAGTGTTCAATCAGCCTGCCATGCATAATTTTGGAATGTGGGAGGAAACCGGAGCACCCGGAGAAAACCCACGCAGGCCCGGGGAGAACATGCAAACTCCACACAGGGAGGCCGGAGCTGGAATCGAACCCGGTACCTCTGCACTGTGAAGCCGAGATGCTAACCACTGGACTACCGGGCCGCCCAAGCTGTCTATGTTCTGGCTAATTAGCGGCCGACGAAGCCCCTTTGTTACAACACTCATCAAACGCCGCTTCTTGAACGGTAGCCTCCGAACTAGTTTACTTCAGCGGCAGGAAATGTGATACACGTCTTTCAACTTAGTGACTCCAGATTTTGTCCCAGTTGCAATTTTAACCTACTTAATTGCTTGGAGGCGGAGCATGCAAACACAGCCTGATGATTGGCCATAAAACAAATCAAGCACGAATGTGGATTCAAATTGGGGTCAGGTTCCAAAGGATTCCGAAACCTGACCCCAACCTGAAGTGGAGTGCATCTGCACTTGTTATGTGGGCAAGACAACTGTGTGAGAGGAAATTAGTTTCAAAATGACTGGCAGAGCCTTCAAGTTGTGAAAATCAAATGTCTCCAGTGGTTAGCTGAGCTGCAATCAATCGTGGAGTTGAGTTCCATGTTGTATGGTTGAGCATCCAAATTGTTTTTAAGGAATGGCTTAGACCAGGGGTGTCCAAACTTTTTGCCAAGGGGGCCAGATTTTATGTGGTAAAATGTCGGGGGGCCGACCTTGGCTGACATTCTTTACATTGAACAACAATATTGTTCGTCAAATTTTAGGAAGCCAGTCTGTTTCACATTTCCATTTTTATTTTAAAAATAAATGAACAAGCAATACACATATCCACAACTGCAAGGATCATTTGAAATGTGACATATCAGTCAATATAAACATGGAGTGATGTCTTGTTAACTCGTGAGTGATGCCCTCTAGTGTCTAAATGCTATTACTCATTTAGTGAATGCTATTACTCATTTAGCCACTAGAGGGAAGCAGTACTCTATGAAACATCACTCACCAGTCTACGAGACCTCAGTCAATGCAACACGTGTTCCATTGCGCCCAACCTGCGGGCCAGACGGCACTGATTTTATGACGGGGGCCGAGGGCCGGATGAAATTCGACCGCGGGCTGCATTTGGCCCGCGGGCCGGACTTTGGACATGCCTGGCTTAGACTCTTTTTGGAGGTCATGGCTAGTAAATAAAATGTAGCTCAAGGAATCTGGTTGAATTTTCCAAATATTCCAGTACTGTAGATTCCCTTGGAAATGGGCAAACTGACCCGAAAATGACTGCTTCAAATCAAAATGGCAGACTCGGTGTGTCTTTTTTTTTTTTTTTTTAATTCTTTTGACTTTTAATGTGGGTAAACCGATGACAGATATACCAACCAAATTTCATGTTGCATTCAAAAATATATACATATATATTTTAGGGGGTGTTGTTCTTTCCACAAGGGAACTGAAGTGACTAAAAAGTCTGGAAAATCCGGAATATTCTATTGAAGGATGGTAGAGAAGGGATCAAGAAAATCCGGCAGAAATTGTAACCGTCTATCGGTGCCACAAGATGGCGACAAAGCACTACTTTTGTCTAAATGAAACTCCTCAACTCACCATGTCATTTTTTTTAAACTTCTTTGGCCATGAGTACAAAAAGCGCAAATGACAGATTTAAAAAAAAAAAAAAACAATCAAAGATTACGTGAATTTCCAAAAGTAGAATTGCAAACGTGCGAGCGTTCAGTGTTTCAATGACCCACGAAAAGGGAAGCCAAACACACACGCGTATTCACACAGTCAATGGGCATTACGACATGGCTTACTTTGGAGGACCACGGCTGCAAGCAGTTGGCATAGCAACGGACCAGGAAAGCCATCTCGCCGACCGATGGGAGGAGGAGGAGGGAAGTTCCCTCTCGTTCTTCCAAAGATGGTGAATTTTTTTTTTTTTTAAAGCACCGGATGAGATTGTAACTCCACAGAAATCCTTTTTGCAATTTTCCTTGCGCTCGAGTCACTTGGCTCGGATTGCCCCTTCCGCACCGTCACACTGGCGCCGTAACTCCGTAAGCCTGCCGGCATGTCTCCATGGCCGGCTGCCGATCCCTCCCCAGATTCCTCCCTGCAACGTTGGGCTACGCCACGTCCACGGCTACTTCCATACTGGCATTCCTACGCTTTTTTTTGGGGGGGGGGGGTGTGGGGGGAAGCTTTGATACGCACGCCGAGCCGGGCTAGGATGCTGTGCTGCCGTGTGCCGGGATCGCTAATGAGCTAGCGGTAGAGGGAGGGAGGAGAGGGAATCCAGCTGAAAAAGAATGACATCACCTGTATAGCAAGCGAGCGAGCAAGGGAAGGAGAGAGAGAGAGAGAGAGAGAGAAAAAGAGAAAGGGAGAGGGGGGCGCATGGGGGATGCATTAGATGTATTGGCTGGCCAGGAAAAGGGAGCATCTTTATTGATCAGGAACATAAAGCTATTGAGTCTATTGAGGCATACCCCCCTCGTGCACCCACCGCCACCAAAAAGCCACTCCCCTTTTATGCATAAATTACAAAAAAAGGGGGAAAAAAAGAGGGGGCGGTTCTCCCACCCGCCAACAGCTCCCTTTTCCTGCCTTTTTGCTTGGACAGATGCTGGCACAAAAACAGGAGGGGGCTAGGGGGGTGAAATTGGGCTTCCCCCCCTTTCCTCCTCATACTGTATAAATCAATGAATGACCCTTTTGGCAAAACCTGGTCTTGTTTTAAGGATTAGCGTTCGTTCAGACATTTTGCAGCTAACGTTAGCCCAGCCTAGGCTTTCTTGGAAGAAATGCGCCCAGTCGCAGAGTACAGTGATGACAACTTTTGTGTTCAGATTGTTTTTAGCATTAGCATTGGTGCAGTGAGAGCCATCAGCTAACGTTAGCATTCATATGCGAGCGAGGCCAGTTTATGAGAAGACGTGCTCGGTCACGCACGCACTGAAGGGATGCATGTGGCGCTGTGATTGGACTGATTTCTTTTAGCATGAGCACTATTTCAGGTGTTAGCTTCAAAAGTTCTGATACAGGCGAGGTGTTAGTTCGTCATGTTATTGTAGGATTAGCAAATGATATTTTTCTCATTCACTCTTTTGCAGATGCAAAAAAATATATATATCTGGAATATTGTGCAAGGATACCATGGGACACTCCTCGTTTTTTTTTTTATCCAGCATCCATGCATCTCAATTCGTACTCCCTCCGCCCCTCACCAGTGCCAGGGTATGACATCATCTTTTTAGCGGGCAGCCAATGGGAAGGGAGCACATGGAGGCCTGCCTTCGGAGGAGCCAGTGTACACAAGAGAGGCCGAGCAGAGGAGGGATGGAAATAGATGAAGGGGAAAAAAAGATGAATCGAGACACACACAGTGGGGGGGGGTGGAGGGGGGGAGTTTAAAAAATAGATCACACTTAAAAAAAAAAAGACAAAAGGAAGGGGAGAGGAGGACTTATTAATCAAACGTGCCACTCCAAAAAAAAGCAAACATTTACATTAGCTAATCGGATTATAACGCACTGACTGGATTAGCTCATGGAAGCGAGGGGCTGTACTGCCTTCACCAATGAGCGCCATCAAAATTAACAGCCATCTTGTTTGCACGTGGCGGGCCGACCCGTGAGAGTTGCAGAAGGCTGCGAATTAAGAATTTCGAGAAGGTGACGAGAAATGCGCCAGATCTCGACTCACAACTACGGAAAGAGCGAGTGCTGCAAAGGAGCCTCACAGTCATGCGATGTGGAGCGAGCTGACTGCTTTTAATTAGCTAGACGGGACTGATTAACGCGCACGGACACGCATGCGCACGCAGACACATACACATGCACTCAGTGTGGCTAAGAGCATGTGAGGAGTTTCTGCCATTTTCAGGTTCCCGTCATAAAGTACCACAATTTTTAATTCCATTCCTGTTAAATACATCTTTCTACGCCATTTTTTTGTTTTTGTTGTTGTTTTTGGTCAAACACTTGCTACATGCACGCGCAGAGTTCCAGGAAGTGTTTCCTGTGCGACGCGCATCCGGTTTGCGTGGTGCAGTCGGCGCCCTCAAAACATTGTCGCCTTTTCTTCCTCTGTCCTATTTTTGTGTTCGTGGCACCAAATACTTGAGGTGCGCTTTCACAAGAGCCGCCTGGTTTGGGACATCATCTGACAGTGCAACGGTGTGCGACTTTGTCAATACGACATGTGTGACCACTGTTGCAGAAAAAAAAAAAACAATCAATCAATAAATAGACTATTGGCTGTTTTTGTGCTCGGGCCAACGTTATATAACAGTTTTGTTGCTATTTGGTGGCCTCGTGGTGCCAGAGGAATACGTTGGAGTGAGTTGAGGAGTTTCATTTAGAAATAAGGAGTGCTGAAACCAACCGGAAAAAAAAAACGTATTTTGTGATGAGTCTAATCTTCCATTTGGAAGCCATCGGATACAATATTCTGTGAGCCAATAGGAATACATTTTTATTTATAAGCGCTTTGACAATGCTCTCAATTGGCTGGCACTTCTTTAAAAAAAAAAAAAAAAAAAAAGACATGCACTGAAAGAGTTAAGTGTGACAGAAGCGTCAATCATAGCCGTGACGTGACGCAGCACGGGGGAATTTTTGGCCTTCAAACCGAAACTGTACTGATTTGAGAGCAATAAGTCATATATTTTCCCCTAAAATGGCAATCGAGGGGATCTTGTGAAAGCATTTGTTGCATCACGGGGAAAAAAAAAAAAAAAAGCACGTAAACACGCCATCGGATGTTGCACGTTTGTAGCGTGTGTGGCGCAGGGCAGGAATTCCTGCCATTTAAAGCGGGGCCCTTCCCTTCCTGTCGCCCCGCGACAAAAAACAAGACAAAAATGTATCCCGGGCTCACAATCGCCATAAACCAGGTGGAGGTCCTTTTAAACTGCAAGATGGAGGATTAGCCACTGGAGGGAGGAAGAAGGAGGAGGAGGAGGAGGAGGCTGGAGGGAAGATAGAGAGCGAGTTCACCGAGGTTGTCATCTCGGTGCTGCTGATGTCATCCCTAAAGTTAGCACAGCAAACCTGGACTGTACAGGCAGCAATGCGACGCCTGCACGCCTCATGCCACCCAAGTGCTTGGAGGAACGTCAGAGCAAAGGATGCTCTTCCCGCTTCCGCTATTCAGTCAGATAGTCAAAAACAAATCGATTTTGTGGCAAAAACAAGTCTGGAATTCGGCCCAGGGAAGAGCCACCTCCGGACCAGGGTCGCGCTTCGCACGTACCCCAAACCTAACTCAAACCCCATCGAGATCTTTCGTCCTTCCCGCTATACAATCACCTTCGAGTGCTCAACCGGATCTAGAGGCGAGTCAATCAATCTCGTCCCTTTTCAATCTCAGTCACCTTGGGACGCTCACATTTCACTTTTTTTTTTAAATCCTCAATCATATATCTTAATTCTCTAAGCCTCAGTCCTCCCCCCCCCCCCCCCCCCATCATGACTGCGTTTGCACTAAACCAGGCATGTCCAAAGTCCGGCCCGCGGGCCAAATGCGGCCCGCGGTCGAATTTCATCCGGCCCTCGGCCCCCGTCATAAAATCAGTGCCGTCTGGCCCGCAGGTTGGGCGCAATGGAACACGTGTTGCATTGACTGAGGTCTCGTAGACTGGCGAGTGATGTTTTATAGAGTACTGCTTCCCTCTAGTGGCTAAATGAGTAATAGCATTCACTAAATGAGTAATAGCATTTAGACACTAGAGGGCATGACTCACGAGTTAACAAGACATCACTCCGTGTTTATATTGACTGATATGTCATATTTCAAATTCCTGTTTCAAATGAACCAAAAGAAATTCTTAAGATTGTTGAAATTAAAATAAAAATGGAAATGTGAAACAGACTGGCTTACTAAAATTTGTTGAACAATATTGTTGCTCAATGTAAAGAATGTCAGCCAAGGTCGGCCCCCCGACATTTTACCACATAAAATCTGGCCCCCTTGGCAAAAAGTTTGGACACCCCTGCACTAAACCCTTCAGTTTGTCCTTTAAGGTGTCCAACCACCAACGCTTCTTCTCCAACATGAGAGACTGATGGGCCAAAATGAGGAAAACAAAAATATAAGTGCATGTATATATGGTGAGAGAATCAGATCATTACAAAGCCACAACAAGAACATGATGGGCCAATATTTTCGATCCGGGGAAAAATTGCATTTCCTTATCTCTGCAAAAAAAAGTTTGGGTTTGTTTTGTTTTTTTGATCAAGTATTGCAGGAGTCTCTCATATTGCCCCGTTCTCCGATTCTCCCGCAGGAACTTCGACAAAGTCCTTCAGGGGGCTCCGCTGGATGAGCGACGGAATGGACTGCCCCCTCAAGACTTTTCAAATCAAGCCTGAGCGGACCAGGATATTACTTTTTTTTTTTTTAATAAGCTTATACCATCTGCAATAATAACTGCGCTGTGGTCGTGAACCGTCACGAAAACCTTCCCGCCGGTGACTTCCAGAGCCTTCGAGTCGGGAGATGATTCAGATGTTGTGAGTCACACCGATACATCACTGAACCTGAAATCTAATCTCGTGATTTGTAGATGACCCGAGCTTTGACGTCACGTGGTTCACTCAAGCCCGCATGAGCCAACAAGGCAATGGAAACAAAAGAAAAAAAAATACATCCATGATGAGCCCCCATGGATAGTTTTTGCATTTTTCAAGGTAAAAGAAGAAAATGACAGGGCAGAACGACCTCAGCCGAATTGAAGCCCCCCCCCCCCATCAGTGGCAGGTGATGCAGCAAACGTCTGAGTGAGGTTAAGAAAATTCAGACATTTTGCCTTACGACACAGGAAGCGAGCGAACCGCACAAGCATGAACGTTTCCACTGTGGTGGGGGCGTGCTGAACTCGACACAGAAGGAGGGGGGAAAAAAATGAACCCCGGTGCACCCTCTGCTAGTTTCCCCACGTAAAAAGAGCAAATCCAATTCCGGATTGGACAATTCAAAGCGCCCATGTGGAGACTCCTTATTAGATGAACGATCCCGGGAATGAGGACCCCCCCCCCGCCCCGCCCCTTCTTTTTTTTCCCCCCTGCAGGCAAACTAGCTGATGGCTTCATCCATCTGGCTCTGGATCACTCGCTCTATTGAACGCCGTAACCTGGTACGGTCCCCGGTGTCTTAATAAAGTCTGCGTCCGTGTGCTAAACTCAAGCGAGTGAAGCTAATAGGCCGGTTGGAAACCGCGGTTTAAAAAAAAAAAAAAAAACGGTGTGTGGTCTTCGTTTACCGAAACTGGAATGACAACTTAGTGGACTTGAAAATACCAAAAAATGTTGGGCTCAAATGAGAAAATTACTGACCAAAACAAAGAACCGACCGGAAAGAAATAAGGAAAAACATTTGCTGGAGCACAAAAATGACACGCCAAAACTACAAAGGTCATAGGTCAACACGACCGGTTTTCATATTCACCGCGTCAAAGCCTCGCAGATGTTTTTCCAAAGTCCTCATCACCAAAATTCTGAACAGAGACTGATTCATCGCGCTCGTCAAAGTCATGAGAAATGAGTTCATAGGGACGTCAGCAAACAGCAGCGTTGCTTGCAAAGCTGCACACGGATTCCGAGATTTAAGGGCGAGAAAAATACGCACCAAGGCTGGAAAAGACCAAACGGGACCCAAACCGATTCATGGATTCAAAAGGTGACATTCCCCTGCTGCCATTCAAGGCCTACGCATCTCCATTGAGTGCACAGCCGAACCATTAAAGCAAACAGCACGACTAATGGATGGCTGATGTTATTATGTCTCGACAACAACAACAACATCCTGCGTCTTTATCTGCCGCGGCGTGTGCAGCGCATTCATCCTCTGCGGACTGTACATTCATACACACGCCGAAGACTCGATGCGCCGCCACCATGAGACCGCAAACGATGGGCATCCATCCGACAAGAAGCACACGCTGGAAAAGTCCCAAAATGGGAACCCTCTTGAAAGCCTTTTCCCAGCATGCATCTGTTCATTCGAACGACAGCGCCGCCCACAGTGGGTTCCTAATAAAACGGGTGCCCGCCTCACAAAGTTGTGCTGTTTTGAAGGACGCGAGCAATAAATTCAGGGTCCTACCTGGTTGTTGAGATGATCCTGTAGGAGGGGGGGGGGGAAACAAAAGAAGCAAAATTAATTTCACACAAGACACATTCGATACACGTCATGACTTTTTTTTTTTGTTGATGGCATCATCTTTGAATTGATATATTACTTTGAATCGACAACTTGAATGTTAAAAAAAATAATAATTCAATTTCTATATTCATGATTCTCAACTTGTCAAGCCTGCGCCCAATAGAAAACAAACAAGGATGGTATGGAAGGCATGAAAACCCACCGGATTCGAACCCAGAACCTTCTAACTGTGAGGCAGACATGCTCGCCACAACAATCCCGTGATGCCCCATTCTAATCTTGGCAAACCTTCGGAGGATAAACAATGACTTTTGCACCAGCCCGCTATTGGCCCTGCGGCAGAGGGGGCAGGCTCATTGGCCAGCGACGGACGGACAGACGGACGGACGGATGTAAGGGCTGCCCCCTCAAAACAGGCTAATTTCATCAATCTTGATATCTCGGTGAGGTGGCAGAGCGGGGGCGGGGGGGTTCTTATGCTGCTTTTGCGGAAACTCCCCTGAGCAATTCTCAGCAGCGTGCGCGCATGTGGTGAGTGGCGATTACCCAAGCCAGTAACTGACATGACACACTGATGCTATCAGAGGGAGGGAAAGTTATGCGCGCCTCAAGCAAAAAAAAAAAAAAAAAAACGCAATATCGGTGACTTCTCCCCAATAAATCGACGGATCGTGACAACAATAAAATTGCATGGAAACACAGCAAGCAGAGTTATTGCCTAAAAATGTCAGAAAAGAGACAACTCATCCGACCTTTATTGGTTAATATGACGTTCGATACCACTTTTCTTTTCAGACCGATACCAATGAGACACCACATTCATTATCGCCTCATCGTGTATCGCGACAGCATCGTATTGTTGCTCAAGTCAAACCTTGTCAAGATTTTCAAACCGAGTGTTTTACCTAAGCAGTCGCATTTCGCCTCAGTCCCGCCTTGCGATTGTCATTTATTGATGTATTTCCTTATTAAATAAATCACGTGTTGCTGTATCGTGATACGGTATCGCGCACCGTAACCTTTTTCCTCAGTCCTACCTTGTATCCGGCGGGTTCTTGGCCGTCCGTGATCAGCTCCCGCTCGCCCTTGGGGTTGATCCTGCGGAAGCGTCGGCGGGACCGCCGCTGCGAGCCGGCCCGATTCAGGAAGCCGTCGTCGCCCTCGCCGCCGTTGTCCACCTGCAACGCACAGCGGGCACCCTCCTCAGAACGCAAAAAGGACCGCTGCGGCGTCGCTTGAGAGCGGCTACGCAGGAGAACTTTAGACGGCTCGATGTCCGGAGTGGAATTCTGAGGCCAGGGATCAGAGTTCTGTTTGGTGACTTTGGCTTTCGCCGGCTTAGAATCCACATTGCGATCCTGGTCCTCATCCTTTCGCGTCGCTTCGGCAGCGGGCTCCTGATTGAAGATCCAGTTCTTCCAGAGAGCCGACAGCCGGTTCCAGCGCGGCCCACTCATCCGGACCACGGGCAGTTTAAAAAAAATAAATAAATAGAAACTTTCAGGGTGACAAAAAAAATTTTTTTTTAAAACGGGCCTCTTCATCCGAGTTCCGTCCGCTCGACACTTTGCCGAGCCTGCGAGTGGCTCACATGCTCGAGGCCCAGGCGCTTCCTCCAGGAAACGACGCAAACATCCGTCTCACGAGGTGTAGCGGCAGGAAGAAGAGAAAAAAAAAAATAGAGCAGATTCCAGAGATCCGCTGAAAACTTCCCAGTAGAGTTTTTGTGCTGGCTGTTGTCGCTGCAGGAATGTGTTTTCTTGGCCGGTTGCGTCAGTCAATGGTGTCATTGTGTCACCAAGCGGGAGGAATTTGAAAGACGCAGCACTGAAATGTTGATTTCGTTCCGCTTTCGTGGTCGAGTCACTTATTGTGATTTTCTTTTTTAAACTTTACTTCATGTAATAATTTCAAATTTTATTACATGTGAAAATCTTTAATCGCTTAATATTATCTACATGTTTATATTTATTTGGTCGGAATTACTATTCATGTTTGTATTCTAGTTTGTTTTTTTTAATCTGTTATAAATTGTTAGATCAGTTACGATCATTATATTCTGTATATATTTATCCGTTTTTACTCCATTTTAGGATTAGTTTTTTGTTTTCTTTAGATTTGATCAAATATGCTTTTATTGTTAGTAACGTTTGAACTATCCACATCGTTGATACTCTTATGATTTTTGCTGATTTTGCTCACACAGCTCTGGCTTTGATACAAGCTGCACGCCACTGCCGCCAACAACCACAGTGACGGCCGCGTTATTTGACTGAGTCGCTACGATTTTGCGAATAACGCACTGAAAGGCACCAACATAGAAGATATGTGCAAATAATGGCTTTGCTCGATGATGGCTTTATATGCAAAAAAAAAAAAAAAAGTCCAGTGTGTCCTTTTAATGAGCCTCATGGGACACACTGCAGATAATGGGCTCACCAACCCTCTCACACGCGCACACACACACTCGTCTTAAATGGGACCGGACGATAATCTTTCTCTCCCTCTCTCAAAGCGCGGGACGAAACAATGCATCGTGTGACCATCAGCGCGGCTGCAATGTGACCGCACTTCCGATTTCCTCATTGAAAAGCGTGTGCCTGTGTGCATGAGTATCGGTAAATGTGTGTGCGCGTGTGTGTTTGTGTGTGACTCATGTCACAACTAAGCATGACCCAAACATGCACACACACTTGCCGAAGAATGTCACCTTTGCACCGATATAAGCGGCAAATTCCCATGCGGCTAATTAGCCAATTGGCAGGATTTTAGTGAGTCAACATGCTAGCTATCGCGGTCCGACTGGCCCCCCCCCAAAAAAAAAAATTTGACGGAAAACTGCTGAATTTATGTTTTGCGCAGTAAATCAGTGTGCCAAAGCTGCCGGGCAAAAATGACGCAACAGAATTCTGTGGCTGCTATGCAGCTAAATTACGTGGCATGCTACGAATTTAGGCTCCAAAATTACAGAGGAATATGACATTACGAAGTTATCCGACAAAGTTATGCGAGTTTTTGTCTAATGCTTTCTAGGCAAAATACCGAACAAAAATTAGACCTTATTTATCGTAACATTGGATCTTTTTCCTGACAGGGCTGTAATGTCGGTGCAGGTTGTTGTTTTTGTTTGTTTGTTTGTTTTTTTTTTTTTTTAAACACGGTTTAAACATTTTTAAATCTGATCTGATCTGGAAATCAGCATCTCCGGGAGGAATGTCAGTCACATTAGACGTGTCAGGAATGCGGACCAAGAGAAAGAAAAAGACAGAGGGTCAAAAGAGTTGCTGCGTCTTGTCTTACCACGATCATTTCTGACGGCTCCAACGTGATGCATTCGCAGCCTCGCCGGCCCCCCAGCTGCTTGCCGAAACTAAAGATAACACGCGCACCCGCACACACACACACACACACACACACACACACACATGAACAGAAAGTGTGAACATGGGAGGGAAAATCCAGCTGGAGACCACACACTTGTCAGGCTATACTTCAGGAATTGTAACGGGTGAGGAAATTTTTTTTTGTTTTTAAACGATGACTTAAAAAAAGTCAAGTCTGCCCCCAACAGGCATTTTGGTGTTTTTCTGCACTAGCAGCAGCGTACGAGTGTATAAAATGTCACTCAAGCACTGCGTCCACATTGCATTCATACAATGCCACCTTTTGTCTGCTTTGTGTGATAAGAAAGGGGGTGAAGGGGCAGAGGGGGTGGGGGTTGAGAGGGGGGGCGCGGGGGGACCAGCTGAGCGTTTGTCACAAGGATTGAGTTCAATCAGAGTTCGCTGGAAGAGCAAAAAAAAAAAAACAGACTGTAATGTAAAATAGATATTATAAAAACAGGGCCAATTTTCTCTTTGAGATTTTTTTAAACCAAACTAAGATATACTCAAAAAAAAAAAAGAGGACTCATTTTATAAACTGCGTTCCCCCTGAAAAAAAAAACTCAATTATATAAAAAAAGAAAACAAATCAGAAATGTTGTTGTCATAAAATCAGAGGTGTTTGTTCCACCCAAAAAAAAAAAATTCATTCTTCAAAAAAGACTTCTTCCTAAAAAGAAATTAACTTCATTCTAGTAGGATAATTGTGTTCAACCATCTTTTTTTTTCCACCTGACTACCTACAAATGCTCCTGACTTGAGTGCAACACATTTAAACTTGAAATGACAACAGCATAGCGCCTAACCATGTAACCGAAAACCGAGCTACATTCCAAGTCAATTTGGAGATTTTTTTGGGGGGAGGGGGGCATTTCAGAAATGCCCACCCTGGTTGAGCGCGACCATTCCCGACGCCACCTGAAGGTGTCCTTTTTCCCTACCGAGTGATGAGATATGCGCATTCAAACTCAAGCACCCGTGTGGGATATCCTCGGCTAAATGTTCGGGTGACCACCCAGGAGAAATGCAGAGACGACCTAGCAATGCCTGCAGCGTCCCAGGACTTGGGACTTGCGGGCGAGCCCCTCCTCCTAGAAATCGGGCCGGCTGTTGACAGATGTCTGCGCACTCCAGCGAGGCGAGACCGTCAGAGCTTGCACAAAGTGTCGACCTGGTGTGTGTCAAATTGGAGGGAACTCACCATAGAGAATTTTTGGTGGGGTCTGATTGCTTACAAATTTTGGAGACTGGACAGATGGATGACGCCAAATTGTGAGAATTTTGCATCATTGTCATTGCGTGTGGGCAGCGCATTATGGCGAGTCTTGATGAATGATGCAAATGTTTTGGAAAAATTCAGCCCCCACGGCTAGTTTTACTCAGCAGCATGAACATTGGTCGACATCATGAATAGGCCCACAAAAAAAGGCTCACTAAACCATGCCTAAAAAGGCCCAGAAAGTCTGGCAGTTTGGTTTAAAGCAGATGTTTGTTCCCCCCCCCCCCCCATTTAATTTTTCCAGTGGTTCTTCAAAGACTCGTACAACAGATTTTGCCCAACTGCCGCCAAATTTGAACCACAACGACAGACAGATGGGAGATGCAAAACTGCGATCCTCATGGGTTTAGGTCATTGAGTGGATTGTCATGAAACAAGTGTCAAATCGCCTGTTGCTTTTGAAGGAGCTGACGAAAAATCTCGTCTCGACTTGACCACGTGAAATTTGATGGACGGGTCCATCGAGGGTGGACCCGCAAAAAAGAAGCCACACCTAAAACGACACAGAAAGTCTGACATTTTGGTTGGAAACGGCCATTTTAGGGTCACATTGGCCATTTCAAAGACAAACCCCCAAATTTGAACCTCATGGACAAGACAGATGGGAGACGCTGAATCGCTGAACCAAATCTGATGACTCATCTTAAAACTCATCCACCCCCCCCCAAAAAAAACTTACACCCGATCCTGAAACCAGAGCTGACTTTTTTTTTTCAACCCCAACTGTCTCTTTCGGAAAGCACCAAATTGTTCCACAGAGAGCAGCTGTCAAGTTCAGTCAAATAGAACCTAAACTGGAAGACACTCATCCGAATCCATCAATCCTCAATTTGTGCATCTTCAATTACTCCGGCCGCCCGTTGAGGCGGCAAACAAGTCGGGTTTGATGACTTCACGTCTTGAAACCCAGCCGGGACGTTAATGATTGTTGATATGAAGTCCAGACGAGCGACAAGCTTTCGTTCAACCACACGCGTGCATACACAGACAAATATTGAAATCCCAAAGCACTTTGCCTGTGGAGAAAAAAAAAAGAGTGTCCTAAGTGCCAGATTTCAGTGGGTGATGATCTCCTGTGCCGCCGCCCATCTTTCAACCCCGGTTTTACGAAACAAGGGTCTGTGTGTGTGCGTGTGTGTTTGAGGGGGCTGACAGGTCCACTGACAGCTGCAGTGCCGCGGGGCAATAAACCGTGACAGGCGGTCAGGAAACCAATGCCCCCCCCTGCCCCAACCCCTCGCACACACATACCGAGTGCAACCATGTTGAGATAAAACGACAACTATTGAAGATGTCAAGCACCTTGGATGCGAGAAATGTCTTTGAAAGTTCTTAGTGCGTGTGTTGGAGACTTTTTTTTTCTTCTGTGGATGATTTCAAGGCGTCTTGTGAATTTATTTTGACGAGGTGGCGGTTATGTGGACTTTTTTTCCCAGGTCCACTTTCTTATTACTTATTACTTCATCTTATCTATTATCATTTTGTGTCAGTGTTGCTGGGTCGTTTTTTGCAATTCTTTTTTGGGGTTTTTTTTTGACTGGTGTGGATTATTTTTAGTCGTCACTCACGCTGGCCTAAAATAGCAAGACTTTACGTGTCAAACCAAGTACTTTCCAATGTCAAAAGTGGAGTAACCTAGAAGAGCCTAGAAGGCATTTTCAGGGTTCAACAGCTCAATCCAAACAGAGCGGCGGGTCCACCACCGTTTCTATGGCTACCAGGAGCGAGCGGAAAGGCAACAGATACAAAGGATGAAAATACAAACACACACACAACTTTCGGAGTCATTTGCAAAACAATAATGCGCCGCACTGATAAGCCATGCTGTTTGTTTAGTTGGGAACAAGGAAAAGAGTTCCCACATTTGGGAATGTTATCAATGCTGTTTGTGGATTTACATATTGATAATACAGAACTGTGTATTTCGGCCGGATACAAGCGGCCGAAATGAGTTTTCTCCGCAGGGTGTCCGGGCTCTCCCTTAGAGATAAGGTGAGAAGCTCGGTCATCCGGGAGGGGCTCTGAGTCGAGCCGCTTCTCCTCCACATCGAGAGGAGCCAGATGAGGTGGCTTGGGCATCTGTTTCGGATGCCTCCTGAACGCCTCCCTGGTGAGGTGTTCCGGGCATGTCCCACCGGGAGGAGACCCCGAGGAAGACCCAGGACACGCTGGAGAGACTAAGTCACCCAGCTGGCCTGGGAACGCCTCGGGATCCCCCGGGGAGAGCTGGAAGAAGTAGCTAGGGAGAGGGAAGTCTGGGCTTCCCTGCTAAAGCTGTTGCCCCCGCGACCCGGCCCCGGATAAGCGGTAGAAGATGGATGGATGGATGAGAACTGTGTGTGTGAGAGAGAGAGAGAGAGTTTGGAATCTAAAGAGGGTAGTTTCCGTCCAATCTAAAATACGGATAAGGAAGACGTTAGGGGAAGGAGGAAAAGCGGGAGCTTTGAAAGAGCTCAAGGTCAGAGAGATGAAAGAAACGTCGGAAAAAGAAAAACAAAGTTTGAAGCCCACTAACCGGCAATGTTACAGGGCCGCTTGTCAGGAGTCCATGGAAGTGAACGGAAATCCGGCATGTTATTCACCAGGGCGGTTAAACAAAGAAAAGACAACAACAACAACAAAAATACGATCCCAAAAGTTACTCCGCAAAAAGTTTAGGAGGAAGGAGTGTGTGTGTGTGTGTGTGCCGTCTCCCGCTCGATACTGCCCTGTCTGTCGGCTGCCTATGCTCGTGCGTGTATGTGTGTGTGTGTGTTGCTCATTTCCTGCCTGATGTGCTGGCAGGCTCCAGGCGGGCAGGCTGCACAAGAACACATGGTCGGCCACTGTTCCACCCAGGTCTACACATTCCACACACACGCTCAAACGCGCAGGCACACAAACACACACACACACACACATACACACACAAAATACACTCTGACCTGTTCCTACACCCCCTGCTGTGGCCACTAACCAACACACAGCCTCGGGTCATTTTGCATGTCTGAAAACCTCCCCCACACGACTACTGCCAACGCGTGTACGTACACGCACGCATGCACACACACACATTCGTGCATACATACACACATTCGCAACGTATGCGGAGATCCTTCTAGTAAGCCTAACTGAAGCAAATCAATGCGTCACTGTCTTAAAAAAAACAACAACAAAAACAACACATATTGGAAATCAGCGCTAATACTTTTATACTACATAAGAGGCTGATTTGGGGGTCATATTTTTTTGTAATAAATACAATTTGTAAAATTCGGTGCGTGTGTGTGTGTGTGCGCATTGATGTCCACGTACCAGCACCTGGCCAGGTACATGTGCTCCTTGACGAAGATGGACCCAGAGAGCAGGACGTACCAACAGCTGGCAATGCTGTCAGGACTGCACAACAAGAAGACGTTTCGTAACTTCTTACTTTGAAACATAAACAACAAAATCCGAATCTAGACTTGAAACACAATTTAGGAAGGCTAACTTGATACCCTAACCCTAGTTTGAAACGCTTGAGTGTTCTGAGGGTGTACTCACTAGAAGAGAATGCGGTTGGCCTCGTGCCTCTCATACCTGGCCGAGGTGCACATGGACCTGCGGGAGGAGGGTGAAAAAAAATGAAAATCGCATTCAAGCTCTTCTGCCCAGTACTGTTTCAGCCTTCATCCCTCATCTTTTTTTTATTTCTTTATTGTAATATTAAGGTGGTCTGTTTTTCAAATAGATTTTTTCAGGTGTAATTCCACTATCGACCAACAGATGGCGGCACAGTATTTCGTTTCAATTAAGAAGAATGAAAGTGATAAGTGTTTCGTTTTTTTCCTTTGGATGAATGTAAAATCCTCTTCAATCCTGCTTTTTATGCCTAAATAAAGCAACAACTGCAGACTCATTTTATAATGTACATCATTGGCAATGATTTTTTGGGAGATGATAAGTTTGTTACTTTGGAAAATACATGGATTTGTTTCCTGTAAACACAGAGGCATCAGATCACTGTTACAATGTGCAACATTTTTTTGTGTGTGTTAAACATGGCTGTTGATCTCTCAATATACAGTATTTTCTGTGTTTCGGATTTCACTTATTGAGGTCTGGAACATAACCCCTGCGGTGGAGGCCCCATTACGATATATTGTTTATGGTTATTAATTGTTGTCAGTGACACCTGACAGCAGCCGAGGGAACATTCCGAGCATGCGGTCACCCACAGGCTGGAAAACCTGTTTGCAACGTAAGCTATCAACAAAAACTATGCAATGACTCCGAGAACAGGTGCATTGAGCGCAGGGGTAGGGGTGTGCATCCTTTTGTGCTCAATGGCCTTTGATTCTTTCAAAAGAGCAGATGGGCCATTTATTTAAGAATGAAACATTTCACATCAACCGTTTTATCCAGCAGATATTTTTACGTTTGATTGTTTACAAGGATAAAGAACAATGGAAAAATAACGAATTAAGTCATCTGATTTTCGAGGGGAAAAACGGCTAAATCAATGCATACATTCCAAGATTATTGATAATGTAAATGTTCGGCGGCGGGATTAATAGACCGGCTCTGGCGGCTACAGTTAGCATGTTAGCATTGTGTGTTAGCATACGGACCTTAGCTGGTGCTCCCTGAGGTGAGAGAGGACATCCATGTGGTACAGGTGGCAGTAGATGGTGTGCAGGTCCTAAAACACAGGGGGGGTGTATATGTGCATAAACATGTTAAATAGTGACATTTTGGAATTAAAAATATATATATTTTACAGTATGCTAAAATACGCTAGCGACATAAAAGCGACTAAATCTCAACTCAGCTTCATTTATAGACCACTTTACAAACAACTCTGGCGCGTGCAAAGTGTTGTCCATAAAGAACACATCAAGATGTATAAAACCATAAATTCATAACCCAAAAAAACACAAAAACTAAAAGCTAAGTCGCATGTTATAATCCATGTGCGTTCGTCTCAATGCTTGGGAGCTGTGGGGATGTTTTCCCAAGCACGCGGGGGAAGCAAGCCCAACGTCCTGACGCGTGAACGGCGTTCCGTCTCATTGATGCCGACACGCCGGTGACAGCATCCACCCGTCGCGCTCCCGAAATAGCGCGCGATCAAGCCCGCTTGTCAAAGCGCAAAGAGGTTGACAGAATGCGGACGCTGAGCGGATAAGCGGCGGACAGATTTTCCGGCACGTCCACTTCATTAATCTTTGTTGACTTAGAGAAGCTGGAGTCGAAATGGAGAGTGCTACATGGTTTTATGTCATCCAACACCAACACGACCGTAAAATAGTAGACTTCAAATCAAAATGGTTGGCTTCCTTCTTCTGACTTTTTTTGTGGGTCTACTCATACTCATACATGTACCCCGAATTTCATGCTGCCTAGCAAAACAGGCCACGGGGGATGACTTTTGAGGTACGTGGTCACGGTTGCGCTGCAGCGCATTGATTTGCATTAAGTGGGTTAGTGAGCACAATCAAGTATTGCAGTAAGCACCCCCGTCGTGTTGGCAGTTCATGCCCGAGGCGGCGCTCACATGTGACAAGGCGGGCTTCCATTGGTCCAGTGCCTCCAACTGTGGCCCCCTTCACACTTGTACTTTCTTGAAAATACCATGTGCACGAAAACAATTCACATGTTTACACAAAAGAAATCCCGAGGAGAAAACCACAGCCCCTTGAAGCAGCAAAGTCCCCAACTCTTACAGAAAGGCTGTTAAAAAGGAATTTGTCACCGCTAGCTGGGTCGTCGACGTCAACCAGAAAGCAGCTTTTAATGTGTTATAAAACACCTTTTCATCTCCCAAAATAGCAGCACTTGAAGTTGGAGCTATTCGTGGAACAAACACTTGAGAGGGCTTCACAGTTTGTGCCTGTGAGCATGGCTGCAATGATGCTGCCACCTGCTGGCCAACACAAAGGTGACAGTCTCAAGGCACCCGGAAAAGGCTGAAAATCTGCCCCACTCTCAAAAAAAAAAAACAAAAAAAAGAGTCACATTAAACCTATTTGACCTTTTCCCCAAAGTGGAATCCAATCTTTGTCTTGGACTGCGCTAAATGCTGTGCTCGCGTAGGACTTTTTATCTGCGTCACTGGCGCTCGCACAAAAAGCCAGTTGTCGCCACGGATGCCCACGCCACCCATTTCTGATGTTTGGCAGTGAGAGGGCCCCTTTTGTTCCCATGCTGGATTTGCAGTCATGAATGTGAAAGAAATCTTGACGGTATTTTAGCTCACTTTAGTTTTTTTGGGCGAACAGTTTTAAGAGGCTGAGACACTTTTGGGGAGGTTTGAGGACACTCGACTTTCTGGAACTGAGGATAACTGATTTTCAAGAGTTCGTTGAAAATCAGGAGACTGCCCAGAAGGTTCGTCGGGCAGTCTCCGAGTTTTTTCGGCCAGTTAGCGTTCTGCCGACATTCCACTCACACGAAGGCTATTGTGGACATAAGACGCGGCGCGCCCACTTCAAAATGACTGAAGAAACATCTCGGCCCGCATAGCTGACCCTCAACATTTATCTAAACCTCCAACTCCTCGGGGCTTCGGGTCAACGTCGCAATTGGTTGAGGGCAAACAAGCCCGAGCCGTGTGCTTCAACGGGTCTGTTTAGCAAGTGTGTGCTAAATGAGACACAGTGAAGTGTTCGTTTAGAACAACGAGCCACATACCGCAACCCTCTCTGTGGTCCTTCGAGAAAGGACCAAGAAAACCGCCCTGATCTCTCCTTTCGATTCCTTCCGCAGCCCGTCTAGGGATCTTTGGCAATTTCGCCTTCCTTGCGCCATGTCTGCTTTCAATTTCAACTGCAACCCGTTGAGGCAGAAAAATACTGTGCCTTAATAGAAAGCTCTAAAATCACACCGCTGCAAATATAACCATTTCCAATTCGAAAAAGGAAGTATGCGCAGCCAAGTTTGAGCACTGCCTCGTTCTCGTCAGGTTTACTTTCTACTGCAGCCCGTCGAGGCTACAAAGTCGGTACTTTTGAGTTTTAAAACACACATTTCTGTCTACAATGAAGTTAAGACATTGTCTTGCTCTCTCCACGTTAACTTTGGATTCCTACCGCAGACTGTTGAGGCAGCAAAGTACTTGCTACTTCTGGAAAGCTCTAAAACAAAACGGGCAGGAAGGTCGTGATTTTCTGTAATTCGGTTAGGTAGGAAATCGACTTGCTATTTTCACGTTTGATTTCAAGCCTGCTGAGACAGGAAAGTATCGTCCTTGTAGAAAATATGATTTTGCCGAACCAAAGTCGGAATATCTATGTTTATGTTCAGCCCGCTGATGCTACTTGCAGCAACTTGCACTTGGTCCTTCTAGAAAGTTCTTTATGACACTCAAGAGTCTGAACTCCTTCAAGTCAAGGGAGGCCTTATCACAAGCAGCATCAATGTGAGGTTACAAGAGCACTTGTAGCACTTAACGCTAAATCCCCTCTCCGGGCCGTACAAAGGCGCTATTCTTAGCAACAAAGCGCGCGCGCACACACACACACACACACACACACACACAGACCCAAACATCACTTGCAGGCCGCCCGGCAAGGCGGCGTAATTGAAGACACATGAGGGCGATCGGCCGGCAAATCGCTTAGAAAAAGTGGCACAAAGGCAGACACGGGGAAAGAAATACGGGAAATGTGTTCAATTCCCATACCCCTAGAAGTTGGGCGTGCTCGTTTGGACAACTTCACGAAAATTTTGTGAGAATAAATAAATAAATAAAAATCACCTGGAAACTCTGCGGCGAAGTGACGGCCGGTGACCGGGCCTGGAAGGCAGCCGCGTCACTCGCCAAACCGCGCAAAATACACACACCGCACGCACCCCCCAGTGGAAACTATGACATTCTGTGTAATTTTAGAGTACTTTTATGCTGGAATGAATGAATTGGCGGGAGGGGATGTTTTACGGCTGCGGACGATCTGACGAGACCAACGCGGTGGAGACGTCAATGAAGGGCCTTCAGCGTTAAAAATAAATAAATAAATGACGTGGATATTTGTGCTGTTAGCGGGCACTTAGCTCGTGGTGCGACAAGGTAGCAATTTAAAATTAATGTTTACTTTCTATTTTCACAGCAGCCCATCGAGGCAGCCGAGTACTTGGTTCTTCTAGAAAGTTCTAACAAGTTCTAACAAGTTTTGTTTAGTTTTTTTCTTACTGCAGCACATTGAGGGACTTTCAAAATTGTAGTCTGGATTTCTACCCCAAGCATCTGAGGTCCTGCTAGACTATTCCAAAAAAAGCCGGCGCAGAAACGTTTGCAGCTTGCCTAGCTCTCTTTAGGTTCACTTGGGACTTTTTACATCAATGGAGTCAAGTCTTACAAGTTGTAAAACTTGCTGCGCACTCCGACAACAACGAGGCGGTCGACGTCGGTGAGGAGACCTTGGTGGAAAAATCCCTGGGCTCGCCGTCGCTAGCAGTTAGCTCAAACTGCAAGCATGACATCAAATATTTGCTCTTGAAATTCACGTTTACTTTGGATTTCTACCGAGGCCTGTTGAGGCGACCAAGTACTTGGTTCTTCTATCAATTTCTAAAACGAAACTGCAGGAAAGTTAGCACCTCTTCAAGTTTCAATACTTCTACAAAGTTGCAAAACATGTTTTGGGACAATCTAAATAGGACAGATCCAAAATGCACTGCTCCTCAGTACGGCAGTAATACGAGTGGCTCTTTGCAGAGGATAAAAAAAAATACATGCCTGTGAGTAATAAACCAACTACATGAAGCATCACTGGTGGCTTTCAAGTATCCGTTTTCTAATAGGTGACAACACTGTGGCACCAATGCTGTTCGTTAGCTGTGGCGGTTACCGTCCCGAGTTAGCATGAAGCTCGCAGACAGGCGATGTGACCGTTTTAAATACACAATTCTCTCTGTGAACACAATATTGTCGGTCAAATTGGTCCACAGGCTAATTTTACTTGAAATAACGAGATATTGACATGATAAACGTGTCAATAAAATTCATACGGAAATCACATTCAAAGATAGTCAAATTGCAGTTCATGCGGAGAAACAAGGACCGCGCCTTCGTGTACTAACGGTGCCAGGTAGGTCAACCTTTCACCAACACAGCTGTGAAGCCACAACTGAGTCAGTCAGGAACTTTCACTTCCTGTTTGCCATCCAATTTAAAAAAAAAACACGAAAATAGCCTTTTTTTCTGCATAACGGCAGCAACGGGAAGCTTTACTTTTGTCTTCTGCTTTCATTGTTCAAGAGGAAACATTCCGGGAATGCTGCTTGGCACATTCCCAGCATTCCCCAAGCAATGAAGAGACATTCCTTTCAAACCTGTCAGGTGGCGCGTTTGAGAAACTCAAAACGGCGGAAGGATGCTGACTCAAATCTATGAGGTTCTTGCTCAGACTTGCTCCAAAAACAACAACGACGGAAAGTTTGAAGAAAGCTCCGGTGGGCGTTTGGCGTCAGTGAACACTCGTACTGGTGTAGGTCTGAAAAACGTGGTATCATTCATCCTTTTTTGCAATCGTATATCATTTAATCATTTCAACAGGATCAATACCGCGGCATCAAATATTATCGGCGGTTTCGCCCTTATGCTGTTTTTCTTCCAAATTAAGCATTGTATCTCAATATCACCAGTCGAATGGTACATGTATCAATACTGTATCAATACGGTATTGATACTGCCACGTTGATTATCGAGAATGTTCAATATTTTTGTATTGCGATATTATCGTTAAACTACCGTCATGTCATTGGAACAAAAGGCAATGTCCATTTCATTACTCTCAATGTCAATCTTTTTTTTTTTATTGGATGATATCATTGGCACAGAATGAAAGCAGCAGAAAAATAAAAAAATCGCCGCCCACAACTAAGACGCTTCTTTTTCACCTGATTCATACTGAACATAAAAAAGCTCTCACGAAAGTGTCGTAAACGACTGAATGAGTCGTCTTATCAGTGACGAAATTGCGTAAAACATGCGCGGAGGCGAACGACGTCATTTTCCTGTTGCACAACCTTCGTTAATTTCTACCTAGTGACGCCACTTTGCATCACAGGTGGACTACAGTACTTGTGGGGGTGGGGGCGGGGGTTGCGCATGACAGCACGCTGCAACAGTCTCCGACACGTCTGACGAGAAAGTAGCATTTTTATTTTGCGGGGAGGCACGTTGGGGAATGTTGGGAGACCTTTCGAGTGACTTGATTTAAGGTCACAACGCATGCAAACCAAAAATGAAGTCACTCCGGATCAGATACGCTCGATAAAGCGGTCGGCGAATCTGCGCAGCCAACAACAATGCAGCTCTGCTTAGTTTTGACTTTAATGTGTGAGCTGGTCCATGGCGTGTGACGGGACAGAAAGATAGCGGGGAGGTAATAAAAAAAATAAACAATGAATAAGCCTTTGTGGATCATTTAAATTGACCCCGCCTCTTCATTGTGATTACCTGACTAATTCGATGCTGGAGGAGTCCACCTGTAGCCTCCATGCGCATTCCTCTCCGAGAGCTGTGTGCCTGTTCATGCCTGCTCGGCTTCATGGAATGTCCTGGCCCTTTTTTTTTTCTCCTTTAAACACGCACTCAGCGTGTTGTTAGCACACGCGTGCGCCAGCTATGATGCGGGCCAGCGACAGCACGGCGGCCAGAGAGCGGGTGCCCACAGGAAGTGGCGGCGTGTTTACTTTCAAACAATAGCCGGCAGGCAACCGCGGCATGGAGCAGGCGCTTCAAAACAGGTTTGCTTATCGGAATTAAAAAAAAGGCGGGGGGCGGGAAACATGTCAATGACAAGAGACGTCAAGAGTCATTTTGTGGTGGAAGTACATTGTCAACGTTGAATTGTGACTAAGCGAGAGCGGACGAGGATCACGGAACGATGTGGTCATTGAGCCCAGCCTACCGCGACCCTGTTTAAAAAATAAAAGAAAAGAAAAACACAACTCTTGTCATGGCATTGAGCACGAATCCACAATAAACAATCTCGGCGGCTGCAATGACTTGGAAACGAGACTCCCCAGAAATTGTAATTAAGAGTGGAGGGGAACTTCCTCCGTGATAAAAACCACACCTCTTGGATGACCCAACAATTCAAATCAACCGGCTTATCGCTTTGACGACAGGACTCAACAGGAACAATAATAATGCCCAAAAGGTTTGGAGAGTTGGGGCGACTTGAGAGTGGACAAGAATCATCGGCTTCCTCCATCACCCAGTTTTGAGCGTAGCTCAAAAACTTTGACCACGACTCAACCTGAAAGTCTTGGAATGAATATGAAGTTGGAATATTTTCAATTCTAAGTGATTCAAGAAATGGTCAAGAAATGTACAGATTTTTTTTTTAATCACACTTTCTGCAAGGTTATTTGTTTTTAGAATTTGAGCGGTGGACTGGAAGAGAACGACCGAATCAGCTTTTTTTGACGCTCATTGGAGGAGTGAGTGCGTTTGTTATGGTTTGCTCGCGCATGTACAAAAGCGCTCTATGGACGGCGTGAAAAGAGGCTTTCTGGCCGGCGCGTGGACGCAAACAAACAGGGGATCAAGAGGCGTCAAAAGAGGCCCTTTATGAAAAGATGGAGGTGCTAAAAAAGGAAGGAAAAAAAAACGCTTGCACCACGACCTCTGCCTTTCTACCAAGGGGATGTCTGAAAGCGCCACAGAGCACACTTGTCATCGTTGTCGTCGTCATGGGACCCAGACCGGGACTGTCGCTGATTGCAGATGATTCAAAATCTATTGTAATCTTGCTTTGAAACAATGATCTCTTAAAGCTTTCGAATTGTGGCTGACCAAGAGTGGTTGTAGTTGCCATTTCCCTTGGAGATGCCATTATGACTGTGAAACCATATAAAGAAGACGAGAATAATCATTTCTTCAACTATTTAAGTGACTGTAATGAGGGGTTTGGTAACAAGAAAATGCTGACAACAGCTCTCATTTATTACATATGATCATTATAAATTTTTGGTTCTAGGAAGCATCATGGAAGTTGACATGCTTGATAGGTTTTCACGGGCCACATAAAATTATGTGGGGGGCCAGATGTGGCCCCCAGGCCTGGAGTTTGACACTTATGTTCTAAGTTATGGGAAATGTTCAAAATCTTTTGGATTTAGGTTCTTTCACTGGCATATGCAATTTTGAAATGAAGAATTAGGCCCCTCGATAGTGGATGAGAAATATTGCCTCAATTGGAGCTTTTTTTATTCCGGTTCCCTTTTGCTCTGACAATCCGCGCTCATTTAGAATTTAGAATTTTGGCTGCTTGAGACAGGATGAGGAACTACACCTATGACATACTACTTCGTGTTACCAGGTGTTGCCTTCAGGGACAGTCTGAAATAATAAGACCTATTTACCTATTGCCAGGTGTCGTACAATAAACTGACGTCCATTTACAGTGAATGTCAAGGGCCGTCTGACATCACAGCTTTCAGTATACCCTAAGCGACATTATGACGCCATGGCTTTCCGCACTCATTATTATCATTGTTATATTCAGTGCTCAGGGAGTTGTATTCACAAGTAGTCTGAAATCACGGCATCCACAACACAGCTGTGGTACGATACGTTTAGAAACAAGCGTGGCCTTGAGTGACGGTCCGAAATCATAGCGGAACTACCCCTCGTTTGTGTCTACTTTGCCCTAGAAAACGTAACGTCCCTCAGTTTGTCTCAGCGTGGCTACCCGTCACAAAGTATTTGTTACTACACGCTCGTTTTGTAGTCTAAACCCTTTAACTCAACTCAAGTCCGGATTAAATAGCATATTATTGCGGGTTAATAACGCAGTCGGTTGACTAAACAAGGTATTAGCTTTGAAGTTGTGAGCTAACTGAGGGGAGGGAAAAAAGGCGATGTGCTAATTTACAATGCGATGGCTTCACTTACCTCTGCCGTCCGCAAGGCGGGCGGCTTCCTCAGCGCCAGCTTGAAAGAACTTTCCATGGCTCCGGTCATTTTCATAACGTCGAATTCCAACTAGGAGGGACTTTTCCTTCCTCTTTAGTATGTCTTTAAACTTTGGATGCAATCATATTCTCCGCGTTGGAGCTCGTCCTCGCCGGGGTGCGCATTGACGGTGGGCTTTTTCAGCTACCGCCCCTGCAGCCGGGCAGGGAAATCACGCCAAAAACTCAAAAGGCTTCTGAAAAGAGCGTCGTAAAGCAGTTAAAAGTGCCACAAAGTTGTATCCGGGTCGTCATGGGTTCTCTACGTCCATCTCGACCGCCGCCACCGCGAGTTCCATCCGAACGGTGGAGGTTTTGGTGCCCTCCTCCCAGAGAAACGAGCGAATGTGGCGAGTTGACGACATACATCTGTTTGCCAGTAAAGTGGCGCTGCGTTCGGGTACACTCGGAAACGAAGGAATCGATTGACGACGCACGGAAAATGGACATAACTTACGACGTAATCAATTCCTTCGGATGTAAAACACGTTTATGAAAACAGGTTTAACCTCTTTTTAACTATTTGAAATATAACGAACCGCGTTGTACTTTGGTAACCGATAGTCACGCAATTTTATGTAGTCCGTGAAGGCATCGCCGACTGCTGACACTTTCAGTAGCTGTGAAGTGTAGCGAAATCTGACTACCGTAATAAAAGTCACGGTGTTCATAAATTACACGGACTTTATCTTGTATTCACTGGTCAACACACCATATCATTTAATGGTGTCATGACAAGAACAAGTGGGTGTTTTAAGTCACTTTCTTAAACGCTCCTTGTTGCGCTCGTCATATTGCATAACTGGGGCGAGCGCGATGGCTTTGCTCGACTTTTTCTACCGCAAGGAGGCGGCACGAGGGGTCGGCATTGACGGGAGGTTTCAAGGTTCACGTCGTGTCGTTTTTATTGATGTTTCAAAATGTAGAATTTTAACATTAATAATTTGCTGTTTACACCATTGAAATAACAAGTACAATATTTGAGCATCAAAACATTCAGCCGTTTTGAAATATAATCTCTGAAAGAGCAACATACGACAACGTTTAATATGAAATAATCAACGTAAGTGGATGTAAAAATATATCTCAAGTCATTTTCATGAAATACAAAGTACAGTATGTACAACTTACGACTACCGGTCGTGCCTTTTTTTAATATCACAAATAATTGTGCAGTAATAGATTTAATTGCAAGAATGATCTGGGGAAAAAAGAAGTGACCCCTTTATGTCCAAATGTCTGCATCTTTATTGCACAACATTCCCATAAAATTGGGAAAAGGATACATTTCCAAGGAGACAATTGTTGAAAAGGTATAAATACATGGAAATGAATTGTACAGTCCACAAAAATAACTTAATCATACACAAAGGACGCTTTTAACACACGAACAACAAGCGCTAAACAACGTTAGCGGCTGTTTGGAAGCCTGCGATGACATCCTCATTTCCCCTTAAGACAAAAAGAATGAATGCGCTGTTAAAAAAAAGAAAAAAAAATAAGAAAAAGAAAAACAACCCTTTGTGAATTTTCCTACATTTTCTCGCAGTTACTCCTCACCGTGAACATGGTAGAAAAGGGTGACAATATTCAGCATTTTATGTTTTGGTTGTAAAATAGACACAGTGCTGATTCCTTGGCACGGAGAGTGGGGAGTAGGGAATGGTGGGGGGGGGGGTAGTCACATGTTGACTTCAGGGTTTTGGGTTTTTTTTTTCATTACATGACCTCAGGGTACTTTTGTGAATCGTGCATAAGATCAGAGGTAGCGTTTGGAAATTTTCGGAACCGGTTTGTCTTGGTATATATTTGAGTAAGAATAGTTGGGGCAAGTTTGGCTTGTAAAAAAAGAAAAATGGCATTCTTTTTTTAGAAAAATTTGAGCACGGCTGGCTTGTTTTGAGATTGCACAGAAAAAGCACAAAATTGAATAGAAAATACCTCAAAGCATCTTTCTCGGCATTAAAAGTTAAAAATCAAGTACCAAGGAATGTGAAGGCCAACAGTGAAAAGAATATTTTTTTCGAAATGAAACGGCCAATTCTCAATCCGACAAGATTGAAGTAAAAAAATGATATTTTCAAGAAAAATAAAGTTCCTAATTAATAATAAAGTTGTAAATTTGAGATTTTTGTGTGTGTGGAACAAGTTTCATATTTTTAAAAAATAACGTACATTTGACTATTGTTTTATTTTAGAGGAGGGAAAAAAAACTAATCTCACAAGAATAAAGTGGAAATTTAAGGAGGGAAAGTCTCCTTTTTATACAATCAGTAGGTTAATATTCTTTGTAAGATGACGATTTTTCAACCCCCCTGAAAATATGCATCTTATTTGTCATCAAAATAGATGTCTTAGTTCCCATTAGATTCTGATTTCACTCTTGAGGTGTATTATTTCGCTTCTTTTCAGTGTGGTCCTAACACTCCTTTCGAAGTGAAGTCTTTGGCTTGGTGTGTGAAAACAAAACAAAACAAAAAACTACAACATTCAAACAAGAGGTTCTTCCTTTCTTACCCAACTGCACCCTCCTGTGGTGCGTTGGGAGTACTGCACCTGTCAGCAGCAAACTGAGGTCCACAAAAGAAAAAAAGGAGGAAAAAGGAAGCCGGGACGCGTTCCCTCCTCCTCACAGCAATATCTGGGCCACGTAGGGCGAGTGCGTGCTGGCCACGGCGGCAAGAAGCGGGAGGTCACTCGATTCGATTCTGAAATAAACAAATGGCATCACACATCATCTGATCCAAAAATACACCAGTCCCCATCTCATGAAAACAATAACAGTAACAATAATGATATATATATATATATATAATGGGTGCTCACCCCAAGACCATGCCCAGTTCTTTGACGTGGACTCTCTTCTGACCCTTCAGGTACTCAGCCAGCATCTTGCTCTTGAAGTAGATCTCCTGCAGGCGGTCCTCCAGGTGCATGATGCACTGAGGATGAAGGAGAGCCGTCACAATGTGGGCCGTCAAAAATCGAGACTCAATATAGATTAAAATGTCTTTTTGAGTGGTGAGTTTTGCAAGTTTTTCTCAATTCTCAAATTCCCGTCGTTTCAGATTGGCTAAAGTCTCCAAGATTTTCTTGAAGCTCAACATTTTAGAAGACTCGAGCTAAAAAAAAAAAATTGTAGTTTTTTTTTTTCCTGAAATCTGCCGAGATTCTTTGAAGTCTCACTCTTTGCACTTTTCTGAAGTTTCACAAGATACTTTCCTAAAATCTTTCCACAGCCCTGTAACATTTTTCTCATGTCACACGAGATCTGCCGAAGTTTCGCAAGACTATCTGAAGTCTCACAAAAGACAACGTTTGCTTCATTCCTTCCACAAATCTCGTGTTCCGCCTCGAGATTTCAATTTGGACAAAATTCCCAAAATGGAAATTGGGAGCTGGTGTCTACGGTCATTTGATGCGTGCGTGCGTGCGTACAAAGTTGGGGGACATGTTGAGCTTGTAGAGCTGCTGCGTGGAGTGCAGCAGTCCCGACACCAGGCTGGACACCAGCACCTCCTTGCCCAGCTTGCCCACGTCGGTGGCTCTTCTCTGACTGCTGGCCACCTGCACCGTCCACTTGTCCGTGTCGGCCACGATGCAAACGGCCTCGGCGATGGGCTCGTCCAACACCGGATGCTGCGTACAAAAACACCGGATATCATTAGACCGCTTCTTTCCTGAAGGGGTTCAACTTTTCACTTTTAGGGTACAAGCGATGGGCGAAATAAACAAATACCACATGTACGCCTAAATGCGGTAGGAATTCAAACCGTTCGCGGGCCCCATTTTGCGGTAGTAAAAGGTATTCTCGTTACCTGGACGGCGTGCGTGAGTTCAGCCAAGAGGCTCTGCCGGAGCTTGTCGTCGCTGGGCATCCCGTGCAGTACAAAGTCCGGCACGTAGGTGGGGCAGTAGCCGCCGAAAAGGGAGCGGCCAAAGTTGGCGATGGTTGGCTTGGAGTAGTTCTCCACCAGCTTGGAGCTGCCGGTACAAACAGATCTTTTCAGTTTGGATTTTGGATCATTGATGTGGAATTTGAGCAATGGAAATGATCCCATGTCAGCACATGGTAGAGAGAACCAGTCATTCGGGTCAAATCGCTTTGCTATACACGAAGAAAAAATGTAAATCAATATAAAAGGGGTACTTCACCTTGGGAAGGGAACCATCACCTCCTCCTGCCAGTCCTCCGTCTCCTCGCTCTCGCTGTCGCCCAGGGCGCTGTCCGAGCTCTCGTTGCGCGGGATCTCCCAGTCGTTGAGGGGCGCCACCTTGCACTTTTGGTCCTCGCCGCCTCCATCCCAGTGGAGGACGGGCACGGACAGGACGAGTCCCTTGTCACACGAGTCCGTCGAGGCGCACCTGCACCTCCTCTGCGCGTCCGCCGAGTCGCTCGCGTTCTCCGCGCCGTCCCGAACGCCGCGGCCTGCCCCCGAGGGGTCCAGGAGGTCTTTGCGAAGACCGGCCACGGTGCCGGCGGCCTCCTCCCGTTTGGCCACGTCGTCTATTGTCCTCGTCTCCACCGGGTTCTCTGGACAGAAGTACTCGTCGAACTGGCTGTAATCCGGAGCGTCGGGGTTCCACTGGGGAAGTTTGCTGGACACCCGCGCGAAAGGCGGGGGGGGGTCCTGCGGCTGAAGATGGTGGAGCTTTCTGTGCTTATTCATGTCCTCCTCCACCTTCCTACGCCGGCTCTCGGTGTCCGACTCGGGCGACATGGAGTCTCCTATGAGGAAGGTGACCTTGGTGGCCGGCTCCTCCGTCACGATGAGCGACATGGGGCCCGACATGGTGGTTCCGGGGGGGGTGTTCTTATCCGGAGGTTTCTTCTCCGGGGGGAAGCCCAGAGGGGGGTCTCCGACAGGGTCCCTCCCCGAGCCCTCGTCCGCTCCACGTTCCCTCGGGGAGCACGAGCCCACGGGCAGCACCGTCTCCAACCGGGCTTCAACCGTCAGCGGGCTGCGGGACTCCCTGTGAGGCCCCTCGGGTTCCGCCGAAGTCCGGCAACCGTCGTCCCGCAGAGTCCCAATCGCTTGGCTCGGGTCCCTGCCGTCGTCCTCGCCCTCGTCCTCCTTCTCCGCCAAGTAGTCGCCGGCGGACTTGTGAACGGTCACCAGCACGTAGTCCGACTCCTCCACCTCGCCCTTGCGCAGCGAGGTGGTGATGAGCGAGCCGGGCATGACGATGGCCTCGTCCTCGACGTTGTCCAGCATGCGCGTCTCCAGCAGTTCCGAGCAGCGGATGAAGTACGTCAGCACGTAAAGGAGGCGCTGCACCAGCTCCTGACGCCGGCCCACCGCCACCGTGCGGGCCAGGCGCACCGGAGAGCCGATGGCGCCGTACAGGTCACCTGACAACACACGAGGAGGCGCGCTTTTCAGCTTCTTTTCTTCAGTTGCGCACAGCACAAAACTATGTCAACGTCACTTTTTGTGTGTGTGTGTGAATGCACTGCAGTTCTTGCGCCTATCCACTAGGTGTCCCCATCAATCTCCTTGCAGAACACACCCAACATGCAGCATGCCAGGCATCTTTTTTTTTTTTCTTCTTAATTACCAATAATACTCACTACATTAACAACAAAAGTCACATTTTGGAGTGTAATTAGCCACGCTTTGGAACAAAATAAAATAGCCATTTTGTTTTAACGAGAAATTCACGACATTTTGTAAAAACAAAACCACGATATTTTGTCAAATTTATCACAGTCCTGGAACCAAAATTGTCGAGGCATCATTTAAAACGTGGTGCAACACATTAACAAGAATTAGCAACATTGCGCAACATAAATTCGCTACACAGTCAATATTTCCGTTCTATTTTGTGCCAAAATTGACTCTGTTTTATAACACAAGTATCCACTTTTTGTCAAAAATTCTCTTTTTGATGCAGACTTACTGTACATCACGGTGCACATCCAGGAATGAGTTTCAGCACGAGGAGACCAACTAGAAGATATTTAAGGTTTTCCCAAATGATAGTTTTGCTTTGGCTGAGTCAGAAAAAAAGTTCAGATGAGGTCATTTGAGAATAAAGTTGTCATCAATTCAATTCATGTATTTGTTGTTCAATACAGTCTACTTGCATCGGGGGCACCGAGCGCGGACAATGCGCAGGTGTGTTGGCTTCACTCTCGTAGTTTTATGACATTGATACATTCTGACAAATGTCTCTTACCGAGCTGCGCCCACAGCGGGTTGTAGGGGTGCGTCTTGGACAGCATGTCCACGCTGGGCGACGAGTGCTTCTCTAGGAAGATCTTGATGGGGGGCTGGCCGTTGGGCATAACCGTGGGCACCCAAGCCAAGTGGTTGGTCAAGATGGCCGTCAGCAACGCCGGGAGGAACCTGCCAACGTTGCGAGACGGGACGGGTGAGCAGACAGGGAAGCCAACGGGTTCCCGAGGAGGGCTTGATCGCAAGTTGAAAAGGTCGAAAGCGGACAGTGACTAAAAGTATGCGCGCCCGCCCGCCCGCCCGCGCGCATTCTTACGGCATGATTTACTTCTCGTTTCCAAACAAGCGTCTACTTCCCTTCCTGTCCCATGACTCCACTTTGACACGTTGGTCAGCCGGTCACATACCGCACGAGTTAACGGAAATGTGAGAAAGAAGATCATGTAATTGTTTTGTAAACTTCAAATTAGAAGGAGGGGGAGGTGGGGGTCTTTGAATTTTCATTCAGGGATTAAAATTTGTGTCGAAAACATTTGTCGTGAATTTTGAACGCCGTCATTTGCGAGTGTTAAAAATCAAGCGCGCCACTCAACTGGTTCTTGGAGGCATGCTCCATCAGCATCGAGAACTCTCGCATGAAGAGGCTGCACAGGTGGTTCTTCTCCGACGCGCCCGACATCATGGTCAGCCACACGGGCTCGGCCACCCGGGGCATGCTGTACAGGTCGCATATGGTCATCCTGGAGGGAGGGGTGGGGGGGGGGGGATGAGAACAGATGTGTCATTGTCTGAGAACAAGATCTCGCTGTGGAGACCCCCGTCCGACTCGCCCCGCTGCAAGAAGGCCAGGAGTTTCCGGGAGGGGGGGATGAGGGGGGGGGGGGGGGTCAGGCACGTCTCGGCTGGACGCCAGGGTTGCGACGCGATGCTGGGAATCTCTGCGGTCCTGAGGAATGTCAAGCTGGGAAACACAGAGGTGGCCAAGAACCACCGACTGTTCGAGGTTGATTTAAAGCGGATGGAAGATCACGCTATGGCGTAGTACTTTAGTCCTGGAACCGAAAATGTATTGTGGAAATGCAGAAAAGGCACCCGGTGTTTGCAAGTCATTAAAACCAATGTCTGCAACCAAAATAACTTTCAACCCACCTTTAAAACCCATTTTTAAATGTGTTATTTTGACCAGAAACTCAACAAGTGCATCTTAACAAATGATGTGCAAAACTTAATTCACGTTGGTCACTTCATGACTCACAGGGCGGAAGTACTTACTGAGTTTATTTTTTTTAACATTGTGAAAAAAAACTACAACATTTCCCGCCTCAAGAAATTGCGTAGAGAGTAAGCAGAATGATTTTTATCCTCGAAATGGGGAAGGAAGCTGCCTTCTGATATGTAACACGTTTACCCTTTTAGCGTCGCACTACTGACGCAGGTGTATCTCGCTTCAGCCGACATAGCCGCCTTTTGCGCTTTTGCCAAGGGCACGGCTTATCTTCGACAGCATGCGTCGGCGTGCGCTAGATGATAGGGTTGCCACTCAGGTGGGCCGGTTGCCATCGGACATATGACTACAACACGCAGGGGACCTCAAGACGTGCTGCCTGTGTGTGTGTGGCTAGACAAGGTCCACTTTAACTCTCCTGTTATGTTGCGGGTCAAATTGACCCATGGTACAAAGGTGACATAACAAGGGGGGGGGGGGGGTGCATGCATGCCAAGTCAAAGCATTTATCAGACTTGGTCCAATGTAAACCCCCCCCTCTTTCACTGCGGGTCAAATTGACCCATTGTCCCAGTGCAAAGAAAAAAAAAGGTGACAGTGTGTGTGGTACAGACACTCAGATACAGATTAGGTCCACTTTAGCGGGCCTGTTATTTTGCAGGTCAAACTGACCCGATGTCCCCATGTGGAAAAAAAAAAAACTGATGAGGTCCAATTTAGCCCCCACCCTCCCGGATGTTCTCCTGTAAAGAATGCGAGTGGCACAGACACTCACATACAGATTAGGTTCACATTAGCACTTTTGCTATGTTGCAGGACAAACTGAATACTGTCGTCGGAAAAGAAATCGGACAACACGTGTGCGTAGAGAGTCAAAGTATTTTCGGCACAAACACGCAGACTAGGCCCACTTTTATCGCTCCTGTCATTTTGACCCGTTGTAAAACAAGCAAACAAATAAGTAAATCAATATTTGGATGGGACTTTTAAAAAATGATTTCTGAATTTACAAATAGACTTGTTATCCACCGCGAGCAAAACGTTTCTATCACGAGGCGACATATAATTGGGCAGTAAAAAAAGGATCCCGCTCAAAGTTTGTTTCTTAACAGGAAGTGAAGTCGCTAGTTCCTTTTTCTTGACCTTTTTCTCTTTTTTTTTAATAGTCTTTCGAGGGTTTGGGAGCGATGCTAAGATGGCAACATTGACTGTGCTTTTTAGAAACTGTCTTCACTTGGTTTGCACCGACATCGTTACTGCAAGCAGCGCACATCAATAGAGATATTTGAAACCCCCCCCACAAAAAAAAAAAAAAAACGCAGCCAGACGACTGACGAGCGCTAACCTGAATTCGTTGAGCCCGTCCACCATGCGGCTGTAGGCCAAGGCCCTCTGGCTGGGATCAGCTGACCGCCGGCTCATCTTCATGGCCTTGGGAGAGGGTGACATAACACACACACACACACACACACAATTTTAGAAACATGACACTTTGGAATTTATGAGAAGGTGGGGATGGGAGGATTGTGATGTGAGCACAATGCTGAGCGAAAGTGCTGCGGGAATGTGACGCCGTCAAATAAATGACATTTGTGAGTTACGGCCGAACGTCAATCACTGCGATAGGACAGCTGACGCTTTTATTTCGATGGCGCGGGACACAACATTAGGTACAGCTGGACGCACTCATCACTATGGCCGAATTACGGTAAGTCGGCCGCGGTCTTTCGTCATTGCTTTTTGCTTCTTTTTTTTTTTTCCTCCAAGAGGTGTCCTTGTTGTCGTTTGTGATTGCTTGTGGCATCCTTTTTCTTATTTTTTTAAAAATACTTTTTGCACCTTTTTTCCATTGTTTATGCCCATGTTGCGCAAAAAGTGTTGCTGATGTTTGTTGTCCCTTTTTTGCTCCATCTGTACCCTCGATGCCTCATAATGTATTCCAAAAAGAAACATTTTTGAGTAGGGGGGAAAAAAAAAAAAGAAAAATGGTATTCACCTGTTCAATGGCACCCTTGAGCTTGTTCATGTGGCTCTCAAAGAGCGGAAAGTGTGAGAAGAAGAAGTCCTGAAAGCGGCTGTTCTCCTCAGTGTTGGGGGACAGCGTGAAGATGACGCCGATGGCTATTTTCTTCTTGCGGGCCACCCCCAGGCTCTGCCCGCCGCTGTCGTCCGACATGTTGAAGCTCTCCTCCACCGACCTGGCGGGGACCACGGGGATGATTTGGAAATTTCCCACTCCAAATTTCCACGCCATTTCACAATGGTTTCATTCATTCAACGGGTCTCACCAGCGCGGGAAGACGCCGTTCTCCAGGCTGGTGGTCTGACTCCGCCGCCACCGCCGCTGGTAGCTGGACGCGCAACTACTGGTCAGGGACGAGCTCGGCGACGGGAAGGGCGTGATCAAGAGACTGCTCAGAGATGCTATAGGAAGAAAAGAAGAAGAATACATTGTGTTTCTTAATGAGCCCAAAAATAAATAATAATAATAATTGTATTTAAAAGCGCCTTTCGTGCCACCCAAGGACACTGTACAGACAATAAGAAAATACAATGTAAAAATTAGTAAACGAGATATTATATAAAAACAGGACATAAAATCATAAAAAAAACATAATAAATAAATAAATAAATAAAAGCCTCCACCCCACACACACACAGTGCCACCCAAACAAAAAGCTTTACAGACGAGTGTTTGCCGACAGTGTGAGCGATTTAACAGCTTAGGCACGGCAGGACCAAAGATAGTCACGTTTGTGTAACCGTTCTTGACCTACAGCCCTCTTTTTTCGCCCGGCGAACGTACCCGATCGGGCGATGCCGCTGTCCCGTTCGTCGTACAGCCCTCGGCCCGGCATATCCATGGGGTGACTGTGGCCTGGCGAGAGGAGGAGGAGGAGGAGGAGAGGAGAGGACGGTTCGAGAGTGAGAGGAAATGGGAGAAAACAAAGGGGGGGTGGAGGGGGGGGGGACAAAAATATCATAAATCAGCACAAAATTCAAATTGGTGGCTATTAGAATAGAATCAATCGGAGAGGCCATCCTCAATAGTAGTTTCAAAGGCTGGATTTCAACCACAGGATTGACCAAATCCCCCCCCCCTCCCCCCCCCCACCCCTCATGCCAAATTTAAAAACATATACGAGGCTCTAAATATGTCTATTAATTTAGCAAGTTCTGAACATATTCAATACGCTACGTTGCTGAAACTGTATCTCTGGCCATGCGGTGTACAATCCAGCCTTGTACAATCTGGACCCGCGTCATCACTTCCACGGCAACGCATCATGCAACACTCCACACATAGTACATGCAATAAAGGAGAAGGGAAAGAAAAGTGCACTTCCCGTCTCGTATCATCCAGAAATGGGACTGATGACGCAACCAGCAAAAAGCCGGCGCTACGTGATGTTGGAATGGAATCATATCGACTACTTGCCATCATCAAGCATTTTACACCGCGTGCAGTAAAGAACAAGCACAGCAGTGTGTTGCTTGGCGTATGGAATCCAATCGTAACGTGTACGCAAAGCATTGCTCGGGTGGATGCGCTCCAGGCGAGTGAAGAGAAAATAATTTCGCCCCACCCCAACCAAGAAAAAGTCACATAATCATCTGGTTAGTGCAAGCGTGCCAGTTAGCAAAAGGCTGCCTCTCACCCCCATTACACACCCATCCACACTTGTGTCCATCCCAGTGGCGATAGAACACATGCAGGCTTTCATGGGAGGCACATATGCACCCCCCCCAAAAAAAGGCCATCAAGTGTGCAAACACGACAGAAGCGGCAGGGAAAACATGCAAGTTGCATTCACGGCTGGCCTTGGGTTTTTGTTTTGTTTTGTTTTTTTTTTTGCTTTGTAAGCGCCAACCTGAAAAGAAAGACGCGCTTTTGATGAGACGCAGCGGGCCTTGCTCAGAGAAGGCCCGTCGAGGGCTGCAGAGCTGAGAAAATCCTGGGCAGCACAAACAACGGGATGGAAAGGAGAGACAGACAGACAGAGAGGGGTGACGGGAATGGTGGGAGGGAGGAAAACGGACAAAGAAATAAATAAATAGATAATGCATTTTAAAATGCTTGTTAGTGAATGAATAGGAGGAGGAAAGTTGCCGGCCTCCTGTCAATCACAGCAGACCTTACAACAAGGAGCTTTTTAGTCGAGCATGAACAACAAAACAGCGCAAAGACCTGCGGGAAGGCTGCCATCTGACAGAAAACCGCAACCAACTCGTAAGGCCCCAGTTTTGATTCGCACAAGTAGAATAGTTTTAGTTAATTATTTGGAAAAAGTAAGAGACGGAGGGCACACAAGGATTTGCCAACAGTTCTTCGTAGTATTGTTCCTCATACTGTCATGAGTGCTCATTCGCTGCCCTGTAAACCACTGTAATGACTAAAACATCCCAGTAGATGGCGGAGTTGCATCGGACTGGCAACAAGCCTGGGGGGTGTCACAAAAATCGTCAAAATTCACAAAAGCATGTTTTGGGTCAGAAACCCGTGTTTTTAGTCAAACAGACTTCGGCTTGATTTCTAAAGAACGGAAAAAGAGAGAGTTTTTTTTTCTTGAGACTTTTTTTTTGTAGCTCTACTCCTGACAGACATGACAACCAAATTTCATGTTGCAATGTGAAGCTGGCCTCGGGGCTGAATTTAAAAGAAGGGGAGGGGGGTGGGGGGGGGGGCCTCCTCCAAAACACATTTTCCTCAAGATGAACACGCCTCATGGTGCCTGCAGCCCACGCGAGGGCTGTTGGTGTGTTGTTGCTATGGTTACCTATGTTCCCTAGGAGATTATTTGGAGGAGCGTTGTGATCGGGCCGCAGGGTGTTGCTGCTGTCCTGTGTAATGAACTCCAGACTGTCCTGTAACCTGTGAAAGAAGCAAATAATCAAGAGATTCTATGGGCGGTGATTTAGATCATTATTACATCGCTGGGGGAGGTGTTCTTGTACTCACGACATTGTGAGGACCGGCATGAGTTTTTAACCAACAGAGTGAGGACATTTTTGTGTGTGTGTGTGTGTGTGTGTGTACTTACGTATTGAGGCTGCCGTACACACTGCCTCCCGTCCAGGCTGTGAACACCTTACTCAGCATCAGCTGAGGCGGCGACCTGTCGTAATGAGGGGACGCTTGTAAGGCAGATAACGATGCACAGTCTCTCATCATCAAAAATGCATCCTTTCATCTTACCTGATCTGGTGTATTTTCAGCGTGGAGCCTTTGTAGCTCATGGCCACCGATCCAAACATCATTTCCCCCAGCATAACCACGTCGGACGAACACCTTGAACCCTGTCAACGTACGCCGGTGTAAACGATTGCGGAGGCGTTCCTTTGGCAATGAGTGTAATGGCACTACCTGGAAGCGGAGTCCCTGCTCTTTGGTTTCCCTGGAAGTCTCTGACGCGCACGAGGACGAGGAGCTGTCCAGGGAGCTGCTGCTGCCCCCCGTCGGTCGAAGCCGGCAGCATTTGCCGAACATCTTCACCTGGCCCTCCGTGCTCTGTGGCGGTACCATAAAGGCAGCGGGTGAGATCATTACTGTGAAATTTGCATTTGTTATTATTTTGATATCGTGACATTCCCGAAAAACATCGCAATATAACGTTGGGAGGCCATGTCGCTAGTTCAAATCGGTGAAAATGTCATATTGTGCGTGTCTTTAGATGCAAGCGAGTTAAAAAAAAAAAAAAAAACTCCACTTTTTCCACGTCACACAATTAAAGCGAATGCACGGTAGAAATCGACGACAACAAGAAACAACAGAGTCAAAGAAGTCTCCGGCGCACACTGTGGCACAATGGACGTGTTGCGGAGTTGCGCCGAGGAATTAAGGCGAAAGCGCCTCTGGGGGCAGTCGTTCATGAGAACCGCCACCCTGCACAATAGAAGTCAGCAGAACAAATAGAAAGAATGGCGTCAAGTCAAAGCAGCATGGATGCACGTCGAAAGCCTATCTGAAAGCAGCCTGTGTGTCATGTGCTTCTTGACTCGGCTTGTTCGGGGAGGAATGCGTGTGCGCGTGTGCGCGTGTGTGTGTGTGTGATTTGTGTACACAGAAGCCAGCAGCATGTGATAGCCAGTCGTATGACTCTTGCGGGAACTCGTGAGCGAGCGAGAAAAGCAGCACAACGATCATCGCCGCCGCCGCCGCCCCCCTCCTGCTCTCTCTCTCTCTCCCCGTCGCTCCCTCACCACCTTCGTCGTCCCTCACCCTGCCCTTTCCCCCCTTACAGTAGCAAGCTTGCAATTCCGAGGTTGCATTAGCAACGGAGGAGGGCCTCAGTTACATTCAGTTACTCTGTAAAACAGACCACTTGAACACAATAGAAATCAACACGCAGAGTATAAATATCACACACAACCCCACCCCAAAAAAAAAAAAAAAAATCCATGACACGCCCAGTCACACATGCATAGATTGGGCAAGTCAAAATGAAGGTGGCGTGTCATTTCGCCAATTACTGCCATCTTCCACAGCAACATGATGACCAAAAAAAAAAAAGTCAAAAGGTCCATGGCACACTGCACACATTTGATGTGATATGTCCTCTTTGCAATACCCCCGCCCCCCCCTGCCAAAAAAAGAAATAAATGATACCGGCACAAGCCAAAAACACACCCAAATCCAATCATAGGACTCACGGCAAGGTGGGGCTCATCCGTGCCCCTCTTCTTGGCATTGGAGTCAAAGAGGACGTTGCGGCCACGCCTCTCGCAGTCCTGGTATACGATCAGCCGGATGTGACCGGGCTCCAAGTGGGGGACTGGCCAGCTACATGGACAGACAAAGAGCGCTCATTAAGTAGGCCTTAATGACCTTGAAAAATAACAGAACTGCACTTTTTTTTTTCCTTTCAATATTGCGATGCAATTGGTTATTTTCTGAGGTCCTCTTTCAATGTATTTTCGTTGGCTGCTACCGCCCAAGTGATAGCGTACATATGGGGCATATTAGTCTCCACTATTGAAACTCGCAGCCGTTTTTACCCGTGCGGGGGGGCGTTTGCCAGGCGACTGGCGCCAACCGGGGTTGATCCGGAGAAGTACGGGGATGTGTGCTTTCGAGACAAACGATGCCAAGCTACAATCGGTCTGGCGCGTGGCTGTCCTTCCGCATAGTCCGGGTAATCCGGGAGCTTTTGAGGAAACTCGGTGTGTGTGTGTGTTTCCCGGTGCGTGTTATTTAGGAGCAGCTGTAAAGATGACAGCGGGAGGCGACGTAAAAATAGCGCTTTTATCAACGGTGTGGGATTGTCGCGGTTAAACCTCGAGAATCGTCGGCAGTAGTCGTTTGAAAATGATGAGACAATGCGTTCTTATGTGGATTGACTCAGAAAGAGCACAAATAAAACACAAAAACCTTTCAGAGCGAGGCTTTCAAAGGACAGTTTCCAGTGAGCGATTATGGTTCCAACCCCCCCCCCCTCTCCCGGGATCTTGTTTAAAGCCTTGGTGACGGTTTCGAACAAAGGTTAGGATTTAGAATTAAGTATACGCTTTCAAACGAGGGGTCAAAACACACAAAGTGCTGCCACTGCAAAACACGTGCCGAGGAAAGGACAGGTCACGTCACGCAATCTTTATTCGAGGTTGTCAAAACAAAGTCGGTGGCCATAGCGAGGCCTCCTCGCGCGGCGGAGTTGAGTGCTTGTTCTCTGCAAAAGCCAATCATGTGCTCATTCACCTTTGCTTCCACTTGCGAGTCGACGGGAACGCTCGAGCTCGCCGTCATGTGATGACGTGCCTCGGCCAAAGCTCTAACCTCAGCGGCTTGCCGAGTAGCTACGCTGCCGCATTAACACAGCGCGCTTGCACTCGGGGAGGATTAAACCACTACGGGGACAATTTGGCAGCGCAACCTCAATTAGGTGCAAGGGCCCATGGGCCAAAACGACACGACAACATTCCCCGTGTGTTTGTGGGGAACGGGGACGCGTGTTGGGAATGCTATTCGGCTCGCACCAGTAGAACTGGGGTTTGGAATGAGGGATGGGTGTTGATTTATATCACTATAAGGATTGTCACCCGCACGCGAGCTAATACAGCTCACAGGACACGGAACCACAGTTTTGAATGGGTGAAGTAAGCTCTGGAAAAATAGAAATGAGACAGGGTGGGTGAAGGAAGCATGAGTGCACACAGTTGGGGCACCTCTTGGGCATGTAACAAGCCCAGTAGACTTCGGGCAACCCGGTCTGGATCGGAAGACTTTGAGACAGGGAAAATTATTGGGGCAGACTTTGAGAGGATAGCTTCAGTATGACTGTTCCAGGAAAAGATTCTTTTGGGTGGGCAACAATCCGAGTAGACTTCGGCGGTTGACTGTGAGGCACAAATGAACCAGATGTTGGTAGTTGAGACAAACCCAGTGGAGGCCACTCTTGAGCAGGCGCAAACTTCAGATGGGCTGGGTGGTCCAGATTTGTATACATTTCTCCTCCTGATCCAAGAGCTGAGAGTGCTAAGTGTGTGACATAATGCCTACTTGGCCCACACATCATGAGCTCAAATAACACGTTACGGGGCCCCCGCCCGCGGGTCAGTATCCACCTCTTGTGTGTAAGATAACACACCAGACGGGCATTTTAGTCAAGTCACATGCCTCTGTGTAAGTTGGCCCCGCCTGTTTGGCTCGAGTCGCCGCAAACGTACATAACGTTCACTTTCACTTTGACTCAATAGCTAACCAAAGCCCACATTCATTCGAGCAAATGCCCAAGCCTTGTTCCAGTTTCTAGTTGCGCACGCGTGTTGAATACCCTTCGCGGAATGCTTTCCGTTTGTGAAATATCATGTCGATCCCTAGTTGCGAATTCTACTTACCATTAGCGGAATCATGTTATCATCGTGTTAGCAAAATGCTAAATGTCAATCGCGAGTTCCAAACGTGAGCTGCTAGCGTTCACGGAAAACATGACAACCATCCCATCGCTTTGAATCTTAGCTAGGAGCAGATTGTCAAACATCGCTCCCTTGTCCAGAATTTGAGCTACTAGTGTTACCTGAATGGAATTAATTAGCGCAATGGTTAATGTCTTTCCCTTGTTCCAAATCCTAGCTACAAGGAATCATAAATCAGATGCTACTTTGTGGAGTTTACCACGAGTTTGCGTGTTTGACATAGATTGGTAAATAATCCATTCTGTTTGAACAAGAGTGGCGCTTGGCACAAAACAAATTTTGGAGGTAGGAAAAAAAAAAGTACCTCAAAAGTCTTTTTCAACTTCAAGCATGAGCTAGCAAAGCGACATTTGTATTTCTGGTGGGGTAAGGACATCATTTTTTTCATAGGATTTCCTCCTAAATCCTGGCAAGTGTTACATGGGTTGTTTACAGATTCAGGCAGATTCTCTGCGCAATGTGGGGATGGCGAGTTGACTGCCGCCTTTGTTTTGAAGATGGCAGTGAGAGGACAGAGCCAAAAGATGACACAAAGACATTCTGTCAGCTGCTGTAAACAACAGCCAACAATTATTTTTTTTTTAACTCAACAGTAACGGGAGTAGACAAAGCAGGGCTGGCCAACTAATCGATTTCCAAGGTCTGCACAAGAGATGTGAGAAATCGGGTGGAACGGGAATATGGAGCGAAAGCAATTGACATTTTATCCGAAGGTCACGTCAGCCAACCCGTGACAAAGTAACAAGACGGGGTCACCAGAGTACATAAAAAGCACAACTGGCAGCATGTGAAAGTGAGGAAGCGGTGATGTGGCGGAGAACTTGTGACTGTCACAACGCGGCGAATCATTCATAAAAGTGGCTCATGACTTCATGAGCGTCACTTACTTGCTCTGTTGGCTCAAAAAAAAAATCTTGATTTGGACCACCGTCAACTATGTAGTAGTTGCTTTACCTTGATGGATTGAACCCCCCCCCCCACACACACACACACACACGTCACAGATATGAACTACATCCAAGCCAAATGGTAGAGCCAAGCATGTCAATCAGGCTGTCTGACAGTCAAGACAAAACACAGCTATTAGCAGCTCCTACCTGGGCATCGTTGTGACTGTGCCAGTGTTTCCCGTGGGCGCTTCGGCCCCCTTCTAAGCTGCCTCTCTGCGCTCGCTCAGCCTCTAAGAATAACGGCCGACTAGATTCACACAACATGAGACATGTCAGGTGATTGCAGCGCGAGCGGCAGGCATGGAGCGGCGGTGTAACGACATACTGCTGACTGGCTCTCCTCCTCCCTTTCCCTTGTTTACAGCCTCTTTCATGCTGCCCATCAAAAAGTGGCTTTTTTGCTGTTCTGTATTAAAGGTACAGTAACGGAGGAAAAGAAAATGGAACATTACGAACGGGGATGGGGCAGGGGGGACGTCGGGGAGTGTTTTGGGGTTTATAAAGTAGCTCTACAAATTACCATAATGGGTTCGTCTGGGAAACAAAAATCTCCCCTGGACCTAAAAAAATTTGAGAACCCCTGTATTGCAAAATCCATGACTCCAAAATCCGCAGACCAAGAAAGTGCCGGGCCTGCTCACTTGGCAGCTTGACTCCACTGCTCTGACGTCAGCAACAGCCTGCTAACTGACCTCAAAGAGCTTTCACGCAAACGCCGCCGCTGCCGCACTTGTGAGTGCGCATTTGTGCTGCCCGGATTGTTACATAAATACTTCCTGCGACATTCCTCCGGACCCATCTCAGCTTCAATTATGAACTTGGCACATGGGTCCGTTTAAAAAAAAAACAAATGTGGCCCTTATTCACTCAAGTTTGCCCATCCCAGGCCATTGCGATGCAACTGTGGACTTCCCGCCCTTGCAGAGTCGAACTCTCCCCTATTAGACCGACTTGCCTCGAGGATAAAAAAAGCAGAGCACCCGACTACCTGCATATCTGCCGGTAGTCGAAAGACATTTTCCCATGAAGCACACCTGCATTCCTGCAATCACATGAGCGTCGGGGAACCAGTTCAATGCAATAAGATAAGATAAGATAAGATATCCTTTATTCGTCCCACACTGGGGAAATTTACAGCCTCCAGCAGCAAGAATGTACGTAGAAAGAAGAAAGGAGAAAGAGAAAAAAAAACAACAAACATCTTTCAATAAAATACAATATGAACACAATGGATAAATCACAGTACTATTTACAATTTTCCTTCACATCATTTAATTATTATTATTATTATTATGATTGTTATTTTTTATTCATCAGCCTGACAGCAGTCGGTAGGAACGAGCGTCGGTATCTCTCCTTCTTGCAGCGCTTGCAATGCTCTAAGAAGCTTCTTCATCGTTGTTGTCTTTCCATATTTGTTCACTTTAGAGAAGCCGAAAGACAACCACGGACTGTCACAGATGCTAAAAATGATAGCACCGATAATGGAAAATTCAAATGCTGCTTATTCGACGTTTTACAGCTTTCACGATAAATTGTGTTGTTACACCAAACGTGGAGTTTTGCCGTTTCAATCATTTATCATCGTGAGTACAGTCTCACTCTTCCAACGAATTAATTTTTTGGGCGCTGTTGGCCAGGAAGCCGAACCGGTGCAGAAACTTTGGCATCCATTTTAAATAACCCTTGGTCAATTTTATACATCTTTATCATGACCCTGCACTTCAGAGAACCCAGAGCATGACCACTTTAAATAACTCTGAAAGCAATTTGACAGCCTCCATAGTCGCACACAAAAATATATCCTGTTTGTGTTGTGACTTGTACACATGCGCGCGCACACACACACACAAACACAGGCCGCAGTTGACAGGCCTGTGATTGATGCAAGCCTCACATGACACGCTGAGTTATGCAAGTATGTACGCTGTTCCGAAACCAGAGCCTTTTCGCATGCCAACTTCCAAGAGAAAAAATGGACGCTATAAATAAATCGGATGTGAGGGTTTTTTTTGGGGGGGGTGGGGGGGTAAAAGTCATGTTAATCGCATGACCCCCGTTTCATGTGATTTATGTTCCTCAGCAGTTAGCGAGCAAATTTCGGACCAGAATCCAAAGGATGATCCGTGTAGTATGCCACCTGGGGTCATGTGCTTTAATCAGAGAAACGGGAGAGGAGTCAGGGGTCGGCCAAGCCACCGCCCCGGCTGGTATTCCGCAGGGCTTGAGCGAGAGACGACGTGCCGTCTGACGGCCTCAGTTTGCCGTGGCATAACGCCGACAAAAGTCGCAACGATCTAAGACCAGATTAGTCCCCCCGAGTGCAGCCAATAGTCAGTGTCATGCGACGGACAACGTGAAATTATCGTTACTGGCGTATTTAGTGTCTCTGACTCTTTCAGCTTCGACTTCATCAATTGTCCTTCTTCGTTGGTTTACTGCTCAAAGGCCGAGAGGCAGCGACCACTGCCGGACGCTAAATACAGTAGAAAGAATTACATCTCGGGAGGCCTGCCATGCCCGAAAAACCTGCTGCGATTCCAAACACAACCCCTCAGTACTAACTTTGGAAAGGTAAAAATATTTAGACCCCGACTCAGGTTTTACAGGTCTATCATGACAGGACACACAAAAAAATAATTGAAAAGACCCCCGCCCCAGGGTTAGGTTTGGACAGAAACTCGGCCCTGGTATTTTAGCTGAGACAGGACCCGTGGGCGCACACGCATACACGCTCGCAGCCTTCTCTGTTAACTTGGAAGTAAATTGTTTTTACTGTTTGAGGTCCTATTATGCCATTCTGATTATGCGGCGTTTGCCTTATAATATGCAACAGAGAAACCAACTAAAAGTGTGTTCAGGCTTCAAGAATTAAACCTCAACTACTGTCGTGACTCACGCGACTCGCGAGCGCCTGACGAATACAAATAATGTGACGTCACAGTCTAAAAATCATCCATGACACTGCATCGACAACCGGCGGTCCCGTACCCTTTTTTAGTGGCATCTTGCACCGCCGCCCTGCGCTTCACACGTAATGACGTCACGCACGCCAGCCGCGACGGGCACGTCGACACCCAAGACAGTAGCACGAGGTGCACTTTGAACCCATTCGAGTTTACGTCGTCGCGCATCGTGAGAAACGACAACAAAAGCGCCACGCGCATCACACACACTCAAGTGGGGTGTGTTTGAGGCAAAAGCAACAGTTAATTTAGGTCTCACGTCGAGTATTTTACGGAAGACTTGAATGGCATCCAACACGATATCGTTTGAGTTAGCTCAGCTAGCTGCCACCCACCCCGCCAAACTGGCTTAAACGCGTCGCCGACTTACTAGCACACGTTATTGACGTTGAACCAAAACCAACCTGTCAAAAATGAGTACCACACAGCGTGATAGCATTTACACGTTTAGGGAGGGAATAAGTGGCGTTACTGCCCTCGTTACGCACATAGCCGTCCACATGAGCTACCTGAAAGCTGGCTCCTCTTTGTTACATCTCTGCGGAGGCGGTGAAAAAGCGCTCTTCTTGTTGAAAAGTTTCTGAAAGAGAGTCGGAGGCATTCTTATAACGAAGAGGGAGGAAGAAAAGACATGAGTCCGTTTTCCTGTTCTTTTTTTTCAAATTCACGAACGAGTCTTTCTCCTTGCAACTGTCTCCATGGGTGTCTTAGTCATATGACAGGCATTAGTCACGGGAGCCGCTTGGCAACTAACCTACCCCTTCCTTTTTTTGATTGGCCAAGCGAGCGACGGAATTATCTGATTGGCTGGCTATTCTTGGCCCGCGCACCACGTGGTCCATCTTTGTGTGTCCCCCACCACCTCCAGTGTTGATGTTTTGTCGGGATTCCTCGGACACGTAAACGTGTCATCGTTTTTTTTTAAATTAACATAAATCCACCAGAGAAGAGCTTTCGTGACAACGAACGAAAAGGAGACATATAGAGACAATTAATTTGTTTATTCATGATCAATTTTCTGACAATCAAGGTAGCTTTAAATTCTTTGAACGTAACCACTGGCCCGGAATGAATAAAACCGAACTAAACTACAGTACGTACATTCAAATACATAACGCATGTGGAACAGCAACAAGAAACTCCTGTTAGGAAGTTGCATGTCTGACCTCTAGTGGCTATTTTTTCTTTTCTTTCTTCTGTTTTTTTTTTTGTATTTTTTTTTACACCCACCAACAGCTGCCTTTCGAAATGGGCCAATCCGAGTGCAACGAGATATTTGGCATCACGGCACGGATGGTTGTACGAATAGACCTGTGAGTTCCGCATGCCGTTCTCGGACTTGCTGAAAGAACTCCTTCCTGTTGGAGGAGGAATTAAAGCGGAAAAACATGACCTTGTCGTCCCTTTTGGAATCCTCCTTCTCACACGGCATCGGTGTAATCTTCTGCACGGTAACCAGAGGAGTTTTGAAGCGCAGCACCTTCCTGTACGAAACGAGCTTCCTGGGGACGGGAGACTGAAGACATGCGAACAAAGTTGATTTGTGAAATCGTACACGCATTATTGCTCCTGCTTTTACAAGAGACAATGTGCATTCCCCCCCCCCTCACCGCATTTTAGAACAGTACCCCAAAAGCAACATTTGTTTTATAAGATAAGATAACCTTTATATGTCCCACGCTGGGGAAATTTGCAATTTTGTTGGCCTGAGATTCTTACTTTCCGTGACTTCCTATTCAAGCATTCGTCTGCAGAGCGGATCACTGAAATGATACAAAACTCACTCAAAATGACAAAATGAATGACTGAGTGGATTACCGTTGTTAATATGATGACCATCATTTACCAGAATGAATTTGAGGAGCATCTGTAGTTGATCCATGGTCACTGCCCAAATTAGATACCATGTTTGAGAAGAGCATGTTAGTGAATTAATTGTGAATCGGGGAAAGGGGAGACGGGTACATCACCTTATCTGGTCGTTTGTGTTGACCAAAATGGAGGTGGCGTCTGAAAACAGAAGAATGGCATGATATAACCCAAGAACATTTTCAAATCCCTACAATGGATGCTTCCTGAATTGAAGACACATTGCTTTCCTGGCTGTAATCCGCCTTAATATAACATCTTCTTCAGAGTTATTCAGACCTAGACTGGTGGTATAGTTGTATAGTCACTGTAGTTGTACTCGCCTAAGCCTCGGTGTAGGTCTCCTGCGAGCAAGCGTTACTCACCGAGGACAGTCGAGACATTGGGAGCCTGGTAATTGTGGATACTCGCTGCGTGGCTGCTGCCCAGCAAGGTAGAGTTCTTCACCTGGGAGTGCCGGATGCCCAACAGCACGGGGATGGCGGCTTCCTCGGTGAAGAAATCAAACGAACTAGCTGCGGATAAGTGGGGAAGATTAAATCAACGAAAGCAATTTTTCGTTTGTCACTTGGGCGACTTCAGACTTACTATAACTGTCATGTCTGAAGGTCTCTGGGGAAAGAATTTTGCTGGAGGTTGAGGAGTCCCAGATGTCGCTGTCGTCTGAGGAGTCCTTTGAGGTCTCAACTGATGTCGTTGTCTGCCCAGTTTGACATGAGGAAGGACTCACCTGACAGCCGGCACAACCCGAAGCGAAATGGTCAACCCTCTCAGCTGCTGCTGATGAGGGCGAAATAGGGCAGACGTTGTTGGTGGAGGTTGGCTGAAAGTGGGATTTGCATTGCAAAGGGCTAATGCTGGTCTGCAGAGATAAAAAGACAACATATCAATCCCCTGTCAAGACCGAACAAGACAGCCGCCCAACACATGCATTTTGTCATCAAAATTATTGTTTTTACATATGGAAAATTCTTTAGTTGGGGTTCAAAATAGAGTTCATTGAACATACGGGTACTGTTTTGGATGCAAAACGGTCGAAAATGGAGCCTGAAAGACATAGTTTTACATTTTTACCCTTCTGAAAAGGTACAAAATGGAGTCCAAAATGCATCCCTGAACCTGATTATATTTTAGGATTTAACGTCAATGATACAAACGTGTGTAGTACTTGTTAGGGGTGGGGTAAAAGTTACTATCGTTCCAATTTTAGGTCAACAAAAATGGAATAGGTACAAAAAGGACAACAAATTTAATACGAACGTAATCATATTACTCACCCGTACGTTTCCACTTCCTTCACTGGTGCTACCTTCAGGCTCATGTTCTGGTATTTTTTCGTAAATTTTAAATGGCCGACTTGCCCTAGCTTGGGGTCAATTACATGTATTTTATTTACAGGTGATATTTCGTCGTATAATTTGCGACAGAGCTTTTCTTACCATGTCGCCGTCTCTGAGGTACCTTTAAAGGCGTGTCTGCCTTACAACTGGGCCTCGTTTTAAACATTTTGTGAAGCAAATAAATAATGAGCTGACACGTTGAATTAAACGGTCAAGTTGGTGCTAGCTGAGCTCAACTCATGGCTAACGTCAACCTCCTGACGGTAGGAGTCATGACTCGGCGTAGCTGAGAACCCCCCAAAAAACACGTATAATAAACATATACAGTTATTAATAAAAAAAAGTATGTGTGGGTGGGGTGGGTGTGCTAATATTCAATACGTTTCTTGTCCTTAACTGGCCTGTCAATTAGGTATTACTTTGTAAACCCGTGCCGGAAGTGGATTTGGAACACCAACCGAATCGCGCTAGTGTAACATGCAACGATTGTCAATACCGCGACATGAATATATTGATTATGTCGTATTTATGTTTGTGTATTATCGCAATATTTAGAGTATTTGTTTTTGACAATAATAATGCTAATAATAATATATGTAATATAGCTTTTTAATGCAAATATAATGTATATATTTAACATTCATTTTATATCTACCACAGTATACAATTATTATACATTAGTATAATATTATGTATTTGATTTATATATAATTGCTTTTAATTATCACTCATCAATAATAATAATGGTATATTCTGAGTTGAGATTTAGTTCATAACCTGTAACTATATATTACCCATTTTCATCCGTTCATGAGAAAACAAGTGAGACAGTGGTTTAAAACCATTCCAGAATGTTCTTTTATTTCATGAACCCGGTCCCCCTCCTGCCCCTAGTCATTGTCATCATTGTTTTAATTACAAGGATATGCTGCTGATTCGACTGCAGAGAAAAATAATAAATACGTCCAATTTGTCCGACTACACAGAGGCAATTAAAAGAATAAAAGTAATAAAAATCCAATTTAAACCGCTGACTCGAGTCGTCAATAAATAAGCTTACATCTAAAGCGAAGCTGTCCTCATGTATGTACATACATCATTCATTTTTACACTTTGAGACAAGAATCAATCTTGAAAAGTTTCTACATTATTCGTGTGTGATTTAAAAAAAAAATTAAAAACAAGTGGCTGGTTAATTAAAAGTGAAAGGTTGCTTTGTAGTTTCACCAGGGGGCAACTGCATGCACTGCCCCAAGTCCTGTTTTGCCTTTCAAAAAAAAAAGAAAAAAAACAATGAGAAAGAGAAGAGTGGTAGGTGTACGCCTCAAAATGGCCACCATTACTGCTAAGGCAGGAGGTTGAGTGAACAGACAAAAAAAAAGTCCATGTCTTGGATATTTAAATGAAACTACTGCATGTCGAGGTCGATCTGGATGGGTGAAGGGTGACGGGGTTTTTTTGTTGGGTTTTTTTGCTGCTTGTTCGCCAGTGCGCAATGTTGTTGTTTTGGAGGTCTACCCTCACATGGAAATGGTGCTATAGAGCTGATCGATCTTCTCCTTGAAGAACTCCCTCAGCTCAGGCCGCTTGGCCTTCAGCGTGGGCGTCAGCAGGCCATTCTGGATGGAGAACATCTCGCTGTGGATGTAGATGTTCTTCACCTGGTTCAAGACAGTCGAGTAGAAAATACATGTAGAGACACACCCTATACAGCGTGAAATCATCTTTATTCACCTGCTCAAAGGAATGCAGAGAGCTGGCCTTGCCCAAACGCACCAGATCCTCAAGGATGGCCTTTTTAAGTTCCTATCAACACAGGAATTGTCATTTTTGAGGTCCTTCAAAAAATGCCACCTTGCCATTTGTCTACACTAACGCCACCTACTGTGTTTTTACACAGGTCCTTGTAGGTGCCTAAGATCCCTTTCTTCTTGGCCCAGGTGGGCATGACCTCTGGGTCGGGCACGATAATCCCCACAAGGCAGGACTGCACACAAGGAGCATAAATGTGTCATTATTGAAAATAAGGATCCGAAACATGTCTTCAGTAGACAAAAAAAAAAAGGACTTGACATTTTTGGAGGGGACTGTAAGATCTCAAGTGGTAAAGTGACCTGTAGGCTGTCTCCGTGCACGTAAAGCTGGGCCACGGGCTCGCTCCGTATGTAGATGTTCTCGATCTTCTCGGGCGAGATGTACTCGCCCTGCGCCAGCTTGAAGATGTGCTTCTTCCTGTCCACGATCTTCAGCGTGCCGTTCTGCAATCAGGCCAAGAGTAATCAATCGGCTAGCAATCGATCGAGACGGTTTAAAATGTGGGGCAGGCGTACGGGCAGCCATTTGCCGATGTCGCCGGTGTGGAGCCAGCCGTCCGGATCCAGCGTCTCTGCGGTCCTCTCGGGGTCTTTGAGGTAGCCCTTAAACACGTTTGGTCCCTTCACGCAAACCTGAGCATTGGGAAAAAGGGAATTTCTTTGTACTTTTTGGGATGTTAAGCTTTCTGAAGATCTTGCCAAAGAAACTTTAAATTTACGAACGTCTGTTACACCTTAATGAAAACATTTGGTTCGTCAGCCTCAAAATTCTTTTCGACGACCCTCACCTCGCCCTCCCCTTTGGCGGCAAAGTAGTTCTTCTCGGGAACATCCACCAGTTTGATGAGGTTGCACGGCAGCGGCGCGCCGACGTGACCTAAACGCCATAACAAACACAAAAAAAGAGTTACAAAAACAACAAAGAAGCACTATTTAAATTCAAGTACAGTATGTGACGAAATTAGTCTCATTTTATCACACACTGCATCTTTTGTTTTCATACGGCAACTGTTACTGTAATACCAGTACTGTCCAGCAGGGGGTACTGCTGGGCTACTTTTTGCTACCAAACTCAAGAGCATTTCCGTGAAGTCACAACATTGACGCTTACATGGCAGAGTGCATCCCAACGCACCCAAAAATATGACAATATTTTAAGAAATTATGCCAATAATCAGGCTCTAATAAATCTATACTTGTATATATCAATTCGCAATAAATAGAATGCTTTACTTATTGTAATGAAAATCATTCCCATGTTTATTGTCATTACACTCCTTGTCTGTGACCACTCTTACGGATGAATTCGTAAAAAAAATGTTTTCGTCAACCCTTGACATGTTGACTGTGTAAAGTGGCCAAACCCCTCTTTCCGTTCTTCGGTGGCGGCTGCGACCGACCTCAATCCAGCACTTGTTTGATAATGTCGTCAGCGCCGATTCGAATCTTTTAGCGCGCTTTTCCAACCTATTGGACCTTGGCTAAGGATCGTGAGCCGTTGCATACGCGAAGAGCGCGCACCTGGTGTCCAGTCGCCGGGCGTGGTGAAGGTGCAGCCGGCCGTGCACTCCGTCTGCCCGTACGCCTCGTACACCTACAGGGGAGAGTTGTTGTGTATTTGCCGGCCTTCTTTTTACACATGCACTGCGGAAACAATGCTATAAAATGGACCGTGGAACAGGTTCTAACTCATGGTGGAAGGTCAGGGACAGAAGGCCTAAATCAGGGGGGGTGCGGAGTGGGCTATAACCTGACATCCTAAAGCTGCTCGGAGGAACCCCAACACAGCGGGCGATGTGGGAGCTGCTCCTGTTATGATCATCCTCAGTCTCCCACCCAGGCTGGCCTGCAACACAGACAGAGTCAAGTTCTGTCACCATTCATCATCATAGTGTTCTTATCTTTGTGCTTGTTGACGTTTGCAGAGATGAAAGGCATTTTGCAACTTTTTTTTTTTAAGTCTGCGATTTTTATTTATTTAGTTGAGTGTTACCTGAATCTTACTGAAGAAGATTTTGTCCCAGACGCTGTCGCTGCGGATGATGCCGCTGCTAACCTCGGCGCCTTTTCTCTTGGCGGCAAAGTTGAGGAGCCAGCGCTTCAGAGGGCTGTTGGCCTGGCTGAAGATCTGCAGACCAGAATTTTATTTTTTTAACTAAAACTTTTTTTTTTTTTTTAAATCCCTGGTTGAACAGCACGGAACCTCCTCAACGCACCTTGTCGTACATCCGGTTGAGCAGGCGGGGCACCACGGGGAAAATGGTGGGCCGCAAGGCCTTCATGTCATCGGGCAGCAAGCGGATGTCGCCCTGGTAGAAGCCGATGCGCCCGCCGTGGCAGTACACCACCGACTGGGAAACAAAACATGACAGTTAGCATGGTGGCGCTTGTGAATGTCACTCTTTTTCAATAGCCCATTGTGGTATGACCCCCCCGTCCCTATAAAAATTGCAATTTGTAAATTTGATCAAGTAAAAATGTTATTTATCCCACTGCATGTACACTTTCTAACATGTTAGCTTGCTAGCCTCACTATGTAAAAAATGATTTCAATACACACTTTGGGAATACATGTTTTTGATTGTAGTCATGAAAGAATCATTTTTTAAAAATAGATTTGGTTTCCACAATTGTGTTGTGATTGTGAAAGAAAGATGGAAAACACACACACACACACACACACACACAAATAAACTGAGAGCAGCATTTTTGTTCCTCAGGCCTGAGCCAAACATGTGGCAAGTGACCATATATGGACTTCCTTCAACCCACGCTCGCTGGGCGGAAGTACAGTATGTGTGAGGCGGGGGCGCGATAACACCGTGTGTGTGAGGTAGACCACACATAGGAAGACTCCTTACCTCGATGAGCCTCTCGAACATGTGAGCCAGCGGCAGGAACGAAATGAGGCAATCGTCCCGGTTGGGGAAAATCACTTTCTAAAAAGAAGAAGAAAAACAGGATGCGGGGGGGGGGGGGGGGGGGGGAATGTCTTAAGAAGAGTTGAAAGAGTGAAATAAATGCTGTTGACTCACATCGGTCACTTTAAGGAAGCCCGAGAAGTCGGCCACCACGTTCCCGTGGGTGAGCATCACCCCTTTGGGGTTTCCTGAGCGGGAGAGATAAGCAGGGAAAGGTCAAGATAGGGCGGGCCACTTTATTAGGAACCCCTGCAAGCTCACGACAGCCTCTGTATGAAAATCGTATTCATGCATGTGTATACACATCCGTATATTTTCTGTTATTAATTTATAGCTTATGTAATCGGTGTCTTTTCCTTGTGTTGTGCACATTCACAAAATAAATCAAATGAATTTTTAAAAAATGCACGAATCCGTGTTCCAGACTTGCAGGCACACTTCAAATTTCTGCTGGAATTTTTCCAATTATTATTTGGAATATTTCTGAGTGACGGTTTGTGAATGGGTTGTGGTGTTTTTGGATCACCTGTGGTTCCACTGGTGAAGCACACGATAGAAAGGTCTTGCGGTGAGGGCGGCTATGCAGGGGAAAAAAAACAAAACAAAACAGTGACGGCATTGTTTCATATTCGTGATTTGATCACTAACGTGGCATTATAATAATAGAAAATGAGACACTTCTTTGTGCACAGCAATACACAAGTTGGGGGGGGGGGGCGGTGAATGAATGTTTTGTCAACATTTGGACAAAAAGCAAAATGAAAAAACAATCTGAATGTTTCATTAAAATTAAATGATATTACAACAGACATGCATAAAAATAAAATAAGTCAAAAATGATCAAATAAATGCTAATTAAAAAAATTAAATACAAATGTAATAAAAATCAAAGTTGTCATGCAAAAATTTTTTTTTAAAGTTGTTAAAAGTAAAATAAATATAATAAATAAAAATAAAAGTAAATAAATAAATTGTGAGACAAAAACCTGGGTTCTCTTCTTGTATCGTAACTCATTAGATGTACCTCATAACGTGGTTGGCGAGATCAAACGCGCCCAGTTATTCATACTTACTAAAGGTTTTCGATGGTGATCTCTGCCCAGCGCCTTAGGGACAGACAAGCAAGTGTTGGTTTTAAAACGGTGTTTTCTCTTGTTATCGTTTCACGCAAACACGCGCGCAGAGGTCACAAACCAGTTTGTTGTGTTTAAATGACGCTGATGTTACAATAGCAAAAAAAATGCTATGATGTAGGATGTGATTGTTTTTGATTTTTTTTGTCACGCTTCTTAGACTGTCAACTGTCATTGTTCTTCAGCCGACAAACTCGCAACCTGCAGGTCCTGCTGTGCAGAAAATGAGTTGAGCTCTGACAAATGCTTATCGCGGCTAATTCTGTCCTACTTCCACCAAATGAGTGCATATTGACCTGATCTCACGTCACACAATTTCCACCGGAAACTATTCGGCCTGACAAACGCTAACGTTTGCAAAGCGTGGCAGTCGTGTGTGTGCTACCTCCACTTCCTCCATGGCCTGCACGTGCACGCCGCAGCCGAGTCCGCGCCCCACCAGGGCGGCGTCCAGGGCGTCCATCAGGATGATGCGGCGCAGGGCCGGCGTCTCCGCGCGCTCCACGTTAGCTAGCAGCACTTGCGCCTTGTCCAACTTGTCACAGATAACCGTGGAGATGTCGGCTGCGGGGACACAAATCGCACACCAGCGTACCACTCAGATATTTTCAACAGGTGCTCAATTGATAACGATTTGTAAAAAAACTTTCTTTTTTTTTTAAATTGTGAAAATCAAGTCAAGTCAAGTACAACTTTATTGTCAAATGTCAGATGAAATTTCTTCCCTCTCAAGACAACATAGAACAAGAGGAGCCGCTGCGGGTGCCCGCGCCGCAATCAAAAGAAAAGTTAACGTAAAATGACAAAATAATACAAGACAACACGTTAGACACAGACAATCGTGCAATCTTAACCACTTTCCCGCCAGACATCTCACAATCAAAAAAAATCACTTGGCAGCAAAACCATATCGATGCATACCTCATCCGGAATCTTGCCACCAGTGCATCCCAGATTTGTAATTGTTTTTGTCAGTCAGTCGTAACGTGCACGTCCATTTTGCTTACCCGTGTTTATGATGAAGCGTATGGCATCCGGACCCAGCGTGTCGTAGAGGGGCACCACCACCATGGAGTACGTGTAGCATGCGAGCTCTGAGATGATCCACTGCAATACAAAATGAATGCAGTGAAAGACTTCATTTTGTTTTCGGACAAATGACAACGTACCAAAACAAGTTGTTGACGTTACCTTATTAAGAATAAACCACTACATTTACTGGCTTACTTTTGTTTACTTGATGGATTATAACAAAGTGGGACCTGATTGTTCAGTTAGTGAATGTTAACATTTGTAATCAATTTTATTATTATTATTGTACTAATTATAATCTCTCAAGGGAAATAGAGCTAACATGCAAACTTGCTAACAAGTCATTGTTTACATTAGCTTACATTAGTTACCGAGTATAATTAAGTGGAATAAAGAGGCTGCTTGCTAAGTGTTCCATTTGTTCTCAGGAGCTAACTCGGGTCAAACTTGACTGATAACAATCAAGTTTGACAAAATGCCTCTCACGCTATTCGCTGTTTGTTTAGCCTAGCAGACCAGTCAAACGTGATGGATGACAAGTTTGACAATTACAAATGTGACAACATTTGATGACATGAACTCATTTCAATGAAACATTGCGTGCAGATCACAATAGGGGGGCAAATGATTACATGGCTGTTTTCAGTTTTTGGTAGCGTTTTGGTTCGTTAGCATGAAATATCATTGCTAAGTGTTTCATTTGTTGACATATGCACACTTGATATCAAACTTCACTAAAATTGCTTGCCAACCTGACGACAAATACTACCATGTTAATGGAAGTGTATTTACCCCCTTTAAGCCACCATTTTATGTCTGTTGTGTTTTCTGTGGACTATTTTTTAAGCATTATCTTTAGTTGATTCCTTTGTGGTGGGCACAAGAAATGTCATGACACATGTTACATTGCCAATAAAGCTATTCGGTTGTATTCATGATCCGCAACGTTGATGACGTGTTTTAGGGCTTTATGGCTTAGTGGGAAGGGGAGGATAACCTCGGGCCGGTTCTGAGCAAAGACTCCAATGAACTGGTCCGGACTGGCCTTGCAGCCCTGGTGTAGCAGGCCCGATCCCAGATGCTCGGCCCGGGACGTGACCTGCGGGAGCGCAACAACACAATGACAGTACGGTGTTGTTATCAGACGACACACCCTGATGCAATGATGCAACGAGCTCTAACTGGAAGTCATGTGACTTATCTTAGGGAAACCTCAAGTGCAACGGTATTCCTAATTGAGACACGTGCCAAATTTCGAATGATGCAGGGACATTTTTTTTGTGTGAAAAAAAATGTAAAATTTGACAAAATCAAATGTCCAGAGCAAAATCTCTGCTTCAAAATCAAAATATCGGACTTTCACTTTCATCATTTCACCTCTTTGTAGGACATCCATTTGTAAGGCTGGTTGGGAAGTCGCGAGCCCAGGCAAGGCCCGTCACCTACAAGGAAGGAGATGACAGTCGTCACCACGGCAACCAAACCTTGCATGCATTTGCGACCTCGGTCGCTTTGACTGAACGCCGCCATCCTCGTCTACCTGATATATGGAGGCCTCGCTGGAAGACCTCGTACATTGTCCTAGCGTCGTCGTGGTAATGACTGAGCAGCTTGGAACTGTCACCCATCATGGACCTGCGACCCCCATCTTCACGCTTCATTGAAAGACACACCAAAGACAGCTCGTGTAAATGCATGACACATCAAATCTCACAGCTAATTAAAACTCCCGCCCGGTGCTTTCCATATCTGTAATTACTTTCAACCATAATTCTGCGTAGTCTTACCGGCACCTCCTCGGACTGATGCAGGAGGCTGCATGGTGGTTTAATGGGGCGGGGCCTGGTGGCCAGCCAGTAGGCCAACACAGCGGTGAGGGCGCCGATGCCCACCAGCGTGGAGGTCGGCAGCGAGCTGAAGAAGTGGCCCAGCTCGCCCATGTCTGGCACCCTCAGGCCGCTCAGCATCTCCTGGGCTTGCATCTTCTCCATCAGCGTCGAACTCAGCTCTGTGGGACCACGGGTAAAAATCCTCAGCGCCACCGTGCAGCACTACGATGCGTTCAATGTCCACCGAGGCTGCGGGAAATTATGTTGAGTTGTGTTGCCTTCACTCTCAAATAAAACGGCGGCAATGTTTTGTGAGCACCATCGTGGAAAGCGCCAAAAGAGCCGTGTCGGGTTAAATGTCCATCTGAGAATCGCTGTGTCATCAAAAGAGCAGCATTATGTTGCGTTCAGGGTCTAAGAAAAATCTTTGTCAGGATAAGGGGCTCGGAGAATGGATGGATGATTGCGTTCAAGGTTTACTTGGTTGCAGCGTGTTGCGTTCAGTGTCCAAGGAAGCAGAGGTGTGCTGCAATCAACTCCAAGAAAGAGTCACTGCGATGCATTCAATGTCGCTGACGACAAAGGCCGACAGGATTCATCAGCCTTGGCAAACAGCGACAGTCAAAGGGTTGGGTAGAAAGTTGGCGAACAAATCTAAATATAGATGTGATCCGCAATCTACTAGCATGACTGTGCGCACACACACAAACACACGCCTACGCACACACAAACTAACACGATAGTGACACCCAACAATTCGTGATGACAATGATCTTTCACTTGGCGTGTTCTGAAGCCTCACTTAGTAAATCCTCCCAAGAAAGTGAAACCGCTGACGAAACAATACACATTTTTTTTTTGTTGACGCGTTGAATTTCAGTGCTGACCATGAAGGATCGTGTTGCGTTGGTGTTTTTAACGTCCGGGCATGGTGTTGCGTTCAATGTTTCTCACAAGCAGCATCATGTTGCATTCAAGGTCCAACAAAAGAGTGCGTCGTGGTTATTGGAGGTTTACTCAGCTGTTTTGCATATGTGAAATATCAAACTAAGTGTCCTGTAGTAACTCCACTCGCTCCCTGCGGGGAGACGCAGAGGTTGCGGAGTTCTTGAACATGGCCCAGAAGGTTTGTTGCTACAGCTGGTGCCACGGCACCAATACAACTTTGGTGATCTCTTGGAAATATTCTAAATAGTTCCTAATGAAGAGGTGAAAGCACATTTTTTGAGTTGCACTCGGTTGCATTCAGGGACTACTTGGTAGCCATCAAATTGTTCTTTACTGACTCAATGAGAGGCTTAAAAAGAATGTCAATTTTTGGACTTCTTACGGGCCTCTTTGTCAAGGTCCCGAAAGCACCATGGGCCGAGGTCCTGAAAGGTCCGCCCCATCAGGCCATTGAAAGTCTGTTGCCTGCGATTAGCATCCAGCTTGAGGATGTCAAAGCCTATTAGAGCTGAGACGGGATGGACGCTTCTAACCTAGATCTCTCTCTCTCTCTTTCCGTCACTCTTCAGCTCGCTTTATCGCCACTTGACAGCGTTGTGAACAGATGTCAGGCTTTAAAAAGCACAGTGTGACATCATCAATAGTGGACGCATCATTTCCTGTAATCGCCATGTGCCCATGCATTCAGAGGTCGCGTCCTTCTCGATTGCACTGCTGTGGTGTGTAGTCAATGCAGTGAAAAAAAATAAATAAATATAATTACATTACTGTTATGGTTGCTACAGATAGATGACTCCCAAATTTGTTTAAAAAAAAAATAATAATACATTGTGATCAAAGTAATTTTTTTATGATTATCTCAAACACAACGCAGAAGAACAAGCCTGATTCAGCGTTTATTTACCTGGCAGCCATTATGTTCCACTCCGCCATGAGGTCTTAAATGCTGAGGAAGCACTTACGAGCAGAGGCGCTCACACTGCAAGATATTTCAAGCCCTTTTTGTGGGGAGAAGAAGGAAAAACTTTTTGGATGCATTTTTGAATGTGTTGCTGCTCCATGTGTATGAAAAAAAAACAGCGGATTCCAGATTTATCACGACCGTAAAATCGATTCCATTTGTTCATCAATGCCGTTTCTCATTATATGTAAGCATTGACAAGGATATGGCATGACAATATGAAGCTCCGCCTCTCACTTCAACGTACTTCCCAGTTCAAAGTTTTTCAGCAAATAACGGAGAATATGACCAGTTTTTTTGGGGGGGGGGGGTTGTGTTTTCAACAGCAGTAGGACATACAGTATTTAATTGAAATGTAAAGGAGTACAGTGACGCGCAGAGTAGCATGAATTTTTAACAACACACCACAGCAACCAGGTCATGGGACGGGATACAGTGACAGGTATCGTGTAATTTTAAGGATGGGTGTATCTTTTTTTAACTGCAAAAGGCGCATTTTTCCTAGATTATGTGATTACTATTTTTTTAGAATTGTGATACTCAAAGTAGCTACACAGAAACAAACAATGATTTAATAAAATGCAAAAATATTTTTGACAAACTTTGACAATATATAAATTGGCTGTATGTTTTTGGGGGTGGGACAATATTCTCAAATATATTCAGACACACCTAATATAACACAATTCAAATCTATAAGAAAATAAACAATATCTATAAAAAAATAAGAAAAACGTAAAAAAGACAAGTCAGATACAAGAAATACAAGAAAGCACACATACATAGAGTAATACTTTCACAACAAGTCGCTCTTCCGAATATTTTGAGCAGTGATCCAAACGTCCCAAGTGCTGTGCGGGTCCCTAATAAAGTGCCCCCTTCCTCTCTTACCTTTTCCCCCTCCCCCTGTTTTTCCAGCAGCACCTCTCGCGTGGACAGCTCCCGCACTGTCGTCCAATCAGCTTGGACCCCCACGTCATAATCGACCCCCCCCCCCTCTCCACCCCAGCACCTCCATCTCGATGAGGCATGGCGGACGACATTAAAACGAGCCGAATACCCAATTGGTGCAATTTTCACACACCCCACGGTGCAGCCATCCATTTTTTGCGTGCAAATAAGCACGACTGGCCTTTCATGGCGTATGCACCCAATGCCAGTAGCATCTCAGTTAGCTTAGCATCTCACCATAAATCCGTCCTATATTACTCTGGTCCTTTTAGTTCGAAATATAGGAACAATACATGAATTAAGTGCACAATAAAGGCAATGAATGACGCAAGGCAGCCGGCCTCGTGCGTCATCTTGCGCCCCCACCCCTAAAAAAAAACATGAAGGTGAACCTGGGGGGAGGACAAATTCTGATGATTCAAAAGGATGGTGATGATAATACTCACCCAAAATGATCCACAGCGAGCCGGACACCAGCACGAAGGCGAGCATGTCTGTCTCATGTGGACGCGGGGGGGGGTCCCGGGTTCGGCGGCCGTGGACTGAAGTGGATGCTGGCTTGCTTGCCGCAAGGAGGCACCGGCACTATGGAGATTAGGGGGAGAGGGGCGGGAGGAGTGGTGTGTTAGCGTGTGTGTGTGTGGGGGGGGGGGGGGAGTCAAGGCTGGGCCATACATCTTATTTTCTCGATATCAAATACATAGTGAGTGAAATTGACGTGTTTGAAGTTATGTACAATAAGCACCATTTGATGTTTGGAAGCGTTTATTTGTATGGAGTAAAAAGGCTGGGGCGTGCGCAAGGGGTGGTACGTCACTGAAATGGGGCAACGCTGCGTCACGGTCAGCAAGCCACGCCCACTGAACTGAAGTAACCCCTCCAGGTGGGCTGATGTATGGATGGAGACAGGAAGTCAGAGGGAGGATGAAGATGTCAGTGACAAAAATTATTCTTGAATACATGTTTTTGCTTGTGAATTTTTTGGATGTAGAATTATTATTAAAACAAATATTGGGTAAAATAAATGTTTATATTAAATGGAAAAAATATTGTGGGACTTAATATACGACTAAGTAGCTCATTTAGGGGTGGCTCGGGAGGCCAGTGGTTAGTGTGTCGACCTCACAGTGCAGAGATACCGGGCTCGATTCCAGCTACAACCGGTTCAGGGTGTCCCCCGCCTACTGTCACGTTTCGGGCAAGCCGAAATAAAGGTGGGATCCCACAAGTGTAGACACCAAACAAGGTCTCTGTAGCAAAAAGGGTTTAATAGACAAAAAAATCGCACTGGCAAAGAAGTAACATAAAGTGCTGGTCAAAACAAGGACCAGAGGGCACAAAAACGAATAACAAAAAGCGCTTGCACAAAAGGCAAGGGAGGAAAATAAGAACCGCGAAAGCCAACAAAAAACAATGTAGCAAATACACGCAAGCGAAAGCCAAATCACAAAATAAAAACCGTACTTACAAAAATACTTGGAAGCGAGAATTCAAAAGCGAAACACGACGAGGTCTATAGCAAAAGCAGTCTATGAGCAATGAAGCAACAAGTCAAAGGCAATACGTATTATTATTATTATTATTATTATTATTGTTAATAATATTATTATTATTATTATTATTATTATTATTATTATTATTATTATTATTATTATTATACTCCGACAACAGGTGCACAGCAGAGGGGTCCTTAAATACAGTTTACTAATCATAGATTGGCAGCAGGTGTGCACAGAACTCCGCTGATGCCACCTGCTGGCCAGAATGAAACAGAACCGTGACACCTACTGCCCGAAGACGGCTGGGATAGGTTCCAGCACCCCCCTTGTGAGGATCAGCGAATCGGAAAATGGATGGCTGTCTCGATGGATAGCTCGTTTCTTGAAATATTATCTTTTAGTTTGTCAAATTAAACTGAATTTGTTTTTAATACAGTAAACGGGAAATTAACATTCAAACGATTCTTCTTTGTAAAAATGCAATATTTTGTCTATACAACATGATTTTTTTTTCCTGGAGTAAACAATTAAACCAATCTGTTTTATTGATTTAGGATTTAACATCCAAATAAGATGGTTTAGGAATTTAATACATATTTGGTATGTATTTATCTGTCATTCATTCCAAAATTTTATTTTGTCTATTCGTGAAGTAAAAATCTAAATCAGAATCATCTTTCCTGGCCAAGTATGTAAAACACACCACGAATGTCACCAGTGGTATGAGCTTCACTAGTATTGTGGTGACAAGCAACTACGATAAACAAAGATATGACATATCAGTATAGAAAGACTTTCCGTAATGTAAAAGTATCATTTTAGAAAAGTTACAACCATTTGAAACATATTTGAAAAGTGTGTGCGTGTGCGTGTGTGTGTGTAACCGACGCACAGTCTCTTACGTGAACTCATATTGCCTCATTCTCAAAATCACACATCCACACTCACCTCCCGTTCTCACGCCTATGGATCCATTCGCCCACGCTGCGGCACATGACCCCCCCCCCCCCACCCCCTTCACGTCAACACACTCGCCGAAAAGCACTCAAACACTCTCGCGCATCAACTCAAACACATACACAAACATAGTCTTTGGTAAAATCATTCACTTTATTTAGGATTTTCTGGAAAGTCACCTGATTTCTACCACTCCATGATTCTGCCTCTCGAGCGGGCACACGGCCACAACACAGTGGGAAAAACCGGGGGCATGATGTCAGGGTTGTCCGAAATCACCTGAAAAACTACACATGGAACTCCTCCAAACCCACAGCAACGCCCGTGGGAGCACCGGGAAGTCCCTAGAGGACCCGGGAACAAGTGCGCGCGCCCAGACACTTCACACAAGCCACTTCTTCTTCATCTTCAGTGGCTCCGTCCAGCGGCCGCTTTAATCACTACACCATTTCGGCGAAAGCGCCCGGCTTCTTCTCCTCGCCAGACTTGTTTCCAGAAGAATGATGACAGTGGCGTTAATGACGCCATTGAGTGCGGAATCTACTTTGATGCTGTCTAAAAAAAAAAACAAGTAGACATTTTGGAATGTCACAATGTACACCCGATGACGAGACCTAGTATTATAAAAATATACTTTTGATGATGAAATTCATTTTGATCCATTTCATTTAATGACGCTTGCTTTGGGCTCATAGAGCTGAACCTTTCTAGATCAATATATACATATATTAAATTAGCCCCATGCGCTCAGAATAATCTGAAGGGGAACAATTTATGGATCAGTTTAAACGTAATCGAGCGGGCCTATTTTCGCACGCGACAACATGACATAACAATGCCACACATAGCTCTTAATTGAACCGGATAATGTTGCCAAAATGCATCAACAACTACTAATTCAAAGTTATAATGCGGTCAAAATTCCAATAAAAGGCACGCACGCCTGGCCCGAAGTCAACTTCCTCTTCTTTTCAATCACGTGACTTCATAGAAAAGCGGAGCGGCTGCCTGAGTAGGGCGTTATTGCGCATGCGTGTGACACTGTAAAAAGTGTTCTCGCGCAGCCAAATTAAAATGAAAAAAAAAAAAAAAGAAAAGATAATGGACAAAAGAATATGCAAGTTTGCAGTATCATTGTAGAATTATTTCTTTTATAATAATAATAATAATACATTTTATTTATAAGCGCCTTTCAAGACACCCAAGGACACTTTACAATTTACACTCTTTGGTGTATTTACAGTCAAATAAACATGTTTTAAACACCAAAATACGAGTATAATTGGCTTTATGGCATAAAATGATACTAATGCAGGTACGAATTTGCCTTTTTTCCACGCTGTGCCACCACTTTGAGGCAAATCGGTGATTTATAACACAACATCTGTGAGGAAGGTTGGATAATTGACTTTTACATGCTGTTTATGCGATAAACACGATCTAACGTGCCAGTTTTTTTTTGAAGCGGAGTACGGACACTTTTTGCAGTGCGCAGTCAGGCGGGGATTACCAACCTGGGTTGTGCTTTATAAAGAGAAACTCGCTGTTGCGGGAGGGCACTTTTGTTTGTCTGAGACAAGAAGAGGGTTGGAAGAAGAAGCAGGAGAAGGAGGTGCAGGAGAAACACTTCTGGGGAAAAACAAAAACAATTTGGGATTATATTTTCTGTATTTACTGTTTTTCCATCATCGTCAGTGATCACAGAAGACCTTGTAAGTGGACACTCGGTTGTAATTTAATAGTTATTTAAATGTATGTCAAGACTGTCCTAATGCACCTTTTCGCGCCTTGCATGACTTTGAAGTGTTGAGAATGTGTTTAAGACAAAACAAAATCTCAATTGTCGCTTTGTAAAGAAGTCATACACTCTGCACGTCGCGGCCATGACCTCCCGGTGCACTCTCGCCATGTCGAGCGATGGGCAATAAATCCACAAGTGTGTGTGGGATGCGGGGGATCTCGCCGCTTTACTCCAGCTCGCACAGCCTATATCATATAAATGCACATTGAAATGATTTCCCTGGGTGTTATTTTTTTCTAGGCCCAACATGCCGGTGTCCAGGATGAAGATGCGCCCATGGCTGGAGAAAATGATCGACTCCAAATCCATTGCTGGTCTTGCCTGGATGGATAAGGTGAGCCTTCTTCCTATTCTCCTCTTCAGCCCGTGCAAACATATCAGATATCGGTCACGTTAGGATAAACTATATAAACTATTTTTTATTTCATGTTTATTTTCGGTAGTGTGTAGTTTGTCTAGTTTTAATGGGTTTCAAAGAGCTCAAAGTGGGCCCAATACAGCCCAAAGGCAGCTGTGCATCAAATTGTATTTGCAAAAATTAGCCATTTTAAAATTTGTAAAATTATTTGGATACACATCAAGAGATTACAACAATGGAAAAAGAGAAAAATCAGTCGTAAAGTTAATCAGACCCAAAAAGACTAAGTAATGTAAAACAGTCAAATCTTTTGTCTCTAATTTGCATTTATATTGTTGAATATTTTAAGGTAAGGTAAATATCATGACATATTTTTTAAATTCAGCGGCTAGTTAATCAGTTCTCAGGATTTTATCCTCCCAAATATTAGAATCGACACCAGCCTAAAAAAAAAATCCATATCAGCCCAACCCTATTATTGATCAACTTAAAGCTGGAGTTGTAAATAATTTTTTAAAATCTATTTTTAATGCTGATGACATTAGAAAGTCAAACAAAAAAAAATCTCCACCTGAGGTGAAACGCAGATTGCAATCTGCACTAGAGACAACCAACAAGTCCCACCATCCACCAGATGGATGGATGGCGCTCTGCATTCTGAAGCCACGCCGCTGACGTCAAAATCCGGCGACTTTACCAAAACCCGATCAATGATCCTCAGAAGAAAAAAAAAAACTTGATGAACAGAAACAATAAATGAAAAATAAGCATGATTAAATGTGTTTCTATTCCAGGAGAAGACCATGTTCTCCATTCCTTGGAAGCACGCTGCTCGCCACGGCTGGGACATGAACAAGGACGCGTGCCTGTTCAAGGAGTGGGCCATCCACACAGGTGAGCCGAGACCTGCGCCCACATGTCGGCTGGCACCGTGGAATTTGAAGCCTGACCAGAAGGGGGGGTTGAAAACCCTTTTGCAGGGAAATACACAAAGGGTGACACCTGCGACCCCAAGACCTGGAAGGCCAACTTCCGTTGCGCCATGAACTCGTTGCCGGACATCGAGGAAGTGAAAGACAAGAGCGTCAACAAGGGCCAGTTGGCCATGCGAGTCTTCCGGATGCTGCCGCAGAAACAGAGAGGTGGGTCCGAGTGACGCCGTCGCCTCAACCTCGTTTCCGACTCAAGCATAAAATTCCTAACCTCCTTTTGTTGTTCCCTTGCAGTAAAGCGGGACAAAGCAAAGTCCAGAAAGCAGGTAAGATTTTATCAACCATATTTTATGACCCTTTGCACAAACAATGGTTCGAACGTCCCAGGCATTATTTGGTGGATCCATTTTGGCCCATATGGACATTTACCACATGTCACCTCAGCCTCCTCATGACCCCGCGACCCCCCTGCCCCCTTACCCCGTTGCCTTCCAAACACAGTTTTGACCCAGTCTTCAAATGATTCCCCGCAGACTTGGTCTACTCTTATTTTGGATGCACTTTGTAAGACCCAAGATGAGTCAACAACCTCGCTACCACACGCCAATCAGGATCTCCCCTCTGATTCCTCATACCGTTGATACTGTTCCCAAAAAAATACGGGTAAAAAATGAACCATAAGTCAACCACCTTGTTCCTCTACACCCTTGTTCCTTACCACACCCGGATATTTACCACACACGCACACCCCTCATCGGAAAGTCCTCGTACCGTTGAGACTTTCACAGGAACATCTTCCTAACTGCTTGATCCTCACTAGGGTCGCGGGGGGTACTGGAGCCTATCCCAGCTGTCTCCGGGCAGTAGGCGGGGGACACCCTGAATCGGTTGCCAACCAATCGCAGGGCACACAGAAACGAACAACCATTCACGCTCACACTCACACCGAGGGACAATTTAGTGCGTCCAATCAGCCTGCCATGCATGTTTTGGGAATGTGGGAGGAAACCGGAGCACCCGGAGAAAACCCACGCAGGCCCGGGGAGAACATGCAAACTCCACACAGGGAGGCCGGAGCTGGAATCGAACCCGGTACCTCTGCACTGTGAAGCCCACGTGCTAACCACTGGACTACCGGGCCGCCACCGTTGATACTGTTCCCAAAAAAATTACGGGTAAAAAAATGAACCATAAGTCAACCACCTTGTTCCTTACCACACCCGGATATTTACCACATACGCACACCCCTCATCGGAAAGTCCTCGTACCGTTGAGACTTTCACAGGAACATACACTTGCCTATTTTGAACCCAGAATAGGGCCCCAAGTTATCGGGCGTCAGCAGTTTTCGACAACATTTCTCACCGCAGACTCCTTCCCGCAGGTCAGGATGACGGCAGAGGACGCCGACTACAGCGATAGCCAGTCGTCGCCCGACTCATCTCGACTGGATGAAGACATGGCATCCGCTCAGGAGAACGTGGTGGACAGCACCGTGCGCATGGACTCGCAAGGCGAGCGAACGAGGAGTCGGACGGACGACCCGGAGCCATGGAGGGCGGCGGGGTCCTTTTCGGAAATCCCGATCTTTGGGCTGGGCAACGACTTGTCCTGTAGCTTCGAAGACAGATTCCAAGTGTCACCCGAGCGCAGCTCCGGTAAGTCGCTCTGACTTCTCCTCGTGTGCTTCCATCTTTCTAACTATTCATATTGGTTCTACCTTTGAGCAGAATGTTAAAAAAAATAAAAATAAAAAATGAAAGCGTATGCTAATCTCACCTTCTGTCTCTCTCCTCGCCCCTCCACAACCGATGATTGTCCTCCAGAGTTTGAATACGACATAGTAGAGGTAAGCAGCAGACAGTAGCGGGCATGTTTTTTCCCCACCGGTCCAAAAACTGTCCGGCCACGGACAAAACGGCGCAAGAATGCTCAACTCCGATGTTGCTTTTTTTTTTTTTTTTTTTGTCAGATTTGCCAGCAACTGGAGCGAGACGCGCAGACTTTCAAGGCCAGTTGTGACATCAAGGCGCTCCTGAGCCCGTGCACCAGTCCGGGGAGCCAGTGGAGTGAGTCTTCAGGTAAACAAAACTTCCTGCCCCCCCCCCCCCCCCCCCCGTTTGTGCTTTTGACGTATTCTAAAATTCGCTACCGATTTTTTTTTTCTCTCCATTGATTTGGACACACTTGTTGATAAACAGTCGAGCGCATACGGAGCTGCTGTCGGCCACAGCTCACACCGAGACACCGACGCGCAGGCATCACCCGCTACTTTTGATTTTCGCGGTTCACTGTAATGAATGAAACCGGCATCCTCAATCGCTCTTTGGAAATTTCGGTCTCCGGATCTCTTGAGTTAGAACTCTTGTGGTTATGAATATGAATGTGTCCTTCAAGGTCGTGTATGTGCGCCCCCTCTTGTTTGAACAGCGGACGACGGGGACGAACTGCCACTGCCACCTCATTACACCACGCTGAGCTCCGACTTCAACATGCCGGCGGACAACCCCTGGAACGACCTTCACGTATTCACTAGCTTTTATCCGGGACTGGACAATGGTCACTCGTTGGACTCTATGGGCCTCTCGTCGTTGATTTGAATCCTCCCCGCCCTGCCTTGACCCTCGCCCAACTGAGAAACAAACCGGAGCACACTCTCAGGAATTGTTTTATGTTCAAATCAAAATTGTATTGGTTGGATTGTACTGGTGTCTCCGGTGCACCAAAATGTGGTTTTGCGTCTTCGAGCCACACGAAGCTCTTTGATTCTTTTATGCTGCTTCCACCTTCAACTATTTTCTCGATTTCTCCACGGGCAACGTCTGAATGACATCAAGGGACGTCGGTAGACTAAAAGTCGAAACCCCGCCTCCATTTCTGAGAATGTGGCCAGGTCAGTCTGACCTCGGAGCAGTTTTCACCCACTTTATCTGACATAACAGTACAGCATTTGTTTTGTTGTGACGGTGCTAGCCAAGCATTTTACTTTAGCTCAATAATCCCAAACGTACACGTTTCCAAACCGTTGTAAATATACATGTATATAGTTGTCTGTTGTCTGTTGTTTTTTTCTAATAAAAAGTAAAACAAATACACGCGGAGAGTGCGTTTCGTTTTGTTCTTTATTGATCATATACATGGAACGTAAATGACGTTAGCATTGGGAACGCTGTCCAGTTGAAATACGTAATAACAACAATTGCAAACGAAAATTTAAAAAAAAGAAAAGGTTTTAAAATCAGTGAATCAATGAAATTTTTTTTTGTGTGTGTGTCTCAGCCGACCTTTACCTTCCTCTCCTTTTCTCACGTCACCTGGAATACCTGCGGGGCCATCTAGAGATTTTCCCTGTCGTTAAAAAAAAAAAAAAAGAAGATGAAATACTTACATAGTAGTGAGACAAAGATAAAAAAAATCAGAGAACCGTGTCTCTAGAACATAGGACGTTTCGACGTTTCCTCATCCAGTCGTGTCAAACCGAGCAAAATACAAAAAGTAATCAAGAGTTATTTTTTTGGTATTTTTGCCTCGTGTGTTTGTGCACTTTCTAATATTTTGTATTTCTTCGACATTTTTTTTTCGTCCTTTGGATGTTTTCCATGATGAGCCGAGCCTCGTGTAAAATTAAACACGTGAAGAAGAAGCGCAATTGTTTTTGGTGCTTTCCCTGTGGATGGTGTGAAGATCACATCGTGCTTCCCCCCTCGAGTCAGCGTTTTTAAAAAAAAAAAGAAAAAAACTGATATGATCCATTCTTTGCCCATCAGTTCTCTATTTATGTCTAATATTTCCACATCACTTTCTTTTGTGTGTGTTTTTTTTGTCCTCCAATATTTATTAACCTACCCTTGAAATGTTGCATTATTTTAAAACATTCACCTTATATAATATTTGTATAATATTTCTAGGCTTGCAACAAACAATTACTGTCTTCTAACAAGTGAATAACCACTACATTTAGTTTTTGATGAATGGGTGAAGCGCCCCGGTAGTCCAGTGGTTAGCACGTCGGCTTCACAGTGCAGTGGTACCGGGTTCGATTCCAGCTCCGGCCTCCCTGTGTGGAGTTTGCATGTTCTCCCCGGGCCTGTGTGGGTTTTCTCCGGGTGCTCCGGTTTCCTCCCACATTCCAAAAATATGCATGGCAGGCTGATTGAACACTCTAAATTGTCCCTAGGTGTGAGTGTGAGCGCGGATGGTTGTTCGTCTATGTGTGCCCTGCGATTGGCTGGCAACCGATTCAGGGTGTCCCCCGCCTACTGCCTGGAGACAGCTGGGATAGGCTCCAGCACCCCCCACGACCCTAGTGAGGATCAAGCGGCTCGGAAGATGAATGAATGAATGAATGGGTGAATATGAATCTTATCGTGTTTTTTTTTTTTTTTTAATTTCCTGCCTGCAATTTTTCATCCAATAGCGTTCTGAAGTGTGAAAGCCGTTCCCGCTCTAATTGAGTAATTACTGTCGCTTACAGTGGACTCATCTAAAAATAAAGAAGTGAAGAAAAAGAGCAACGTTTTTGGTGCTTTCCACACGCACAATATTGACAGTCAGCTTCTTTTTTTTTTTTTTTTTTCCACTACAGTATTGTGAAACATTTGAATTCCATTCCAAACACAGTTCCCCGCTCCTCCTTTTCCCCACTCGACAAAAATCAGCATCCTGGCATTTCCTGCTATATGCTCAAGGACTTTGGACGAGGAGACACGGAAAGCGCTCTGTTGCATTTGCAGACGAATCCAAGCGTTGACGTGCTCAATCGTCCACACTCGTTAAGTTCAAATGGAACAAATGCTCAGTGAATACAATCGGAGATGAGTACGGATGTGGCGACGAGAGGTCACCGCCTGCACTTTGTCTGACACTGGCGACAGGAAGCGTTCTCTATCCGAATCAGCAACCTCACAGCTTAAATAAAGTCGCCTAAAAGAGCTTCGTACTGTACATGTGAAGATTTTTTTTTCTGAGACCTTGAGACCCCCTCAACTTGTTAGCCCTGCCCCTCCAGCTCTTTGCAGAGGATAAAGTATATATGACCGTGGGTACTGTATCTTGTAGAAATGTGCCATTCATATATGAAAGGGGGGCGGCCCGGTAGTCCAGTGGTTAGCACGTTGGCTTCACAGTGCAGAGGTACCGGGTTCGATTCCAGCTCCGGCCTCCCTGTGTGGAGTTTGCATGTTCTCCCCGGGCCTGCGCGAGTTTTCTCCGGGTGCTCCGGTATCCTCCCACATTCCAAAAATATGCATAGCAGGCTGATTGAACACTCTAAATTGTCCCTAGGTGTGAGTGTGAGTGCGAATGGTTGTTCGTTTCTGTGTGCCCTGCGATTGGCTGGCAACCGATTCAGGGTGTCCCCCGCCTACTGCCCGAAGACAGCTGGGATAGGCTCCAGCACCCCCCGCGACCCTAGTGAGGATCAAGCGGCTCGGAAGATGAATGAATGAATGAATATATGAAAGGGCCATAAATACATTTTTACATCAAGTGTTAGCATTAGCATTTAGCTAGTGGACTACAGGCAAAGTCTGTTTCATGTCATTTCTTGAAAAACTCTTTAAGTCTGGTCACCCGTATCTCAAGGCTCCGCTTTACTTTAAAAGCCACAGACAAGTGTGTTACATCATGCAAAAAAAAAACAAAACAAAACAAAAAAAAGGACTAAAATGGCGGTCGTTTGATGCTACGTGACGAGCCGAAGCTTTATTGATCCAAAGCATTTGTGAGTGGTTGCACATTAACTTAATCACAAGCTCCGACGGGTTGCAAACCAAATCCTTCCGCGAGATTTTCGCCACGCCCGGCATAACAATTTTGTTAATTTATCTTTACGAGCGACATGCGCGGCACAAGAGCACTTTGACGACTATCGTGCAGCGCCAAAATAAGGGTTGACGAAAGCCAGAACTTGAATGGGGTGTAGTGGGAAAAAAAATGGTCCTGGTGAGAATCCTGGCATACTCTGGCACAGTTTCATGAGTCACCTCGTCAACGGCCATCCTGTTTCGAGGGCGGTCACGCCCCAAAACTTCACAGAGGCCAGAGAAGATTAGCCGCAGGCGATCAGGTGTCTCAAGGTGATGGCAACTTTAATAGCGAAGCGTTTGCGGCTGCTGCCAAGATTTACGTGGGTGTTGCGTAAGGCTGCGTGGGTGTAAGCGGCGAGAAGGGTCAGCTGTTTTACAAGAAATGTGCAAAGCTGCTGTGGAGAGGGCACGGCGACACAAGAGCTCGTGCGAGGCGTTGTGACGGCAAGCTTTCCTCCAGACAGTTCTCTCAAAATATAGATGCCCCTCTTCAAAAAATTTGGAGAGTCTGCAACAACACAAAAATCACAAAATCATCTGATATGCCATTTTTTTTAAATTCTGTGACCTTTTCTATTTTTTGTACGGTTTAAAAAAAAAATGACATTGCTTCACTTTTTGTCGGAATTTTTTTTTTAATCCGTACAAAAAATAGAAAAGGTCACAGGTTACATAAGTAAATGACAAAGCTTTTTTTTTGTATGAATCCCTTACAAAATTCTACATGGAAGACAGCAAATAGGATTGCATTTCTTTTTATGCAAACTAAAAAAAAAAAAACTTAAAATTTAAATGTATTTAGAGTACATCTGATCTTAAAATCTTTTCGCAAAACACAGCTAACTACATGGCTCTACTTTTTGCTGTTTTTTTTTTTTTTTTTTTTTTACAAAATTCAAACTAAATTCTTCGAGCAGAAAATTGCACTGCATTATTTTTGGGGGGGTATCAATTCATCCTGAATTCTCATAAAACACTTTTCACTATTTGAATAATCGATTCATCTGTTGGGTATTTTGTCGATTCATCGGATTGGAAAAAAAAAAAAAAAAAAAGAAAAACCATGTTGCATCCCTCGTTTTGAAAACATGACCTTATTTCAGATTGACAGTGTGAACAATGGACGCAATTCAATTTTTAAGCATTCTGGTCTTGCCAAGACAAACAAGAGTGTGCTATTTTCAATGTGTGATGTCATATGCCTACAAGGTTGCCTGCATGGCAAACATGCTACGTGCAAGTGTCTGTGTGTGTGTGTGCATGTGAGGCAGAGCTGATATGCTTTTTATGTGTCTGTGTGGGAGGGAGGAGTGATATAAAGTCAGGTGATTTCGCGGAACGGCCTAAGCAGCTGCATGGGACAAGAAATATGGGAGTCCACACACACACACACACACACACGCATACACACGCACACAGTTGTGTGATGGCTGCAATTCACCCCCACCCTTATTTGCCCTTATCCAGAAAGCCATGCTGGAATGAAGACACACACACACACACAACGGCGAAGGGAGTGAATAGCACTTTCTGGTGGGGTGCCTGGCTTTGGGTGGGTGGTGGGGGCGGGTGATAGACAACATCGTGCCAGCCCACTACTCGGTTGGGTAAAGTGAGTCTGTAGGTTTGTGTAACGTTACATCATCTTGAACGCAGCGAGTCATGAAAACTACACAAGCACAACAAACAAACGTCCGCATAAAACGCTCTTGATACACATGTCTGTGTGTAACGTAGCAGGATTGGTCAGTCAAAGTCAGCCATTTATTTCTTTGTTGATTTTTCCCATTCGCATCTGGGCTTGAGCCCTCAGCCCGACCATTAAAGAGGGTTGACTGTAAATGTATACAAAAAAAAAAAAAAAAAGCAACTGCAGATTTGGTCTGTTATTCACTTCCTTCCTGAGAGGGGTGGGAGGGGTGGGGGTTACCTCTAAAAATGGCCTGCTGCCTTAAGTGCTTACAAACATGAAGAGAAGATCCCAGCAGCTTCTGGCTTGCTAACTTTGGGAATACTCGAGTATCAAGGGATTCACGAATGCTCCATCCAATTACAGTGATTAAAAAAAAAGAAAGACGGCTTTGTATTGCTGGACTCTATACGATCTTCTGAGTATGCGGGTCGCACTGCGGTTATCGCAGGAAATAAAGTGTTCATGCAGCTGACAGCGCGCGTACACACTCCCACACAGCAATATTTACGAGTTGAATGGCACTCAAGTAGAGAGTGAACTTACCGCCCTCAAATCTGTCGTAAATACAGTACAAACACACCACACATACATAAAGTAGGTCAGGTTCCCAGGTTGCGTTGTCATGTTCATAAAAGTGATTATGAAATGGCTACTCCTGAAGATAAAAGTTTGAGGTCATTCTAATTGAAGGACCGCTGCTGCAAAAATACGACGACGCACGGCTACGTTGACGCTAATCTCGTTCGCTCACGGCTACGTTGACGCTAATCTCGTTCGCTCACTCATAGCGTTTTACGATGTGTGATAGCATTAAGCTAGCAAACTTCCAAAACGAGCGGTTTGGTTAAACACACAAAGTGTAATTAATTGTCTTTGTTTTATGTTTAGTTGGAAAGTCAACTTCAACTCGGAGCGGCAAGGAAGAGCTTGAAGCCTCTTTAATTGAACAGTCATTCACTATCTGCTCACACTCTCCATCTAGTGCTTGTACTTTTTCAAATAATCTACACACGTTACACATCTGAAAATCACAACAAAATGGCAGATTTATTAAGGGGTTGGGTGGGGGTTTATATAATAGATACTGAGAGATTCCCAAAACAAACCTTGAAGAAATATTCACTAGGCCGTCATATCTGGCCCTGTGAACCAGGTCAGAGCCTGTTTGCAGCTCAAACAGGATGGCGAAGGGATTTTTTTTTTCCTCCCTGCCTTGTCTCGCTGGGCAATCAACCCAAGGCGTGCCGGCGAGCAAGCTGGTAACAGCCTCAACAAAAACATTTTCTTTTGAAATAAAGAAGACAGGACGGCAACCTGTCGAACCAGTTTACAGACGCCAAATACGTTTTTTTTTCAGAATGACTCTATAAATTTAGGACCCATTTTATGACATTATTAAACCATTATTATTAACCATCATCTGTCTTCTTTCACTGGTGGGTCGGGAATGCGCAACGTAACACAGTCGCGGGGGGGCGGGGGGGGGGACGACGACGTCAGCACCGTGCAAGGTTCAGACTGCAGTCGAATTCGGAGAAGTCACATGACTTGCGATAGACAGTAATTATATTGTCAAGAAGGTGGCGCCAGAGAGCAAGAACGCCAAAGCCATTTCCAAAGAAATGCTCACTCCAGCTGGGAAATCCGACTGTGGATCAATTGGTTCATATCTGCCACTGAGCTGTTTTTTTTTTTGGTCTGCAGCGTGTGTGCAAGTGTGTTCATTCAATCTCAATTCCAAAGAGGCTCACAATGGACTTTTTTCTAAAAAGCGAGCTCACAGGATAAGATAAGATAAGATAAGATATCCTTTATTCGTCCCACACTGGGGAAATTTACAGCCTCCAGCAGCAAGAATGTATGTAGAAAGAAGAAAGGAGAAAGAGAAAAAAATCTTTTCTCTTTTTTAATCTTTAATCTTTGTTTAATCGAGAAATACAAACAAATCAAACACACCTACTTGGTTTTATAATCCTATTTTCAACAAACAAATGACTGTGTGCTGAGGCCAAATATTTGCATGACGGGATTGTGACACGCAAACGGGCCTCGCTAAGCAGCAGCCTTCACGCCTAAACGGCATCATGGAATGTTTGCGTGACAAAGTTGACGGGTAAATCACAAACACAAAATAGGGTTCCTGAGGCCACCATCTTTTTTGGCTGTTTAACTTTGACAGCCAGGTTTTATTTTAAGAGGGTATCAGTACCCTTACATCAATTTACACAAGCACACTGCTTATTATGCACCAGATAAGGTGCCCAAAAAAACAACAACATTCAAAGCACATAGAAATGCGACTTTGGAGTTGTTGATACATCACAGGACGCTGCCAAGAGAAACTTCCTTGAACCACATTCCTTTTAGATTAAGTAGGACATGGTCTTTTCTTAGAACTATAGCGCCATCTAAAGGGTTAGTCCAGTTACAACGTTTCACACCTGAACGTGTGAAATCAGAGAAAGATGGATTAATATTCGTTAAGATTCGTTGTAGGAAGAAAGTTGGGGTTTCAGACTGCCCCTTGAATATCCAACTGAAAAGGAAAGGATATATGATAAGGACATTTTAGACTGTACATCAAGGACACAGCAAAGTTTAGAATAGAAGATCAATTGAATGAAGAAATTGATGCTTGCAGACTCCCCTGAAGGCAACAAGCAACTTCAGGTATTTAGTTAGTAAATCAATTGTGTCAGGAAAAGTATGATTTTTACACTGGACCTGAATGGAACACCCAAATTTGTTTGTGCATCAGTCTGCGAGAACTGCAATTTCAGATTATTACTGAAGGCAACAACGATTGGTGGACACAGACAGATAGACAGTATGCAGGATTAAAACCCTCATAGTGAACCGTTTACGTTAAATGCAAAACTATGACGTATTCTCGTCTTTGAATCAAAGGCAAAGGCATTCGGAAAAACACGAGAGAGTTGAAACGTAATGGGGGGGGGGGTTCTAAAATGGCCGAAATTTCATGATGTCACCGGCTGATAATTCTCAGGCATTGCAGCAAAAAATAAAAGGTTTTGATTCCGTAATTTCCACAATTTACACATTTTGCACCATAGAAACCCATTATAATTCATATTTTTGAATGCATCGTAAACCTAATGTGTAAACATGCATTTCACGCGATTTTTATGTCAATCGCTTTGTTTTCGCTTGAACAGACGTATGCATGCCGCATTGTTGGGTTGAGGTCATTCCAATTTTGCAACTTTAGGTGGCGCCAGAGGATCGCAAATGAGTTTGCCTTTTTGCAGGAGGCTTCAAACCGATGCATTTTACATTAATAATTCCAGTCGGGGTTTTTAGTAGGGCTTGGTTGGGACCTCCAGACACTTTTTTTTCTTTTGCAAAAAATAAAGTTATGTTGGCTACCCAGCGGCTGAGTAAAAACATTTACTAGAAATTGTACATATTCATGAAAACGGCATTTCCACCCCCCAAAAAAAATCATCCAGATTTTTTAAATATCGGTAATTCTTTGACATTATCAAGGCTCTACTTGTATGATATGACATCTTCCAATTCAGTTTTTATTTTTATAGATTTCTTTGAAGTGTCATAGCACAGTGCTGCCTTTATTGTCCATAAAGAGCAAAAAAATCCCAAAGAACTAATAAAAACTGTATATGTATGGATAGCACAGATGCCTCTGAACATTTTGAGTGTTTGAAAAAAAAAAGAATGTTTGTATACCACAACATACATCATTTACAAAATTGTAAAACGCATAACTTCGTTAGTTTTGGTATTGTTTCACGTGTATGACTATTTTGTTTTATTCATTCCTCTTATGATTTACTGTACTGTAGTTTAGATTTCTCAGCTATCGGAGTGAACAATTAGTTTTTTATGGACTTGTTTTTGATCACATCTAGCGGCTGATTGTGACAAAACGACTACAGTACTGTATTTATAACAAAAACACTGTTAAGGTAGTGAACTGGGACAGTGACTTAAAATCAAGTTATGTGTCAATGCAGTGTCAGGGCATAATAATACAACAGCTTTAACTTCCAACTCAACCTAAAATGTTTTGTTTTACGACACGGCGTCGTATGGTAGGACAAAAACCAAACACAAACACTAGTTTTCCCCCAAAATGTCAACAGTAATGTTGAAATTAAATGCATGAGAAAAACTCACCTCTGGCCAAGTATTTCAATTGTAGGTCAGGAAAAAAACTATAAAAATACTGTACTACCTAGGAAAAGACGACGCTTCCGAAAGGAGGCAAAACTCTTACTTTCACTTTTCTTTCGCAACGTAAACATCCGGTTTATGACGACGTCAAAATATCACACACAAACAAAAACACACACACACACAAACACACACACACACACAAAACAATGCACAAACAACAAATATAAATATTCAACTTTGATACATTAGCATTTCACGACATGGGCGGTAACAATTACAAAACTGTGTTTTCAAGCTGTAGCCAATCACAGCGGGGGAGGCCGGTGATTGACAGATGAGTAGCGATAGCGTAGAACGGTAACAAACCGAAAAATACGCTGCGTACCTTTTGTATCAATGAGCTAACCATCCAATTTGTTAACTTCTTATCCTCAGTAGTTTAGTCTTATCGAGTTTTAATTCTGCACAGCTAACTTCGAAAAAACAACGATATAATACAAATTGAATGAGTTCTTACAATGTAAATGGGCAGTCAGTCAGGCGGAAAATTGTCATTTCTACGTCGGATCAACCATGGCTGGCTCATTTCCTACCAGCAAGCTAGCAAACATGTATTTTTTCCCAAAAGTGGCACTGGAAGTCCATTTTGTCCAAAAACAAGCTTATAAAACCCAAGCCGGGTCGCCAAATGGATGGCGGTTCTTGGAGTGAAAAAGGTAGACCAAACAGCTTTATATGAATAATGAATCACCTCTAATAGCCGTTCGACTACAAATTTTAATTTTATATAGTACATAATTGGGCACAAAAAGATAAGCGTACACAGTTTTGTATACTTGGCAAGATACTTGGAACCAACTACCCTACCCAGCGACTAACTAAATTCAGATTACCTTTTAAAGTTACTTCACGTATTTCATTTTTTGACTTTCGTTTGAAAGAGACTTGACATCCAAGTACGGGCACTTTTCCATCACTTCGAAGTACAGCCACAATAATAAGCACATTGTTAAATCATCGCATCTCTGACAGTGCCACTGAAAAGAATGTTAAAAGCACAAATTATGATCCACTTGCCGCACGTGTACCACCAACGTTGCAGCTTTTAAGACCATTATTTAACAAAGAGTTATGTAACTCATTGCCAGTCAGTTGTAAAACTGAGGTAAAGTGCTGAGGAAGTGAAAAGGTGGAAAAGGCACACTTTGTACCTAGGTAGGTAGTAGGACTACAGATACTTGCGTAAAAAAAGTTAAAGGTAAAACTAGAAGTACTGATTCAAGACTTTTATTTTAAAAAAAACCATTATAAAACTTTCAATAAAAATAAATCATTTCAAAACTTTCTTCACCATGAATGTGTCCTTAAAACCGGTACAACTCAATCTTTGCCAGAGGAAAAACACATGATAAATGCAAGTTAATGCACACCTACTAGCATTTAAAGTGCCCCTTCTTAACAACAAAAATGCATTTGTTCTAGTACGCTTTTCCTGGCTTAAATGTTTTCTTTCTCACAGAAGCCTGAAGGTTTTGTGCTGACACTACCGGTACGTTTTGGAACTACTCTACTGAGACCCCACTCTCAGCTGAAAATGGATGGATGTCAAGCATGATGGGGCCATTACCAAGCTTCTTCACTGTTGGTATGGTGGTTTTTTTTTTTGGTTATGTCCTCTTCAAATTATTGTCAAAAAGTTCAACCCTGGTTTTAAAATGCTGCTACAACACACTTGAAATCTCCCAAATGCATGTGGGAAAATAGTCCGATGAAACCAAGATCGACTTTTGACTTATCTTGGTGTCATTTATTTTTCTAGCAGGATAACTTGGCATTTGAACATGTACAGACTCTGAAATGTACTTCATCGCAAAACATTACTTGCAATTATATATAATACCCTTTTAATTTAATTTTTCATCAAGAGCCCAACTACGCTTGACAATAACCTCTCTTTGTCAAGACGGGCAAAAGCAAATCTTTGCTTTGAGTTCTGGGGAGGTCATAATATAGTGTACAAAAATACAGGTAAAAAATCCAGATCCCGGTGCTAATTGATTCACTAAAACTTGGATTCTTTACTCTGATAATCCTGTGTATCAGCTTCCTTTTTGTCTTGACCTTTTCGTCTGTGAAAATAGTAAAAACAACAAAAAAAAGTTTGATTTCCATGTCCTGCATGGCATCAGTACTCAAAACTCACCTCCATATAGTCTGCATTTGCGTTAGGGTCTCCGGCAAAGGCTTCCCAAATGACTCCGGCAGCAGGAGACAGACGAAGGCCCCAGAAATGGCCAAAGATCCCATCAGAATGTATGGCAGGGCCTTATAATATTGTCCTATTGGAAGATAAATCCACATTTTCTTTCACTTGGGTTTATTTGCCACCATGGAAATAACGGGTGGGTTAACACTGTACATACCGAGGTAGATGATGAAAGGCGAGATGATCGTCCCGACGCGAGCCGCCATCGAGCAGCAGCCCATGGCCGTGTTCCGAATGACGGTGGGGAAGAGTTCGGACGAGACGGCGTACACAATGCAAAAGGCTGATGTCACGCCGAATTTGCCCAGCATCTCGAGCAGCACGGCCACCCACTGCAGATCTGACAACACGGCCACACAGAATGGCGTTCGTAATTCAACTCAACTTTATTCCTAAACAAAATGGCAACACCGGTTGTTTGTCAAACTTGGCACTATTGCTCCCTTTGAAATGCGGCGCCGGCGGTACACTTTAAATCTGCTAATAGGATTTCGCGTACTGCCACGCTTCGAATTCTTGCGTGGCCGTTACCTATGGGAATGAGGTGCACGCACAGGATCATGACGCCACCCATCAGCAGCGTAGACGACTGGCACAGGCGGCGGTAGCAAAAGTGCAGCAGCAGCAGGGCGATCAGGTATGCCGGAACCTCCGTCACCGCTGACAAGAAGGTGTTGAGGTACGGGTCGCCGTGAAGGTTGGACGTGTTGAGGATCAGAGCGTAGTAGCTGATGGTGATGATGAACCTGTGGCGCCCGGTATGTAACGTTATAGACCACTGCTAAAGTTCAGGATGAAATGATGAGTAGATGCTCGGTGATTTACAATCAGTCTTTTTCGAAATCATTTACACGTTCCGCAAGGATCATGAATTGTGCCTGCTGCATGTCCTATAAATGTGCTTGCTATGATTTGCCTTTGCCAGACTTTCCGAAACATTTTCCAGGCATGGTGAGAATGGACAAAAGAAAAAGGGGCATACCACAGAAGTGAACACAGCAAAGTGATGGTGAATATGTTGCAGCTGCGCAAGATGGAGCCAATGTTGTATTTCTCGTCTTTCTTCAGCGTCGCATCTTCAATCTGGAATAAAATATGGGACTTGAACAACTCCAGAGGTGCGTACTCTTGAATTGTTTTTCCGATTAAAGTACAGAAGCCCAAAACGCATGCGAACCTTTCCCGAGTGGACTTAATCTCACATTCTCTCAATGCACATGTCCACTTATTCAATGTTTCAGCACTTTTTTTTTTTGCACAAGTTGCTATTCTCGAAAAGGACAATAACATTCACAAGTGCATGTTAAGTTCACCCTCACTTTTGACCTCCCCAACCTCCGATAACCATCGCTATTTTTTGTGACCAGTGTATATTTTGAAACGGACCATTCAAGTCTAACCTCCGCCTCTGTGAAAATGGCCTCCGGGATGGCAACCTTGTTCATCCTGGCAGCGTCCTTCAGGATCGTCTCGGCCTCCCCCACTCGGCCCTGGGAGAGCAGCCAGCGTGGCGACTCGGGTATGAACCTTGCAGAAACGGTCGACATCGGCGAAAGGGTATTACGTCACAGTGGAAGGCTACATCATGAGGTCACCTTTGCATGCCCTTACCACCACAGGGGTATATATATCAGTCCGCTGGCGGCCATGGGGATCAGCAGCAGCCGCCAAGAGCGTAGGAAGTAGGCCACGGGGGGCATGAGCATGTATCCTATGGCCGAGCTCATGAAAACCCCCAGGGAGCAGAAGACCACGCGGGCTTTGGGGCTCAGAATTTCTGTTCCTAATAAGAAAAGACCCCCCAAAATAATTAATTAATTAACAAAATAAAAAGTAGTGGCTAATAGCAAAAATAAATAAATAGATAAATCCCGGGCGGCCCGGTAGTCCAGTGGTTAGCACGTGGGCTTCACAGTGCAGAGGTACAGGGTTCGATTCCAGCTCCGGCCTCCCTGTGTGGAGTTTACATGTTCTCCCCGGGCCTGCGTGGGTTTTCTACGGGTGCTCCGGTTTCCTCCCACATTCCAAAAACATGCGTGGATTGTCCCTAGGTGTGAGTGTGAGTGCGAATGGTTGTTCGTTTCTGTGTGCCCTGCGATTGGCTGGCAACCGATTCAGGGTGTCCCCCGCCTACTGCCCCAAGACAGCTGGGATAGGCTCAAGCACCCCCCGTGACCCTAATGAGGATCAAGCGGCTTGGAAGATGAATGAATGAATAAATAAATCCCCAAAATAAATCAGTGCCGGGCGACCCAACAACTATGAAATTAAACCGCCAAGTGAATATTTTCTCGTTCCAAAAAATGTGACCGTGATTGACATGTTATGTATCTGCTCTCCGCAGCCATTTACATGATTCCCCCACACCCCCCAACACACACCTAATTTCACCACCCGTGACTTGGAAGCCTGGCCCCCAAGATCTAGATCCACTTTCAGGCAACTGCTGCATTCTACAATCTGCTACCGGTACGCTTGTTGACAACGTCATTTGCCAACTTGACGATGATTAACACTTTATGGGTGCTCCCTCAATGGTGTGGTGTTATGGTGGAGATAAGACAGTCAAGCTTTGGGGTGATCATATCCTGTTTTGCAGAGATTCTCAGTCCCCACAAATGCACAACGTGTCTTCTTTTCGATCAAAAAGCCTCAAAGCCGTCTCCAAAACATACCCAGCACGAAGGCGATGATGTAATTGGAGAAGCCGCCAGCACCCGCCAGGAAAAAGGTGAAGGTGAAAATCTCCCAACTGTTTGAGAATAACTGCGCCGTGATGGCTACTGTCTGCAGGACCATCATGGTGAACAGCGCTGGCTTCCTTCCGTATCTGCATATAGCAAACACAGAAAATTCCTGGTAATCTTGAATACTTGAATGCATCGTCACCCTGCAAACATGGCGGTTTTGCTCACCTGTCCGACACCTGGCCCGAAATAAACGCCCCCACCAGTACACCCAGGTAATGGATGGAGGACGACAACGGGATTTTGTGTGCATTCTCACAAACCAGATCCCACTATGAAGAAACGGAGCACATGTCAAAGAAATCGAACTTTGCCGGTATTGAAAAGTCGTGGAAACGATCTGCTGACTCGTTAATATTGGTCCAGTCGCTCCATTGCAAAGTGGAACTATCACACACATGCTCAATCTGCTGAAACTGGTGGCTCACTGACCTACTTGGCCCCCAATGCAAGTGGACTCCAACAACAAACGCACCTCGGCCACTTCCAAAACAACACGGGCATTTTTTCCAAAATGCAAATATTTCCACACTTTTTTTTTTTTTTTGCATCTCGTTAACATGCAAACAGGGTTCTTTGTAAAACTGGACTATCCAAACGTTCAGCATTCATGTGTAAATGTACAGAATTATCTCATGCCACTTCTATTTGGAACCGAAGAAGCCTTTTAGATCACAAGTGAAGCTAATTCAACAACCAAGAAGACTTCAGTTGCCTCAATTCAACTTTTGCGGATTACCATGAGTTGGATGACTGAGAAACTCTCCACAGGAAAAAAAAAATCATCCCTTCTTGCTTATTGAGCTTGCAGGGCACCATCTCACATATTTTTTGCCTTTTTGCAAGCATTATTTACTTTATTTTTTTGTTGGGTCGCCAGAGCTTTTGGGAAAGTCCCACTTTCCAAATCTCCGTCTACACTGTTTTCTTTTGAGATGTGCAACATGAGCTCACGTATCCACTGAACAGTAGAATAACAATAGACACACCGACATTTGGCTTCTTTTTTTTTTACAAATATAGCGTTAAACAACGAAAGACCTGTCGCCCCCCACCACAAAAAAAGAAAATCCTCCAAAAGAGGCAGAGTGAGCTTTTCTAAGATTAAGATATCCTTTATTTGTCCCACACTGGGGAAATTTTGTCTCACCTCTGTAACAATGGTTGACTGGTAGATGTCTTTGCTGTATGTCCACCCATCTAAGCAGGCTTCTAGAGGAATGTTGGCCACATCAACCCCGACGTTAGGGACCACGCCGTTCTGGGAGTAGTTCTTGACCATCTCCAAGTTGAGCCTGGCGCAAGACCCGGGCTTCGCCACGCCATCCACCTTCTCCATGGGGATCGTCACATTCCTCCACGCCTGGCTGATGTTGACATTCTCAGGGATGCGGCACTGGTGAGAAGGCGTGTCTGCGACAAATACGATGTAGATGCCAATGAAGCCATTGGGGTAGATGCTGATGGCCAAGGCGAAGAAAAGCCGACGCTGAAAGGCACCCCACGGTCCCAGAAAGGACGTGATGCTGTCGTAGTCTCGCAGTTTCAAGTCAGCCATTGATGAAATGAACAAAAATGAACAATCGAGAAAAGAAATGAAGATGGCCCGATCTGCCAGAGGGTGGTTACACAGTAACTGTCAAACGTGCACTCGCGACTTAGACGGGAAGAAAATACCTCGATCTTGAGCGAATGGATCACCTCTTGGATAACGTGTTAATGATTAACACGTCACCTGGACACACTGTCAGAAATTGCTTTTTCACTTCTGACAAATTTGTGATTCCAGACCCAAACACCCCCCCACACACACACACACAAAAGTCACTTGTGATGAGGTGCAGCAGTGGAGTTCTTTGGGTTCATGTTCATGGGACAATGTTTAATGCCAAGACGACAAACTTCAACTTTGCACTCGTCCGAGATAACAGAACAATCAGAGGACATTTGCATGTTCCACACGTAGTAAGTAGTCCAACCTTTAATGGTGCTCCAGAATTCAAACAAATATCGGCAATTTCAACCGAAGGTTGACAAGATTGGCCATCAAATTACAAATCACTTCACTTTAATCTGGCAATTCAATCATTCGGCTGGGTTTGCCTAGCAGGTTCACGAATAATTAACGGTAAACCCGCCTTCTCTTTTGATGATCATTGACTCAGTGTTGCTGATTGTGCATGCAATTTTATGTCTGCACCAGCCTGAGCAACAATGCCTTTCGCTTTTAATGTTTTTAGGTAGGCCTGCACGAACTTGTGACATATGGCCGAGCTCGCATTCGGCTCCATCGAACTTGTACAGCACCGCAGACCGCAGCCGCCGTGTCGGATTTTGACGGTGAACTCATCTGGTGGCCGGAAATCGTCTTGATACCGTGGTACTGTACACAGTTGACATTTATGCAAACATTTGAGATTTATGCACTTTCGTTTGATGTCCATGTAAAGCACAGGTGTCAAACTCAAGGCCCGGGGGACAAATCTGGCCCGCCACATCATTTTATGTGGCCCGCGAAAGCAAATCAAAGATGACAACTTCCATGATAGGATATACTAGCAAACCCCTCATTGGAGTTACTTAAACAATTGTCGAATAAACCATTATTCTTGACTTATTAACACATCATAACGCCCCCCAAGGGAAATGGTAACTACAATGCGGCCCGCGACAAAATTGAGTTTGACACCCCTGATGTAAAGACCAGTAAGGTTTCCATGTGTTTTGACGTCAAACGCAAATGGAAAGTTCGACCAGATAATCATCAAAATCCCAATAAGCAGCCCCAACTTACTCCCCCCCCCCCCCCCCCAAAAATTCAGATTTCAAAAGTTAACCTTAGTTTCTGACACACCGAGTGAATAAATGCTACTTGGTAAGCTACACAGTAAGACTGTGCAGTTTATTTTTGGCTCAGTTTTGTTTTTGCGGGTGTCCACTTCCTCCGTTTTCCGCGTAGTTCTTGATTTTGGTTCCACAGCACCACCTAGACAAGACAGCGGGGTGAGGATCGTCCCTAAACACGACATCTTTTGTTTCTTTCGCAGATGAGCCGTACCCTTGCCATTCCTGCATCTCTTCCAGAGTTTCCGGAAGGTCTCTGTTCAAGGTCTCCGGAAGGAAGATGTTGACCACACAGGATCCGATGGTGAGACTTCCCATGAGGATGTATGGCAACGCCTTGTTGTAAGTGCCTGCAAGTGGAAAATACAAAATACGCATTTAAAAAAAAAAAAGAAAATAACACAACAAAGCTAAAAAAAATGACAGGCGCGTGATAACACAACGTACCTAAATAGATGACATAGGGAGCCGTGATGCTTCCGATGCGAGCGGCCGACGAGCATATTCCCATGCCGAGGTTCCTGAGCACGGTGGGGTAGAGCTCTGCCGTGTAGATGTAGACGATGCCGAACGCCATGGTGAAGCCAAATTTTCCGGTCATTTCCAGAGCTAAGGCCACATACTCAAGCCCTGGGAGAGAGAGAGAGAGACCCAGAATCCCCCAAATTATTACCCCAAACACACAATCGTCCAAATATTCATTCATTCATTCATTCATCTTTCGAGCCGCTTGATCCTCACTAGGGTCGCGGGGGGTGCTGGAGCCTATCCCAGCTGTCTCCGGGCAGTAGGCGGGGGACACCCTGAATCGGTTGCCAGCCAATCGCAGGGCACACAGAGACGAACAACCATTCGCACTCACACTCACACCTAGGGACAATTTGGAGTGTTCAATCAGGCTGCCATGCATATTTTTGGAATGTGGGAGGAAACCGGAGCACCCGGAGAAAACCCACGCAGGCCCGGGGAGAACATGCAAACTCCACACAGGGAGGCCGGAGCTGGAATCGAACCCGGTACCTCTGCACTGTGAAGCCCACGTGCTAACCACTGGACTAACCATCTTTAACTCACTGTAAAGTGAAAATAAATACAGCTTATGAATTTGTCAGACACCAAGAGAAGGATTCAAAAATATTGCCCAGTATTTCAAATGAGGCTTCACAATGACCCCAATGCTCGACTGTTAACTGTCAATCGAACACCAAGCATTTTTTTCTCGTGTCTGGACACGCCTACATGTCCGAGGGGCTGACAATATATGATCTTAAAGCCTCGGGTGGCGTAATTATATCCCACTGGAACCATCTAGCTTGCGGATTCACACAACAGAGGCGGTCCGCGGGTGGCCCATGCGAGTCGGCCTGCGGCTCACCCCGCGTGACAGACATTTGATCGGACTTACTTGGCGGTATGAACTGGATGAGCAGCAGGACTCCTCCACCGATGGCCAGAAAGGTGGAAAGCAAAGCCCTTCTGGGACATCTCTTCAGCAGCCACGTGGACACAATGTAGGCGGGGACCTCGGTGGTTGCCGACAAGAAGCAGTTCATGAAGGGGTCGCCGCTGAGGTTGGAAGTGTTCAGGGATAAACCAAAATAGCCCACGTTGATGGCCATCCTGTTTGGGATCAAAGATGGACCATTCAGCAGCTTGCGCAACGAATTAAGTCAAGGTCCAAGTGATTACATGTGATGGCGCTCACCACAGAACAAGACACATCAGCGTGATGCATCTCATGTTCTTGGATCTCAGGACGTCGAGCACGGTGTACGTCTTGCTCGGAGGCGGTGACTGGAGACGCAAGGAAAAACCCGAAATGCATCAACCGGCATCGTCGCCGCTTGTCTACCGAGCCGCCTTTTTGCCCGTGCCGCTATTATGCGACACTTTCCGCCCTCCCCGATGTGTAAGCGCTACTCGTCATCATCTTTGCTCTCCTGTCTGGTTACCCGACGTGGCACTTCTAAAGAAACTTAGCGCGGACGCTACTTGTGAAACGGCACGCGCAAACTCCACCTCGGATCCTCTGAAGATAACAAGCGGCGCCTCAACTTTGTTCTTCCGCGCAGCGTCTCTGACGATGGCTTCGGCCTCCGTCACTCTTCCCTGAGTGATCAGCCACCGGGGGGACTCTGGGATGAACCTGCAAACACGCAATCGCCGTCCGTGACTCGAAATCCCGGATGTTTCTTGAGTGACTCCGGTAGCGTACCACCAGAGAGGAACGTAGACCACAGAGGTGGCCGCCAGAACGGCGAGGAGGGTTCTCCACTCTCTGATGCTGTACGCAATCCACGGAAGAATCATGTAGCCGATGCCGTAGAAGAGGAACGCTCCGAGCGTCGTGAACATCACACGAAGCGTTTTGCTCAAAACCTCCGTTCCTGTTCCGGGAAAGAGAAACAAAAAATGGATGCTTATTCAAAAAGACGCGAGGCGAGAGAGTTGAGATCGTACCTAATACGAAAGCAGAGATGTAGATGGAAATCTGGGAAGCTCCGACAAACAGGAACATGATGCAGAACATCCTCCATGACTGGGAGAAGGACTGCAACAGGACTGAGATGGATTGAGCTCCTAAGGAGATAAAAACGGTCTTCTTTCTACCAAACCTAAAGAGGAAATAACGATGGAAACTTCAAGGTTTGGCGCCTTGATGTCATGACTTAACAAAACATGTACTCCCAACTACTAATTTGTCATGCAAAGTGACTATTAAACCATGTTCCATTCCAAAAGTCACGTCCTTGGGTCAAAGTCCCGGAAGATTTACCAGAAAGTCTTTTGTTCTCGTGACTTTTTTTTTTTTTTTTTTGCTAGAGCGTAACCACTCGAATGTGCTGCCTGCCGTTTGCGCTCTCGCGTCACACTCTCTGACCCCGCAGCTGGCCACAAGCCTGGCTCGTTGCTTTTGCCTCACATGTCGGGGAAAGCGGGTGGGGGTGCGAGGGTACGCTATAGGAGTTTATCCAGCTGGAAAAGGACAGCGTTGAGAACAGAAAGGGGGAGTTCTCCAACAAATCCCCCAAGGAAAAGTACTCGGTCGCCGTTCGCTCAAAGCTCGGTTATTGTCAGTGGAATTTTCCAAGACAAAAGTTCACACAAACAAACTCAGACATGCGATGGATCTCTTTTGTGGATACGAGCGTAACGGATGCAGGCATGCACCATGCGCACAATATCTTCGATCCCTGAAGCAATTAAATTTTTTTAGCTGATCAGTCAGGATGAGGTACCTGTCAGAAAGCTGGCCTGAGATCAGCGAGCCCACGAGATACCCTACGAAGAGAGTAGAGGATGCAAAAGGAACTTTCCACTGGTCGTCACACACCAAGTCCCACTGCAAAGACACATCCGATCAATTTTTCCCGCACATTTGGACATCTTTGTCATGCGAACGGCATTCTGACCTCGGTGACAATGTTGTCCGGGTAAATGTCTCTGTTGTAGCTCCAGCCGTCCAGGCAGGCCTCCTGCTCCAAGCCTGTGAGGTTGACGTCCGTCCCGGGAGCGTATCCCTCCGCCGAGAGGTTCCGGACCACGTCCAGCTTGTAGCGCCGACACTGGCTACGTACCTCGCGTCCGTGCGCCTCGGTGACGGGAATGATGGCGTCCCGCCACGCCGCCGTGAGGTTGACCTCTGGCACGAGGCAGCGGTGCTCGGGGGCCGCCCCGACGAAAACGATGTAGAGCCCGTTGAAACCGGTGGAGACGAAAATGGTGTTGAGAAGGATGAAAGTCATCCAGAAGTGAGGTCCGGTTTGGCCCAGGAAGGCCGTGTCTTCGTTGTAGTCGCCCATGCTGAACGCTGCGTGTGCTGTGGTGATTCTCAATCACTGAGCCGGACCCTCGGTGGTCCAGCGAGTCCCCTCACACCCAGCAGAGCATTAAAAACCCCCCTTTCACGATGAACCCGCTCTCATCTAGCGGGAGGAAAAACAATCAGGACTCATAGAAGGAGACCGAGGAAATAATTCAGCCCGACACATCCCCTCGACCGGCTGATTTGATTTACTAAGCTATGATCAAACGCTTCAAAAAGTGGCCCGGTCCATCTGCGCTGCCTCTGTCCCACCACCATGGCCAGTCGCACAGCAGTGGGCGACTGTTTGCTCCCCAAAACATTCCACACTTTTAAATACTCTTTAGAAGTGCACGTGCTTGTACTCTAAATGGCGCTAAGTAGCTTTCGAGCGGCCAAAAGAACTGTGTTTTAGGTCCACTCTCAACCGGCCACCACGTCAAAGTTCATGCTAACATGCAACCTTGCTAACGCAAAACACAAATAGGACAAGGAAACAAAAACAATCATTGCGACGAGATTAGCAAGAGCCTTATTGTTCACTGTTTGGGGGGGGGGGGGGGTTGGCATTCTATAGTTAGTGATTGCTTTCAGGCCATTCCACGCAGATGCGGAGTCGTTAGCAGAGAACTGGTTTTTCAGCCTCTCCGCATAGCTTCTCTTAGCAATGTTAATTTCCTTTGTCAATTGGTTTTGGGTGTGTTTGTACAGTGCCCGTTCTCCACTTCTAAATGCGGTCTCTTTCTCTTTCCCGAGTTGCCTGAGTTTGGGAGTAAACCATGGCTTGTTATTGTTGAAGGAGCGGAAGGACTTTGCTGGTTTTTGTGGGGCTCGTCATCATGGATACAGGATCTCTGCCAAATGAGAGAATCCGGCTTTTGGGCTGACTTCTCTACATTCCAGCGATGTCACCGACGCCAATGACGGTACGTACGAAAATTGTCTCCGATTTGTGGGCATGGCTTCTTGTGACTTTTGGTTGTGGGTCTGCTCGTGACAGTCTGCCAAATTTCATGCTGGTAAAAGGAACTAAGGTTGAGTGGCAAAATCTTCTGAAAAATTCCGGCGACGGGACTCGTAAAATCACTTTGGTTTGTTGTCTTGTGAATGATTGTGTCATTTCCACGTGCTCCATTTCAGTGCTAACAATAAATGTCCAGGAGTTGAATGTGGACTTGAGTTAATGTAGTACTTGTGTGTGCGTGTGTGTACACAGAGTGTGAGGGTGGTGCTGCAGTGCTGAAATTGTTTCACTTGAGTGGACCAGTCCAAACAACAAAATCGACTCCAGTCCAGAATCAGTCGCCGACGTACAGGATGGACAACGAGAATGACTATGAGGCCAAGACGGAGTTCTTGAAGGTCTGGGGACCCTTCCAACGTCGCCTCTCCTTGCTGCTCGCCATCACAATGGTGCCCAACGGTTTTACCAGCCCGATGGGGGTCTTCGTGGCCGACACGCCGGCCCACCGCTGTCTGGTGCCCGCGCACAGGGTAAACCTGACGGCAGAGTGGCGCAACGTCAGCATACCCCTGGAGGAGGACGGCCGCCCGGCGGAATGCTCCCGGTACCGCTTGGATGCTCTGCTGACTTACTCGGAGGCGGGCTTTCAGCCCTCCGATGTCAACCTGACTGCCGTGCCCCGAGAGGGCTGCCTAGACGGTTGGGAATACGACCGCAGCGTCTACACCTCCACCATCGTCTCAGAAGTGAGTGAGATTTTTTTTTTCATCAAAATGTCCACATTTTCAGGTGCTCCGAATCCACCAAAAATGTGAAGTCCACCATTTCTGATTGAAGCGGCCATTTTGTGGCAATGACTAGTGAATTCATAACAATAATTCCCACTGCTGAATTTGCCCAATTGACCATCAAGAAGCAGGCGCCCCAGATGGGCGACAAATATATGAAGAAACTTTTTCACCGACGCAGGCTTATGTGGTTGGAAAATGGCTGCGCCGCTTTGAATTGTTATGTGTTGTGTGTGTGTGTGTGTGTGTGTGTGTGCCCGTGTATCGCAGTGGGACCTCGTGTGCGGGCAGCAGTGGAAGAAGCCGCTGACGTTGTCGCTCTACTTTTGTGGCTACCTCGTCGGATCCTTCCTGTCCGGGCAGCTCTCCGACAGGTTAACACATGCACACGTCGATACAAAATAATCAATAACCGATGAATAACTCACCGGCTCTTGTCATTATTTGACCATGTGATAGCGGTCCCCAATTAAAAGAGGAGAACATGTTAAGAGGTCCTTCCTTCTTAGCTCTCGGAGAAGGCAAAAGTATGGCTCTCTTGACCCACAGACAATTCTTCCCGTAAATCTGAAGAAGAAAAAAAATCGCGTCATTGTCTGAATTGTCTTCATCTAACGCCACTCTACATCGTCGCAGTATGGAAGGAGCAACTGCGCACTGGCTCCTTTTTTTGCAACGCATTGCAGCCGGTTGATGAATCCGTTTCCCCTTTCAGGTTTGGCAGGAAGATTGTGCTGTTTGCCGCGATCGCTGGCCACAAGCTGTGTGTTTTCCTGCAGGGATTTAGTCACTCCTGGGTGGTTTTCTGTGTCCTGCAATTCCTCGGAGGCATGTGCACCATGTCCAGCTACCTGACTGCCTTCGTGCTCTGTACGCGTCACAAACCAACGCTCACGCAAATTGTGAACTGTTTTTTATTTTATTTTTTTTCTCAATAGTTTTTTTTTTGTTTTTTTAAAGAAAGAAGTTGCAATCTCTGTGGGATAGTTGCCTTTTGTTTGTTTTTTTGTTTTTTTTTATATATAAAGTAAAAAAAAAAAAAGACTTTTATTTGTGAGTGAGGTGCAAGCTTTGCCTCGCAGGTGCGGAGCTCCTCAGTGCTCAAGCGCGCCTGTTATTCACCACGGCGGGCTTATGTTTATTCTTCGCCTTGGGCTACATGCTGCTGCCGCTCCACGCCTACTTCCTGCGAGATTGGAGGATGCTGCTGCTGGGCATCAACGCCCCCGGCCTCCTCCTCTTAACTTTCTGGTGGTAAGGTGCTGGTGGCATTTTATCTATCCCGATGCCCATTTCGCCGCCCGATGCGCCAAGGTTTTTTGTGATCGTGCAGGTCCATCCCCGAGTCCCCACGCTGGTTGCTGTCTCAAGGACGGATTGCCGAGGCCGAGGACATTGTGAAACGTGCCGCCAAGTCCAACAAAGTCGAGGCGCCGACAAAAATCTTCACTCCTTTGCAGGTTTGTGTTTTTGCCCGACAAGGAGAGGAAATCAGTCCTCAAATTGGGATCGGTGGCGTACATTGGTCGGAAGTTGAAAAACCTTCATTATTTTATAAAAAGCCCCAATGACTAATTTATTATTATTTCAAATTATGACTGTAGTGTACTTATAAGATGTTGACGGTTTTTTTTATTGGCCTTGTGATGACCTTCTTCTTCAAGATTTTTTTTTTCTAGAAAAATCTGTCTTTATTGCCATCAACTTCAATTTTATTCTCATGAGCTTTTGATTTTTTCCTCTCAAAATACAACTTGATTCCTGCGAATTATGACCAAAGCAACCCGCAGGTGGCTCAGATGAGCGCTGCAAAAATAACAAACTCGACGGTGATATTTTTAAGACTGTCAAAATCCTAATTTGTTTGCAATTTCCAAACAAATAATCAAATAGGAGTGCCATTTTTTACATAGAATACTGAGGCTGACTATTCTTTCTTATTTACTTTTATAAACTTTTCATATGCACCCAATCTTAGCATGTCACTATCAATCAGCGAACCAGCAGATCCGGAGCTGTTTTTGCTCTTGTTAGACCTTTTTTTTTTTTTTTTTTAATTGCCGACCATTATCTGGTTCACTGGTCAATGTCCAACTGCTGACACTAATTTACACGCTGCCACACACGTGTGTGTGTGCGTGTGTGTGAGTGTGTGTGTGTGCTCAAATGTGGGAGCCAGCGGAGCTGGCGGGGGGACCTGTTGGAACTGGAATGTCTGGTAAAATGAACACTCTCTGACCCCCCAATCAGAGCATTCCTTGTCGAGGAAAAAGTGATGACAAGAAAAAAAAAAGTCTCATTCCTACTCACAATCTTTATCTTTTTTTTTTAATTAGTCTGTTTTTTGCAAAAATATCGTTCATTGGTTGATTTATTGTGATTTAAATTTTAAACTCTCCTCTCTAAAGATGGGCCTTTTCTCTTTGAAAAAAATAACTATTCTCCTAATTTAGTTACTTTCTAATTGAAAAAATATTTTCTTCTTAGATGATCACTTTTTCATTGTAATGCATTAGAAGTAGTTTATCTCGGGGGGGGGGACTTTATTCTGCTAATATTGAGACTACTTATTGTATACACTGTATGTATACTATCTCTCTCTCTTTATATATATATACAGTATATATATATATATATATATATATATTGCGCGTTGTCCCGCACGCGGTCTGTCCTTCCGTCTGTCCCTTTTCAAAACGTACCTACTTCACCGCGCCGCCACTGCGCCGCCCAGGCAGTGGCTCACTACGATCGCGCGGGCATCTTAGCGAAAAAATGTTGTCTACCCACAAGCATTGCAATGAAATTGTTAGTTATTTAGTAGAGCTAAACATCTCTTTATTTTCGCGATAAGCAATGAAGATGAACAAAAAGTTGAACCAAGCAACAACACTTTTGTGGGCCAAAGGCCCACCTTACCAGCCTTCCGCAGGAACTAGCTGATGAGCCGCCCGGAGGGTGGCGAACCAGCTAGTATATATATATATACACTGTATATATAAAATGTGTGTGTGCGTGTGCGCGTGAAATGTTTATTGTTCTGTAGAAAGATGGCTCGGAAAAGATGAAGGCGTACAACATCTGTGACTTGCTCCACATTCGCAACATGCGCTGGTTGTCAGCTGTGCTATGGCATGTCTGGTGAGTTGCACGCACACACATCCGCGCGCACGCACACACATGGCGAATGACTTGTCTGGTGCTGTGAGACTCAAAAGCTGAACCGAATTGTGTTCAAATCCACCGTGTATTTTTAAAAGCCACCCTGAAAAGAAACAGAAAACTGTTTGACTATGGCTGAAGCGGTGTCAATTTCCCCCCACAGGGCCACGATCACTATGAGCTACCTGGCCATGTCCCTCAACACGTCCAACCTGCACGGCGACGCCTACCTTAACTGTTTCCTGTCGGCGGCTGTGGAGATTCCTGCCTATATCATCACGTGGCTCATGTTCCGCCGCTTCCCCCGCCGCCTCACCATGGCCGGCTGGCTCTTCTCTGCAGGATTCTTCCTCCTGGTAAACCAGGTCATTCAGGCAGGTTGGTGACAGCTGTGCCACGCCCAAGATTGGGTTGAAAATCATTTGCGTATTTTTTATTTTATTTTTTTTATTAACCCCTTGTAACAAAATCCTGACCCAGGGTTTTGGCTCAAATCCACAACCCAATGCGCTTGGTATAAGTAAGCCAGGATGGACTTGTTGTCTTTTGGATCCAGGAATGGTTAGCTATTTTGGTTTAGCTATATCGCACGCGAAAAAAATCACATAAACGGAACCTAGCTTTCCAATAGGAAAGAAAAGTTTGTTTCTAACTTTCTCCGTTCCATTCCAGCAAAGCGGTAGAAGACGAGTTAGCTTGCCCCAAAACACCGGTCTCTGACTTTAAAGCAGAGAAAATGAGCTTTATGTGAAATGCTAGTATTTTGCTCTTCGGTGACACCTTTAACTATAGAAACGCCCAAAACAGGATTGCGACGAGTGCTATCTTCCCGCCGGCAGATCTGCACTGGGTGGCAGTGTCTTTGGAGATGATGGGCAAGTTCTGCTTGACAGCGGCGTTCAGTCACGTCTACGCTTATTCGGTGGAGCTCTACCCGACCGTGCTGAGGAACACGGCCATGGGCGCCTGCTCCATGGTCGCAAGGATAGGCAGCATCCTTGCACCCTACATCATCTACCTGAGTAAGTATTACCCGACTTTGGGTATTATATTGTATTGTAAATCATGTCGATAAGCAATCGGCTGGAGTTCACGTCCCCCACCCAGTCTCTCTCTCTCTCTCTCTGTCGCTTCACCTTTTTGTCCTGTCGGATGGTTTGTCACCTCATTTGTCACCTCGACTGTGCTCGGGTGCCACAGGAAGCTATTCGCCGTCGCTGCCGTACATCCTGATGGGCATCCTAATCGCCATGGCGTCGTTGCTTAGTCTTCTGCTGCCTGAAAGCTACGGAATGCCCCTACCGGAAACCCCTGCAGACATGCAGCCCTTCGCCGGGTGAGCAGTCGCCAGGAAACCGGCCTCGCCACCGCCATCATGTCAGGCCATGGCCAACTTTTATGCTCAAGAGCCACAATTGAGTTGTTTTGAAGCAACAGATGGGCCAGGCTGTGTGTAACTTTGAAAAAAAAAAAAAAACCTGAAATGGTTGACATTTTTCAAGTATTCGTAAAACTATTTTTTAATGTAATTCCGTTTTTTAATAACCAATAATTGAAAGCTCATCATTGCAAAAACAAACAACTAACAAAGTATATATTTTAAAAAGTTATACCGGGTATGTCAAATCATTTATATTTCAAATCTTGTTTCATTTTTCTACATCACAGAAATCAATAAACCAATTTAATGAGATGAATGACTAAAAATGAATGAATACATTTCAAAACAGAAAAAAAGTACAAATGTTTACATTGTTTGATTTAATTAAACAATTTTAATTGGGGGGAAAAAAGGTCAAATTAATGAATGCAACAGATATGACAAGAAATCAGTGTGCCAGATTTAAAGACGGAGCCCAAGTCCACTTCGCCCACATCTGGTCAATGCCGCGTTCTCGTTATTTATTTATTTTTAATTGTGTCATTCTCTCTTTCTCCTCTAGGTGCTGCCGAAAGAACATCTACCAACACGCACGCACCAAAGAAGAGACCCAAAGCAATAATAATAATAATAATACATGAAGTGCATGGATGTCCAGTGAATGTGAAAAATACTCCCAATAGAAATCATTGCAATTATTGATGATGAGCGGACTTGTAATTCGGTTGGCATTTTACCACCTGATTTAAACATGTCTTTACACCGTTTATTTATCGAGGAATCCTGAAATAAAACGTGCAAAATGTCGCTCAGTGCAAACTATGTGCATACCATCCGTGTGGGGCAGAATACAAAATATCAGAGTCAAACAGAAAACTTTGGAATTCCTTCCCCGTTTAATTTTTTTCAGTGGTTTAAAATACAGTGGTGGCCAAAGTCTGCATCAAAAGCGATACACATGTGATGTGTTGTCACAGACCCTCTTCCTTCTGTGCTTTTATATTGGAGAGTCCACTTCCGGGGACCTTCTATCTCTCTTCCCTTTCATTATCAGTCTGGGCCGGAGGGTGCTCCCACAGCTGCGGCTGATAAGCGCTTACCTTCTGCGTTTCAGAGCTCTGCTGATCTGCAAGCGGCTGCCGGATGATTCATGCATTGAGTGATATCTCGTTCACGCGCTTGCCATTTTTCTACTTGTCTGCACACTCAATTGTTCTTCTTTGTCTTTTTCCAGTGCCTACCTCTCTGCTCAGCCTGGTTTCGCGTTTTCCTACATGGACCACTTGACCCTGCACCTATAACCCACCCACTTGCAGAATCACTGATTTATAAAATATTCACTTGAGTACGTCTCTCCTACTTCCACTTCAAATTTCCGTCCTTGTAGAAAATCTTGAGCCCATCTGTAAAGTTCACCTCTGACCACTAATTTATAAAATGTATTTTTTTTAAGTCATTATCTCCTAGACTCTAGGATAGAGCTCGGCAAACTACGGCCTGCGGGCTGGATCCGGCCCGTTGGTGTTTTTAATCCGGCCCGCTGAAGATTGGTGCACAATTAAGGTTTGATTGCATTCATTTCGTTCGGACTTGTAATGACAGGTATTTCAACACCAGGTGGCGCAGTTACTTCAAGTTGCAGAGCACAGGGAGGGAGGGAGTGGAAGACGAAGAAAGAGGGAGAGAGTAATGACCGTGGAAGGTAAAGTGATATGTATCTGATTAAACGAAGCGGGTAACAAAGTACTGAAACATTCAGGAGACGCCTGGAGTTGGAAATACTCAAATCTACGAGACTTTGAAAAACAAGGAAGCGATTCTTACTCGGTCCGATTCTGTCAATTTCCATGCTCGGAGTGAATTGCTTGTGGCTCGAATAAATGAACATTTCCTAGAATGGTTTGATTGTTATCATGTTAAAAACTTGCCGCAAACTGGACCGCGAATAAGAGAGGAGGCGAGTTCCATAACGCTAACTAAGCATCGAAGACTTTGAAGCGTCCCGAGGCTGTCTTCAAAAGTTCGTTGCGCGACATCAGCTGAGCAATGCTGTCATGTGTATTGTGTGGTGATCGAGGCGAGGTAAAGTTAGAGACAGTGAGTGAGAGGGAAAAAAGCCACCGGGTCTCTTACTCGTCTCATTTTGTAGCAAATAGTCCTACCTTTGTAATATTTTGTACATTTTTTATATACCTATACTGTCTTCTACAGTTTTTGGGCAATATATTGTTGCACTTGTTGCTTGTGTTGTCACACGTGTATGTTATTAACCTACCTGGACGTTCATGGAGGACATATACAATTGTTGTTTCACTGTTCTCATTAAAATATGAAATGATATGAACCGTATCTTGTGCTGACCCGGCCCACCTGTCAACTTTTAGAAATCCCCGTGCGCCCCCAGAGCCAAAAAGTTTGCCCACCCCTGCTCTAGGAGATAAAGGGGTCGGGAACTTATGGCTCTTTTGATGATTGCATCTGGATCGCAGATAAAACAAAATATTCTTGCTTGTTTAATCCATCCATCGATTAATTTTTTTAAACTGTTTATTTCTTGTTCAGGGCTGCAGTTGGCTCCAAGAGCGATTTTGATTGGATAATACTGGCCTCCGTAGGCGGTAGTTCCGGAAACGGGTGAACGCCCCTTCTTTGAATCACGCCGCTCAGTCATTAGCTAAAAACTAATCTTAAACGAATAAGATGGCGAAAAAAAATATGAGTATGGTAGACTTCAGGACGGATGGACTGAAGGATTCGCCTTTGTGGAGAGAACAGGTTGTGCGGTGTGTCTGATTTGCAATGACAAAATACCTCAATGCCCTTCAGTAGCGGAAAGAAGCATGCTCGCAGTCACTGATACTATTAATCATTTTTAATAACAAAATAAGTAATAAACACGCATTCAAAGGAGTTGCTGTTCGCCACAACTCACGCCCATGCGCTCCTCCAATCAGTCCCGGAGCCAATATTCCCCCCAACCTGGCTCCTCCCCTCCCTATGATGTCACACAAATACAAGAAAAATATTACTCTAGCATCGATGAAACTTCGCATTGAAAATGGCACTTTGACAGGCGCCAAGCATCAAAATACCCTGCGAGAGAGAGACAGCAGAAAGGAAGTGTGCAAGCAAGTGAGCACGGTGCAAGGTAGCTAGCAGCAGCTCCGCGTATGGACCTGGCAAACTGTAATTCCGCTAGTTTTGCTGGATTCTTAGCAATGGTGAGGAACGGAAAACCACTTACAATAAAGGTGAGTATTCGAACAAAGTTATTTAAAAGAATACATTCAGAGGCTTATCATTGTGACATTTTGTTGAACTCACTTTTAAAATTCTATCTATCTATCTCTATCTATCTCTATCTATCTCTATCTATCTCTATCTCTATCTATCTCTATCTATCTAACCATCCATCCATGGCTCTCCCTGAAATACATTTCCAAATATTTTGCTTTTATGGCTCTCAAAAAGGTTCCCGACCCCCTGTAAGAAGAGTATTTGGGAAAACCCAAATTTTAAATTCAGTATACGTATTCATGCAACCGATAAGAAGCATGCTCAGATGGGCACCTTCCAGTACAATAAACAAACAGGAAAGCGTGTGATTTAATAAAACCTAGACATGCAAAAAAAAATGACGCTGGGTGGGGATGGCCTTGTTGCTTCCACTGCCTCCCTTTCCCCCCGCGGCACCTGAAATGGGTATTAAAGTGCGAGCCAAGATTCATTTGTGATATGTGCACTTTCAACCTGTTGGCCGTGACATTAAAAATCAGTCCCCTCATCTGTTCTGAACGAAGGAAGCCGGGGCGGATCTTTCAGGTGGGCCGTCATAGATGGTAACTAGTCCAGGCCCGTTCACAATTTTTGCGACAACTTAAAGTGCCTTGATTGTTATCTCGCCATTACACATCTTCAGTTCTCCCTTTGGATAGTTACCCCTCCAGCTTCCGGAAGATGTGGGACTATGATGGCAGCGTGGCCTTCCTGGGAACGTGGGGTCGCTTCCAGTTCTTGGTTTTTTTTCTGCTCTGCTCCACCGCCTTGCCAAATGGTACAGGCTCCTTTTCACTGGTCTTCGTAACGGACACGCCCCAGCACCGATGCCGGATCCCTGAAGCCAACCTCAGCCAAGAGTGGCGGCAGGCGGCCATCCCACTGGAGGTACACCGCTGCGCGTTGTCATCTCTCTGCATTAAAGAAACTAAAAGGGGGAACAAAGGATTTCGTCCGCCAGAAGTCGGCTGGGATCGGCTCCAGCAGCCCCTAGAGCACTTTTTAATTTTTTTTTTTTTAATGTTTGCATTTCAGGATTGAAAAAAAATTGTGTGGTTTGTACGGCATTTTGCCAGATGTTGTTTCGAATAGAAAAATGTCCATTATCCATTTGGCACAAGTCAAATTGCGTGTGTGAATGCTCACCCCTCGGCACTCACAAAAAAAAAACAAAAAAAAGTCAGAAAAGTCAGGATTTACAAAAATCTAAGTACCGGTACTCACTTCTCAGCACTCACACATGAGAAAAAATGTCTCGTGGTCTTCGTGTGTGTCCCTCTCGAGGTGGTGGACGGGGAGCCGCAGGCAAGCCGCTGTCGTCGCTACAGGTTGGATGTGCTGCGCAACCTCTCAGCCGGCGGGCTGCTGCCGGGCCGCGACGTCAACGTGAGTAGTCTGGAGCAGGAGGACTGTGCAGACGGCTGGGTCTATAGCACCGAGGTCTACCACTCCACCGTGGTCTCCCAGGTCAGTTTTTCATCCAGAAAGGAATTCAAATGTTGGCAAGAGTGACACTGTCAATCATGCACTTCCAGTTTGACTTGGTGTGCGCTGAGCGTTGGAAGCAACCCTTGACCGCCACCATTTTCTTCCTGGGGGTCCTGGTGGGATCCTTTTTCTCCGGATTGCTTGCTGACAGGTACCTGCTGGGGGGAGGATCAAGAATTCCCAGAAACTCTACAAGGTGACGGTTTGCGATTTAGTTTAGTTTTTCTTTTTTTTCCCTAGGTTTGGCCGAAAACCGGTGCTGTTCGCCACCATCGTAATTCAGGCCGTGTTCTCAGTGGCACAGATTGCAGCTCCGTCCTGGGAGGTGTTCTGCGTGCTTCTCTTCTGCAATGGCCTTGGCAATATCTCCAACTATGTGTCCTGTTACGTGCTGGGTGGGTATGTTTTCTTTACAGTGCAACAGGAAGATACTTGTACTTCACACAAGCAGAGCTGCTTTGAAGTCAATTCTCTGGGGCCATAGTCACATTGGGCCCAAAATTTTTTTTTTCCAAAAGCAGTGATTTAACAACATGTGGTCCAAGTTTTTTTTGCCCCACCAAGATGACTCAAAAACCAACCACATTTTTTTTTCAGGAAAATGTATTACTTTGTTCATCAAAGGTTGACTTTTTTTCTCTTAAAACTCCCGACCCCCCCCCCCCCCCCCCCCACACACAATGCTTGAGAATCCAAACTGCCTGCCACACTCAAGTTGTTTTTGCCGTCACAGGCACAGAAATCCTCACGGGCAACGCTCGCGTGTTTTACTCTTCGATGGGGGTGTGTCTGGGCTTCGCCTTTGGTTACATGACGCTGCCCCTCTTCGCCTACTTCCTCCGGAGCTGGAAGACGCTGCTGCTAGCCGTTGGGCTTCCCGGCCTCTTCTACATCCCCATGTGGTGGTAGGCACACACACACACAACACACACAAAAAAAATATTACAATATTGACCTGCTGTCACGGTTTTTATGAAACTCCAGAGGTGGCAATAGTACGACACTACAAGGAAAGCCTTTTGAGCATTTTCCGATCCCCTTGCTGTCCATGAGGTCTATCTGGAGTGGATATAAAAAGTCTACACACCCCTGCTCAAATGCCAGATTTGTGTGAATTACAAAAAAATGAACCTGGTGTGTGCTTCCCACTTTTGCATTCGACAGGATCCTCCCAGAGTCTCCAATGTGGTTGCTGTCTCAAGGCCGAGTGACGGAAGCCGAGGCCATCGTGAAAAAAGCCGCCATCATGAACCGAGTGGTCGCACCCGAGAAGATCTTCAGCGGTGTCAAGTTGCATGCAAGTTAGACTTTTGTGTCACTGTGCTCACTGGATACTTTAAAATATGCCCCGCCCCCTGACCCCCCACGCCCAATAGTTCAACAGCTGAGCATTTGAAAGATGCTAGTGGAAAGTGGGAGCGTTTTCACAAGCCGACCAGCTTGGAGCTAACAGCTACTTTGGCACATCAATTTAAAAGACTGGATAAGAGCAGCAATGACCAAAAAAAACAAAAAACTGCTAAATCTAAAAATGCTAACATCAAATTGCAGTTGCTGGGGGCTATTCAGACTAACACCCGTTGTACATTGTAGACGGATGAGGAGAAGCCAGCAAAGTCCTCCGCTCTTTTGGAGCTGGTGAAGAAAAGACGCCTCGCTATCACGCTCATCCTTCTCTGCTGGGTGTGGTGAGTTCACACGTATCAAACGAGCGCGACCGTTACAACCGCGTTTTGAGAGCAAACTGGCTTGTGGGCAGGTTCTCGCTGAGCGTCTGCTACTTCGGCCTGTCCCTGAACACGTCGCAGCTGCACTCGGATCCGTACATCAGCTGCTTCCTGTCTGCCGTGGTGGAGGTGCCGGCGTACCTGAGCTGCAGTTTGGCCATCCGCTACCTGCCGCGACGGCTCGCCGTGGCGGCGGTCTTCCTCACCATGGGCCTGGCGCTTTTCTCCATTCAGCTGGTCCCTCGGAGTAAGTGTCGCGCCAAAGCCAAAGAGTTGAACTCAAAACCGGAAGGAGTTAAGGTGGCGTATTTCAAAAGTAGTTGGGCTCCCTCAACAGTCTTAACCGATATGGCTTGATGGCAGCCATTTTGTGCCAGATACATGTTGAGCACACTTTGTCAGCTCGTGCTCAAGTGTAGTTAAAATCCAGAAAGGCACCTACGGCCATCTTGCGCAGGGTCTGGATCAAAACAACAACATTCATATCGCACTGAGGTATTGTTGAAAACCGCTCGTGCTCTTTCAGCCATCTTGCGTCGGGCTGCGTCAGCCATTTTGCATCGCGTTGTAGTTCCAAAGCAGGAAGGTTGTTGTCATCATCACCCTTCAACTTAAGGTATCCTGGGTTTGGCCGTGGCCTTGGAGATGTTGGGTAAATTTGGCGCCACGGCGGGAACGTCGCTGCTGTTCGCCTTCACGGCCGAGTTGTACCCGACGGGCCTGAGGAACACGGCATCCGGGATCTGCGTCATGGTGTCGCGGACGGGAAGCTGCATCGCGCCCTTTATCATACAGCTGAGTGAGGGTGGTTTCTCAACCTTCAGTTTGACGTTGACATTACGACGGGATCGCTCTCACCACCTTTGTGTCACACCACACAGACATCTACTTCAAGTATTTGCCTTACATCACCTTGGGCACTCTGGCCATGCTGTCAGTCCTGGCCACGCTCTTGCTGCCCGAGAGTTTTGGGCGACCGCTTCCTGAGACTCTTGAACAGATGCCAAAGAGGAAAAGGTGGGATGTCTTGTTTTTCTCATTGGGGATTATCTGACATTACAAAAACAAACTGTCAATAGACACAATGTGTACAACGTGTTCTTTAACATATAATACAAACAATGCTGTGACTCTGATTGAAACTAAAACAACATTGAGCCGACCAAAACACCATCGAGAGGAGGACTCTGCGGGTCAAGGCCTTGAATTAATTATGCTGAATTATGCTTCAAATGCCTTAGGAATGTGTGTGTGTGTGTGTACACATTGACAAACAATCTTTTACAATCATGCCCTTGGGACAATTCCGAGTGAGTTCATGTTTTTGGAATGTGATGTGGTCGTTAAATGCAATCTTCTGCGGTAAAGCCTCCCCTGACTCAACAGCCAACTCATTTTTATTCTTTTGGGGGTTTAACTCTTCATGAGACTTGAGTTTAGTTTGACTGTTTTTTGCTCCATATACCTGTACAGTTTTTTGTACACGGCGGCGGTTGTTTTAAAGTGCCCTGTGAATACGGCAGAGTTGATTGAGTTCTTCTACTAACAAATTGTCACTTTCCCTCCCCTGCAGAGTGACTCATCTATGCGATTGCAGACGAGAAACCTTCGATTCCACGAGCGTCTCCGGAAGCCTATTGTGAATACCTCGATTGCTGCGGATTTTCCCGGCAAATTATACAAATGCATTTTCTGATTATAATTATTGTATCATGCGTTTATTTTTCATTTGATAACAACTTGTAATGTTTGTGTATAAAAATATAAAAATACATTAAAACATGGAATCATCTCAATTTTCATGAGCCTCTTTCTGCACTTTTTTTTTTGCCTTGTCGGGTCATCTGTCGCCTCACTTTTCACCTTGGCTCTGCTTAGTGCTATAGGAAGCGATTGGGTGTCCCCGCCTTCTACCCTCCAGGCCTGCCCGCCCACCGCCGTGGAGTTGCTCAGCCTCGTGCGACGCAGGAGCCAAGGAATGCCCCCTGCCGGAAACAGTTGCTCACATGCAACACTTCCCCGGTAACGCAAGATATACATTTTTATGTTAAGAATGATTCAATTATAATAACTGACCAAGTCATAACAATTTTTTTTAATGATTTGTTTAAATGTCAGTGTACAATAGCTTATTTGACTGATAATATCCTCATTAAATTCTAATTGTTTACAATTTTTTTGTAAAAAAACAAAATAAATAAAACATGCTTTTCCTCATCTTTTATTTTTCCGTGAATGCAGAAATAAAACGCCAAATAAATGCATACCGTGTGCAAGTCATCACGATGCATCACACAATGCAATGCTACAATTGGTTGGTAAAATCCAGTGAGGTTCACAGTCGGCTTTCGATGACCGTGGATTTGAAGGTCTTTCCTCTTGACAAACAGGTCAAGCTGCAGGCAGGGAAATCAACACCAAGGTTCGTTAGGGGAAGGCGGACGAAGGACGCAGAAGAGAACGACGAGGCGCTCGGTTGTGCCAAGGTAACCTCTGACTCGGTTCACGTTGCATTATTCGAATAAAAAAAAATGTTGGACACGTTAGTGACTGGAGAGGGATACATTTAAGGTGAGTGGGGAATTAACTTTCACAATCTGAGCTGTCCATGACAGCACAGGGAAATATCACGCCACCGTTCACCCAAATAAACCGTAAGGCCTTGAAAGTATGAATGGATCCAATTGAAAATTGTGACCGTTCCTTGAATACATTTAAACTGACATCGGTCCATCGTATTGATTTGACCCTTTTACGGTAGCAAATGAGACCCACCTTTGCCTCTTCTGCATCTGTTCGAGGGTCTCGGGAAGCGGTCGCCTAAAACTCTCCGGCAGGAAGAGCGTCGTCACGATGGAGAGCATGGCCAGAGTGCCCAAAGTGATGTAAGGTAAATACTTGAAGTAGATGTCTGTGCCGTACCGACATGAAAGCGGTGACAAAAGCCGTATTAAAAACGCCAAAGTCACACGAAACCCCCTTCTCCTGAAAAAGCGCTTACTCAGCTGTATAAGAAAGGGCGCAATGCAGCTTCCCGTCCGCGACACCATGACGCAGATTCCGGAGCCCGTGTTCCTCAGGCCCGTCGGGTACAACTCGGCCGTGAAGGCGAACAGCAGCGACGTTCCCGCCGTGGCGCCAAACTTGCCCAACATCTCCAAGGCCACAGCCAGACCCAGGATGCCTTGAGAATAAAGGCCAACGACAAACAGACCAAGCAAGAACTGTGTTGGTTTGGAAGTAGAACTTGGCGCAAAATGGCTTGAGGGAGCACAAGATGAAAGTGGGACTTGTTTTTATCCAGACCCTACACAGGATAGCTGAAGGAGCCTGTCTGGATTTGAACTACACCCCAGCACAAGATGACCAAAGACGGAATCGGACAAAACGATTGATTCTCCTTGTTTTGAACTGAGGCGGTTGGGGGAGCAATACTGGCGAACAAGAGCCATGCGGGAAAATGGCCGACGTGAGGGGACTGAAGGTGAACTACTTGTTTTGAACGAAGATGATCGAGGGAGCCCCGCTGCTTTTCAGTTACGCCCCTTTCCCGCTTCTGGTTTTGAGCACAACTATCGGGCTTTTGGTGCGGACGCTCACTCTGAGGCACCAGCTGAATGAAGAAAAGCGCCAGGCCCACTGTGAGGAAGACGCACACCAGAGCGAGGCGTCGCGGCAGGAATCGGATGGCCAGACTGCAGCTCAGGTACGCCGGCACCTCCACCACAGCGGAAAGAAAGCAGCTGATGTACGGATCCGAGTGGAGCTGCGATGTGTTCAAGGACAAGCCGTAGTAGCAGATGCTCTGCGTGAACCTGCCGACGAGAGAGCTCGCTGTCGACGTGCAAGTGCGCCTCGCCCCCTTTCTCATGGGTGTGAACTTACCACACCCAGCACAAGAGGACCGTCATCAGCGCCACGCTTCTTTTCTTCATCAGGTCCAGAACAGTGTAGCGCTCCACTGGCCTCCCCTCATCTGCCTACAACACACAATGGTTAGCATTCGGTTTCCCCACATCTTAACGAGCCAAGACATTTTCTAGACTGACGGCCTTCGTTGGAGACCATTTTGACTGCTAGCGGCTCACCCAGCAGCTAGCATCTTTCAACCACGTAACATTTTTCTTCTTTGGGTTCTTCATTTCTCTCCCGCTTCAGGTTTCTTTGTAGCTGCTAGCGCTTAGCCTGATTACCCTGCGCCGACTACCGCTAGCATCTTTCAACCACGCAACATTTTTCTTCTTTGGGTTCTTCATTTCTCTCCCGCTTCAGGTTTCTTTGTAGCTGCTAGCGCTTAGCCTGATTACCCTGCGCCGACTACCGCTAGCATCTTTCAACTGCTCAGCTCAGTCTTTTGGACGATGGACAACTTTCAAATCGGTGTCGCTAATGAAGTGTCCAGCAAGCGAATTGACACAATGGCTTAACTTGCATTCCACTCGGAATCGCCAAAGATCTTCTCCGGCGCGACCACTCTGTTCATCTCGGCGGCTCTTCTCACGATGGCCTCGGCTTCTGTCACCCGGCCTTGAGACAGCAGCCACATGGGAGATTCTGGGAGGATCCTGTCAAAAACATGACTTTTGTATTTATTTTACTGCTGACTATTTGTTTTACGATATCTATCATTTGTACTCCTTATTTTGTCAACATTGTCCCTTTTGCTCTAAATTGTCCCTCTCGTGCTCTTATTTGTGACGACAAAGAACATACCAGTAGGTGGACTTTAAGCTAAATATTAAAGACAGCGATAAATGCGATGGCTTTTAGACCGCGGTGTCTAAAATAACAAGATAGCAAGTCGTCGACTTGTGTCCCTGGAATATCCTTGTGCCTACCACCACATGGGGATGTAGAAGAGGCCGGGAAGCCCAATGGCTAGCAGCAGCGTCTTCCAGCTCCGTAGGAAGTAGGCGAAGAGCGGCAGCGTCATGTAGCCCAAAGTGTAGCCCAGACACACGCCCGTCGACGAGTAAACCACCCGAGCGTTGCCCGTGAGGATTTCTGTTCCTGTTCCAACAAAAACAACTTTTTAAAAAATTTCCTTTCGTGTCAAGCGGAAGAAAATTTGTGTTTTTTTGCCTTTTGGATTTCGAACTTGAGAAACCTGAAGAAAACAAATAAATAAAGGAATCTAAACAAGACGAAAAGACTAATCCACAGGTATGCCTTCAGCGGGTTAGGCGACTGACAGTCTGCTCATTTGGCTCTCTAAACAAGCTCAGGTGCAGCATATTCAGAATGCTCGGGTCTCTGACTGTCACTGAATTCCTGTCGCTCAGAGAATAGACTTCAAAACAGTTCTGCTTGTGTCAAAGTCTTCCTGTTGCACTGTAAAGAAAACATACCCACCCAGCACGTAGCAGGACACATAGTTGGAGATATTGCCGAGGCCGCTGCAGAAGAGAAGCACGCAGAACACCTCCCAGGACGGAGCTGCAATCTGTGCCACTGAGAACACGGCCTGAATTACGATGGTGGCGAACAGCACCGGTTTTCGGCCAAACCTAGGGAAAAAAAAAAAAAGAAAAACTAAACTAAATCGCAAACCGTCACCTTGTAGAGTTTCTGGGAATTCTTGATCCTCCCCCCCAGCAGGTACCTGTCAGCAAGCAATCCGGAGAAAAAGGATCCCACCAGGACCCCCAGGAAGAAAATGGTGGCGGTCAAGGGTTGCTTCCAACGCTCAGCGCACACCAAGTCAAACTGGAAGTGCATGATTGACAGTGTCATCAGGAGCTAATCCCCCCCTCCCCCTCCCCGCCGCCCATCACTTTGATGGTGGAGTGTAGAACTCGACAATTTGGCCTTAAAATGTTAGTGTTGTTTTTTTAATCTTTAAAAATCCCATTTTCAATGGTAAATGTTTGATTACATTCACGCTTTTACAAAGTTACAATGTCAACTCATCCCTCTTTCTTTCCATCTCTCTACAGACCACGATGAACTACTAAAGTTCCCCAAATCATCTTCATCAAATTTAATCTGAAGAATACCTGGGAGACCACGGTGGACTGGTAGACCTCGGTGCCGTAGACCCATCCGTCGACGCAGTCCTCCTGTTCCAGACTGCTCAGGTTGACGTCCCGGCCCGGCAGCAGCCCCCCGGCTGAAAGCTTGCGAAGCACGTCCAACCTGTAGCGACGACAGCGGCTTGCCTGCGGCTCCCCGTCCACCACCTCGAGAGGGACACACACGAAGAACACGAGACATTTTTTTTCGTGTGTGAGAAGTGAGTACTTATATTTTTGTAAATCCTGAGAGATTCATCCACAACACGTTTTCCGTACTCTCTGAAATCAAAGGGTAGTGTTATGTGAATGTTGTGAGAACATTCATTCCACAGCATTGTGCCAAAAACTTAACATTCCTTTTTGTGTAAATCAGAATCGGAATCATCTTTATTGGCCATATATGTAGAACAAACACACAAGGAATTTGTCTCCGGTAGTACAGGCTGCACTAGTATCATAAACAAGGACATGACAAATAAGTATGTAAGGACATTCCGTAATTGCGTAATTCCGTTGTGCGGTGGTACCATCCAATGACAGATGTAAGACAATGTGCAAAATATCAAGAATTCCTTCGGTTTTCATAGGAATGCTGAGAGATTAATATTCATGTATCTTGTATGCATTCTGAGAGATAAAGCATTCATAAAACACAAATGTTCTCGGAATGTTGTCTGCTGAGAAATGAGCGTTCATTTCATTTCTATTCAAACGTTAAGAGACGAACATTCGAACTGTGAGGCCTTTTTTTTTTTTTTTTTTTTTAGCTTCAGTTATTGATTTTCTTTTGGGGGCGGGGGTAGAAAACCAGGTAGAAAACCAGAAGAGCAGCTTACCTCCAGTGGAACTGCAACCTCCCACCACTCCTGGCTGAGGTTGGCCTTAGGGATCCGGCATCGATGCTGGGGTGTGTCGGTGATGAACACCAGCGAGAAGGAGCCAGTCCCGTTGGGCAAGATGGTGGAGCAAAGCAAGAAAAAAACCATCAGCTGGAAGCGACCCCACGTTCCCAGGAAGGCCACGCTGCTATCATAGTGCTGCATGGTCCGTGTCTGTGTGAACTATCCGACGGTACACAAAGTCGTTTGCATGAATGGGAGATAATGCTGGCACTCGTTGAGGCCTTCAGGGCATTTGTTTTAGTTATGCCAAGACTTGCATTTCTTTCAACTCACTAGACGACACTCCCCTTCGTGCACTTCAGGTGAGAGGAGATTATATGTATTTTTTCAATCATTTATTTGTTTAAAACATTAACGAGGCTTTAGGATCATAGGTCACTTGTTTGACAACACATTAACTCAAATTTCACTAAAGTCACGCACACGACTCACACTTCAGGTGTCAGGTATTGACAATTTGGGAAGATTAGCAGTTTGATTGTGTAAAGGAATTAGAGGTCAAATTTACTGATGGGATACAAAAAAATCCTGCAGCTGAAGGAAAACTTAAATTCCTAATATAAAGAAAAGTTTTTGCGTTCACTTTTTGCTCATTTAGTAAAAGGAAAAGTCAAGGCAGCTTTATTTATATAGATACAGTAGCTTTATTTATATTTACAGTATGTCGTTTGCAACCGGGTTTAAAAGCGACTTCACTTTTACTGGCACGTTTACTGCCTCGTCACGTTTGCTTTCAAGTCATCATGCCAAGACAGTAGTACATGATAAAAATGAAATGTGAAGAAAACAGCAGCCTATGCCCCCATCCTGTGCCTCTTATTTGATATACAAGAAACCACCACACTTGTGGGGAAACAACCAATCAGACATGCAGGACATGATTTAATAGCTCCCCACAGTTGACAAATATTAACTATCCAGGCCATTTACAGTCAATATTAGTGGGATGATGAGAATGCTTGTTTAAAAGGATTTTATTAATCACCTGCGGTTTTTACCCGGTCGTCACATGTGTAATGAATACATTTTATTATTACATTCGTTAAAAGTAATTGTTGTGACACAACAGAGGCGCATATTTATGTGTCAAAATTGAACTAAATCGATGACGTGTTTGTCGGGGTCCTTCTGGACTTCCTGGTGTGCGTAAACAGATGACAAGTTGAGTCTATGCCCCCATCCTGTGTCTCTTATTTGATATACAAGAAACCACCAAACCTGTGGGAAAACAACCAATCAGACATGCAGGACATGATTTTAATAGCTCCCCACAGTTGACAAATATTAACTAGCCAGCGGTTTGGGGATAACATCCGCTTGTTTGACATCACTGTTGCCGTTTACAATCAATATTAGTTGGACGACGAGAATGCCTGTTTAAAAGGAACTTATTAATCACCTGCGGGTTTTACCCAGTCGTCACATGTGAATGAATACATTTTATTATTACATTCGTTAAAAGTAATTGTTGTGAAACAACAGAGGCGCATATTTATGTGTCAAAATTGAACTAAATCGATGACGTGTTTGTAGGGGGTCCTTCTGGACTTCCTGGTGTGTGTAAACAGATGACAAGTTGAGTCTATGCCCCCATCCTGTGTCTCTTATTTAATATACAAGAAACCACCAAACTTGTGGGAAAACAACCAATCAGACATACAGGACATGATTTTAATAGCTCCCCACAGTTGACAAATATTAACTATCCAGCGGTTTGGGGATAAAATCCGCTTGTTTGACATCACTGTTGCCATTTACAATCAAATTAGTAGGACGATGAGAATGCCTGTTTAAAAGGAACTTATTAATCACCTGCGGTTTTTACCCAGTCGTCACATGTGTAATGAATACATTTTATTATTACATTCGTTAAAAGTAATTGTTGTGAAATAACAGAGCCGCATATTTATGTGTCAAAATTGAACTAAATCGATGACGTGTTTGTCGGGGTCCTTCTGGACTTCCTGGTGTGCGTAAACAGATGACAGGTTGAGTCGCCTCGCTTGAAAAATGTAAGTTTTTTTTACTCGTTTACCTGTGACATACCGTATAAATATTGAACAAAACTGGGAGGACAACCGTGCCAATCTTGTTCGTTTGTCTAGGTCTAAAGTAACGTTTAAAATTACGCTAACGTCGGACCCACGGCTCCCTTTCAAAGTGTGAGTACGTCCCAACACTTACTGACATCTCAGTTGCTAAAATCGATCTGAAATGTGATTTTAAACGTTTTTTTTATTCAAAATCGTTGTCTCATTTTCTTCGTTGTACTCCGCCGACGTTGTTTGAGTTTACACATGAGCAGGTCGTCGCTTGCAGCACGGCGTTTAGTGCTAGCATATGCTAGTGACTCAAGTTGGCAAACTTACTAAGGTAGAAGCACAGATACTCGCCTAATTACTGTATAGTAAAAATCAATTTGAGGTGTGGGTAGGCACTCTTGACACAGCGAGTAACATTTGTTTGCAAAGAATCAAGCCAATGTTCCATAATAAGGTGCACGCAAATTCAACTTTAAAAAGTCAATTGTAATATGGTACTTTTTTAAAAAACAGATTAAGCGTTCCAGAGAGCACGCCGTTCACAGCAGTTTTGAAGTTCGCCGCCGAGGAGGTAAGACGACTGCTTCGTGAACAGGGCCAATCAGGCTTTTTAACCACTATACCAACTGTTTAAAAAAAAGAAAAAAGCAACGTGCAACTTTAATTCCCACTAAAAGTAATACAACATGAGCAGAACCATTTTTTCACGTATTTTTTTTGCATATTAACAACAAAGGAACATCTTGGCAGAAGCCAAATTTCCAAAGGCACCATCCCCATTCATATGTTGCAGAACGTAAAAGTATTTAATACAGTGCATATCACTTGTGTATTTATTTTTTATTTATTGTGGGTGGCTCTGGAACTGATCACAAGTAATAATCAGGTTCACTGTTTTGAAAATGTGTCTTCATGTCACTATCCTGTGTGCAGTTCAAAGTCCCATCAGCCACCAGCGCCATCATCACCAATGGTGAGTTCGAATGAATATATATGTGTGTGTGTTAGTGTGTTTTGTATTTTGTGTATATGCGTGTATGTGTATTATATTATTGACATGCTGCATTCTCTCCTTGCAGATGGAATAGGAATCAACCCTGCACAAACAGCAGGTGAGCGGTGATACTCATTGGTCAATAATACGCTACTCACAAATAGCATGAATCTTTGATGAGCTCAGTATCCATGCTTGGGAAGAAGTGTGAGTCGCCGGAGAAAAGGGAGGCAACATGTAAAGTCGCTCAGGATCCCGGATCTGAATATGCTCATCACTCATTCGGCGCGTATGTGAGGTTAAAAAAATAAAAAAAGACCTAACTGTAAAAGTAATAGTTTTCTAATTACATTTAAATTTAATTTTAAATATGTTGCATTCATATTAAAATATTTTACCTCAATGGAAATGTTGACATTTGAATTTTTTTGGGGGTGGGTGGGGTCACATTTTGAACATGTGTCTGACTATATAGAAACGGGATGATTCAAATGTGCTGCCTCATGACACCCGACCACAGTTTTCTGTCGCCCCGGCTGTGTCTTCCTCACATTTTTTTCTCCTGTGCCCTTGCAGGCAATGTGTTCCTGAAGCACGGCTCGGAGCTGCGCATCATCCCCAGAGACCGAGTGGGAGGACGAGGAGACCGACGCCGCTCGTCTCCGCCGAGGAGACCCTGACCAGACCTCTCCTCGTGCCCTATTTATGTACTGCTCTCCCGTGTGTGTGTTTGTGTGTACATCTACACTCATCATGGCACGCCTGATGCTGCCCGCTGGGCGTTCCTCAGTAAGTGTATGTCAACATCTTCATTCTTAATCTTCATGAATGACAATAAAACGCCACTCACATAACACGCGACAACTTATTGGACCATATTTGGTAACTCATTACACATTCCAACCGCAAGAACTTTAACCCAGAACTTTGATGTGTTGTCAAAACTTAGTTCTAAGGTAATTTACCAGGGCCTAGAGTAGGCCCTGCAAGGGTGGGATATTAATGTTTGATCGGTTCAGGAACCAGTGGTGTTACTAATGAAAATTAAAAACAGAAACATATAACCAGACAATTGTCTCATTCATCATTGTTATCAAAATGATTTTTTTGGGGGGGGGGGGGTTAGTGAGTATTGGGGGAAAAAAAGCTGTACTTGTATTTAACATACGTTTGTAATCATTTGACCTATGCATGTTTATCGAGGCCTTAAAGAAGAACCTGCATGTGCAGTGCAGTACCTTCGAGAGGCCTGGGGACCTTTTGGATCTGCAACTCTGAACACAGATTGGAATTTGTTTTAGTTGTAGTAATTGCAGTAGATATTCCAAGTCCCGATATATATATATATAAGAGCCCAAGATAACTCATTTCACAATTTAACGGTGAAACCAAACGGTGGCAGCACCATGCTTGAGGCTGTTTTTCTTCAGCCGGGACGGAGACCTCAGTCAAAGTGGAGCAAATTTTGAACCGTTTGACTTTTTTTGAATGGGTTTACTGAGAGGAGCTTTTATATTGTGTTCAATTTCCATGCACACAGACTATTATCATGTCTTTATCAAATTATGAACTGCAGATCTTTTCAATGCCCTGTCTAGCATTAATAAATGGATGCTTCATTCTTAATGTTTCCAGGGGGAAAAAAAGAGTAAGATATCCTTTATTTGTCCCACATTGGGGAAATTTACAGCCTCCAGCAGCAAGAATGTAGGTAGAAGGAAGAAAGAAGAAAAAAAACAACAACAAGCACCGTTCAATAAAGTCTAATTATGCAGGTGCAGATCTCACACCTGTGTAAAGGTACCCTCTAGTTACGATTGATCATTCTAATGCGTTTTTTAAAATTTGACTGCTTCAAGATTTCCCCCATGACCTCCCAAACACCAACAGATGCATATTTATGTGAAAACCTGTGGAAATGTGATGAGGAGACAGATAGTTCTCGGGACTATTTCAAACTCCCCTTTGAACACTGTCTTTGCTCCCATACAAATACTTATTTACATGTGTTACTGTTTTGTGATGAACTTGTGAGCCTTTTAAGACCAACACGGAGTGTGTTTCTATGGAACCTGTGCAAATATGGTTGTTACACAGACGGTTGTAGGGACGGTTTCAAATCCCACATGACTGTCATCCCCTCCCTTCAATAAAAATACTGTACACACATTTGTGGCATGTACAGTTTAAAGTTCCCCGCCACTTTCCTTAATTCAACACGCACTGATATGTGTAAAATCTGACACTGAAGTATGACATTTAAAATTTTTTAATTGTATTTTTGTTGACGTTAGGAGTATAACCATTGAGGAAACAATAGGCTTCTGTCGGTTCAATTGGTCAACTATCTTCTCAGACTTTGAACCAGCTCAACAGCGGACTTTGGTCGCGACACCAGGCCGGCCGACCGCAGCCTCTTTACGGCGTGGAGGACGACGGCCACTCCGCTGTCACACCAGACGAACCGCTGTGCAAAAAAAGGGGACACGATGCTTTCCCCTCCTCCTGGCGGCGGTGTGATGCTCCGCGGCAGTTGCTGTAAACTGTGAAAATGTCAAACTTGCAGACTGAGCGTCGCCAGCCAGGCTTGCGTCATTAACCGGACCAGACCGCCGCGGCACGGCCTCGTTCTGTATCCTTCCGCCCGCCTTGCCGACCTCCCCACTTAAGGTAACGAAGTAACTTTCACTTTCAATGACTTTAATGTGACAACGCGCGTTTCTTTAGATTTAATTTCTTGTTAACCGAATTTGCCGTAAAATAAAGGCGTGATGCGTCAAGGACTTGACGCGCACACATACAAACATGTTTGTCAGGTGGGAAGGCGGCGGAGGGATCCGGAGCGCCGGCGCTGCGGTTCCAGCCAGCCTGACGCCGCCGTGGCTGCCGAGTGGCGCTCCGGCTGGAGCCTGCAGGAGCCCTTCAGACTCCAGCGGGCCGGCCCGCCTCCGACCTGCGGTGACAAGTGTGCAATATTAACGTACTGGGCGGTTCCGCCCTTCACAACAATAACCTGCTATGTCAAGTATCCTGGTTTGGGTTTTCACGCTGGCGGAGGTGGGAGTAAACGTCACTTTAAGTGTGAAGCATAAGCAACTTTCAAACAAATCTCAAGTTATGTGGGTGTGTGTGCGTAGCACTGCGTCATCAAGTAAATGCAATACACTTGACATAGCGCATGAAATGGACAAATACGCTCCACCCTCATGTAAACAACTTGGTCTAACTTTATTAGTAAGTTTATTTCACATTATTATTAGCGCTAACGATGCTAACACTTTAGCTAACGCTAATATGTGGGTACCACAGCAGCTCTACTTCGCGCTTGGCTTGGGCGTGCTAGTGCGTCACCTGCTTGTCAAAGTGTCTCTTTCTCTCACCATGTCATTGGCGAAGCTTGTTGTGCGTTGTAAATTAGCTCCATTGTGATGTCAAAATATGGCAACATTCACCAAAAGCTGTCTCACAGACGCTTGTTTTCTTTTTTTAATCAACACCTGATGGGTCAGATTGACTGACATAGTACGTCTCTGTTTAAATGCTGTAACTTTTGTTTTGAAACAGCCACAACGGATGCCCTCCACTCAAATGCGCGCCCACGCAGTACTAACGCGCACCTTCTCGCTGGCTTCAGTCGCGACTCACCGCGTGGACTACTACGACCAGCTACTACGAATGCAAACGTGAAGGTGAGACATTGTTATTAATCACATACTCATCATTAAAAGGGGTGGCCTTTATGTTGAAATTTAAATTTGGATGACTTTAACGTTTAATGCCATTTGTAATTTTGGGTTATAATGAACAGGGTGATTCACAATTAGTTTGAATCCTGATTAAGAAATGGTGCTTGTTGTTTATGAATGACACTTGAGTGAGCGTTGCGTTCAGTTCAGTAGTAAGCGGAATCTGCCTTGTTTACTTTTTTGTCGAGGAGTGGGCGTGAGGAAGAAGAAGAAGAGGCGGAGGAGGAAGGGGGTTGGTGGGGGTTGGGGGGGGTTCCTGGTGATAAAGCATTAGGTAATTGGACTATCTGAGCGGGCAGACTGTGTGACGCCGGCCTCCATAAAGCAGTTGTGCTTGAGTGTGCGTTTACTAGGCTCTCGTGTGTACAAATAAAAGAATAGCATTTTCCCCCTTTTTCTATTATTTTATGTCATCATGCGATATGTTTGACTTGTGTGACCTGTCGACTTCCGGTGTGATGCAGCATCATTGTGAGCAGATTATATGTGGACAAACCGAAAAGTAAACACACACACACACACACACACACACAGCCCTCCTCCTCCTCCTCCTGTCCTGTGATGTGTTCTGGCCAGACAGTTTGGCTCCTGGGCGTCTTTCACAAGAGAAAGAGAGAAGCCACAAGAGGACCTTCCTCCTTGTCCTCCTGCCTGGAAAATCTTCTCACTCCTCACCACCAGCATCTTCTCACCTTTCTTGACAGGCGTACCGGACTTGGCAGAATCATTTGGACAGTACGGCGCTTTTCATCACTACATCTTGGCGCAGGTCAAAAAAGGGTGAGTGTTTATCTGGTAACAGTTGTGGACGTGTTTTCAATCTTGTATAGCAATAAACAATAAGTTGCTCACAGTAGTAAAGCCAGGAGTTGGTATGTTCCACATGACATCGGAATGAATGTTTTGTGAAAAACCAATAGTGGTTAACTAGCGCTGGTGTGACTGAGTCAAAATTAGTAGCTAATTAAAAAAAAAAACGGGAAGTCAGTGTGTTCAGTACCTCAAGAATAAAATGGAAATAAATAAGGTCATAATTTTTTAAAAATGACAGAAGAAAGTCACTAATTTAAAAAAAAATCGATATAACATTGCATCCAGCACGGATCATGACTGTTAACCTTTTCACCCCTGAATGACACCCGTGAATCAACTAGAAACGAAAACTGTTTTAGAATTTAGTAAGAGCACAAATCAACAAGTGGCACCATTATCTTCTCACTTCTCTCAACAGATGCGGCAACCCTAGACCAGAATCATCTCCATTCCAAGTGTCAGGAACAATAAGGGACCATGAACTCATCCACGTCCATCACGTCACTCTTCTCCTTCACCAGCCCGGCGGTGAAACGTCTGCTGGGCTGGAAGCAGGGCGACGAGGAGGAGAAGTGGGCAGAGAAAGCCGTGGACTCTCTGGTGAAGAAGCTCAAGAAGAAGAAAGGCGCCATGGAGGAGCTGGAGCGGGCCCTCAGTTGCCCCGGACAGCCCAGTGAGTGGCCACCTCATTCAATGAAATCCAGTGCGTAAAAAAAATGATTCAAGTGACAGTCGTTTTTTTTTTTTTTTGATGATTTATGGCCACCCGTATAACTTTGACGTTTTGATATTCGGTCGATTTATGGCCCCTGATTGATTTGTGACAAACCAACTTTTTTTGTGTGTGTTGGATCTCGATCACTGGCGTAACCTGACCTTGTTTCCAAACAGGAAGCGTCACCCTCATCCCTGTGTTGTCATCGTTATTTCCCCCCTTGTCAGGCAAGTGCGTGACCATCCCGCGCTCACTCGACGGGAGGCTGCAGGTGTCGCACCGCAAGGGCCTGCCGCACGTCATCTACTGCCGCGTGTGGCGCTGGCCGGACCTGCAGTCGCACCACGAACTCAAGGCGCTCGACTGTTGCGAGTTTCCCTTCGGCTCCAAGCAGAAGGACATCTGTGTCAATCCATACCACTACCGGCGTGTGGAAACGCCGGGTAAGAGTAAATCTGCCTCGACGGGCAGCCGTGGCAGTCAAAAGGGGTTTCTATTGCTACGTCTTTTTTTTTTTTTTTTGGAAAAAGTCGAGCTCGGATCCTCGAGTGCCATTTTCTTTCATCCCTCTTTTGCCGCCAGTGTTGCCGCCCGTCCTGGTGCCGCGCCACAGCGAGTTCAACCCGCAGCACAGCCTGCTGGCCAAGTTCCGCAATGCATCTCTGCACAACGAGCCGCTGATGCCGCAGAACGCCACCTACCCGGAGTCTTTCCCGCCGCTGCCAGGCTCCTCGTCCTCCTTTTCGTCCTCGTCGCCGTCCTCCTCATCTCACGGACGCTCGCCCGCCTCGCAGGGCTACCCCGACTCCCCCTGCAGCTCCACTGAGCCGGGTAGCCCGTACCACATTGCAGGTAAGACGCCGGCCGGATCATTTGCTGCCTAAACGGGTTGGACTCCAAATTGTCCTGTGATGACGGTATGATACGTCGCATTAGCCCCTCGCAGCAAAAAGGTTCCGGGTTTGAATCCCAACTTGGGGTCTTTTGTGTGATTGCGTATTTGAACCTGACGATTAGCACGGGACTTTGGGATTTCATGTTGTTTGCCCGCCCATCAGAAACTCCCCCTCCACCGTACAGCATGATGGAGTCGAACCCACAGGAGGACGTGAAGCCGGGCAACTCCACGGAAAGCACCAAGCTCACCTTCTCCGCGCCGCATAGAGGCAAGTCCGGCTTCTTCGAGCGTGACCGATCTCCGGACGTTCCGACACTTTCCGTCCGTCCTCCAGATTTGCGTCCCGTGTGCTACGAGGAGCCCGAGTACTGGTGCTCCATCGCCTACTACGAGCTGAACAACCGGGTGGGCGAGACTTTCCACGCGTCGTCACGCAGCGTCCTGGTGGACGGCTTCACCGACCCGTCCAACAACAAAAACCGCTTCTGCCTCGGCCTGCTGTCCAACGTCAACCGCAACTCCACCATCGAGCACACGCGGCGACACATCGGCAAAGGTCAGTTTGCCGTGAACCATCGCAGTCCCCTGAGGTCATAAAGGTCATAAATCTGAGGTCATAAATCAACCCCCCCCCCCCCCCCCCCCGGCTCTCCTAGGCTTGCACTTGTATTACGTGGGTGGCGAGGTGTACGCCGAGTGCCTGAGCGACAGCAGCGTGTTCGTGCAGAGCCGCAACTGCAACTTCCAGCACGGCTTCCACGCCACCACCGTTTGCAAGATCCCCAGCGGCTGCAGCCTGAAGATCTTCAACAACCAGCTCTTTGCGCAGCTGCTCGCCCAGTCCGTCAACCACGGCTTCGAGGTGGTCTACGAGCTCACCAAGATGTGCACCATCCGCATGAGCTTTGTCAAGGTAAGACGCGCTCGCCGCAATTTAAAAGGCCCGTTCGGACGGAACCTTTATTTTAGGAGTCCGGCCAAGCGACGTAAATGTGGTACAGGGGACAAGATGCCAAAAGTAAAAAAAAAAAAAAGCTACGTTTGAATATTCATCACCAGATGGTTGAAAACGGTGCTTTGATTCCAGTGAAGTGACAAAGCTTTTTTTTTTTTTTTTTGTCTAGGGTTGGGGGGCTGAGTACCACCGCCAGGATGTGACCAGCACCCCCTGCTGGATCGAAGTGCATCTACATGGTCCCCTGCAATGGCTTGACAAGGTCCTCACCCAAATGGGCTCACCGCACAACCCCATCTCGTCTGTGTCGTAGAAAACGGGCGGGTGGCTGCGGAAGGCGGCGTTTGTGATGAGGACGCAAGCCCCTCCGGAAGTTTCCAGGATGTGGTCCTTGTTTACTGTGAGACTGACTTTCATTTGGCTTCTGTATGTTGGCTTTGTTGTTTTCTTGTGCATCCCTACGGCACTTCAAGACTACGTAGCGCTTCTTTGTGAGTTCAATTTGTCTTTTAATATTATTCTACCGTCCCGACCAATGTTTGGTTGTACTTATATTAAATGTTTTTTTCGAGGCTAAAATGGATTTGATGTTTTATTATTTATTTTTTTTACAGGAGATTATTATCAGGCTCGAGATATGTCTATAAATACAAATTGGTAACACAAAGCTGCTAGATGCAAATCAAGAGTTTCACGAAGTGAAATATTATTTCGTTCGCCGCGGGGGTGACAGAGCTTGTGACCAGAAAACATTTTTGTTTTGTTTTCTTTGTCCGTGAGTGAAATCATCAACAACAACAACAACAAAATGCACCACAAACCTTTTAACTGTAAAGACAATAAATAATAGCGTGACTGAGTGTTAGGAGCGTCAACAGCCGCTCAAGTTGTGCTGCAGCGCCAGACTTCGACTCTGCACGGCCAGGATGCGCTGCTGCTGCTGCAAGAAGTGAATCACCTCGGGACTCCTCAGCAGTGACTGGTGGACAACAGCACAGCGTATCAATACGAAAAATAGCAAACTATAGTGTTATAACACACTATCAATCAAATAAGTTCTTTTTTTTTTGTATGATCAATATGCGCTATAGTGCAAGGATGGAATATCAACAGGGTGTTCACTGTGTGTTGTGGTTATGGTGATGATGACATACCAGTCTTTTTTGGTTGAGCACCTGCTCAATGAGGGAGGGTCTGGCTGGCCGGTCTCCCATCACCCCTAAACGCTGCTTGTTGACAGACACAGGACGCTCTTCACAGTTGTCCTGAAACCAAACAATAAACATTAGTTTGACAGATAATAAACAACTCGAAATAAAAAGAGGATTTCAGAAAGGAATGACTTGAATCACGAGCACGGTTGTGCTAAACATAGTTTGATATCCCACAAATTCCATGCGTTCAACTATAGCAGTCGGCTGAAGAAAAGGACAAATACCTAAAAATATGCGTATATTTGACACGTATCAATAAGCTTTACGTACGAAAAGCACGGGATTGAGATTCGCACCCCTCCCAAAAAAAAATAAATGAAAATCATTCTCCAAAAAATCCGCGAGTAGGCGGGGGTTTCACTGTAGCGTGGGGGACTGACGTCTATTTTGTTGGTCGACATGGCCTGGTCGCTTTTCTTCTTCTTGTACTTGTCCTTGTACATCTTGTTGCGGTGCTTCTTGCACATCCACGGCTTGCGCTGCTTGGCCACTTGCGTGGTGGTCTCAGTGCAGCCGTCGTAGGTGCACTGCTTCGGCGCTGTGCCGTCGCCCTCCGACGCCTCGTCGTCGTTCAGCTCCTCCGGGCTCCCGGCGCCGTCCCGCGGGTCGGACGCGTCCAGCACGTCGCTCTCCTCGTCGGCGTCGTCCAGGTCCATGAGATCGGTTGCCTCCATGGGGATGAGCGTGATCACGTCGCGGCTGTCCACCGAGCGGCTGTCGCCCACGATGTAGCGCTGGCCGTCCTTGGTGAGTAGGATGGCCTTCGAGGCGTCCTTGCGGACCGAAGCTTCGTCGTCGCTCATGTTCGTAAGTTGCAAGAAAAAGGCAACCGGCAAGGAGCTAATAACACGCTCGCGGTGGCGAACGAGCGTCTGTCAATGTTAGCAGCGATTTGGCAGCATTTTACGCACTTACTAAAACAAAATTAAGGCTAGCCTTTTTAAATACACCACATTATGTGACCAGGGACGGGGTTGTTACAAATAATATGATAGGTCTTCTTCTTCGTCTTCTTTTACTCTTCGCCCCAAATAGCTTCCTGCGGTAGAGCGCTTCCTAGAGGACTGAGTATGGCACACGCATGTTCATTTAAAAAGAACGCAGTACAGTATTTTACAAAAATAATACAGTGTAATCTAATTTAATGTCATGTGAAATATATTTTCAAGATTTTTTGTTGAGAAAATTATGTCACTTTATTCAAGAGAAAATATGTTTTAGCTTAAAAAACGACCATGTATAGTAAGGCGTTTTTAGGCGAAAAAAACGACCATGTATAGTAAGGCGTTTTTAGGCGAAAAAAAACGACCATGTATAGTAAGGCTTTTTAGCCCTAAAAAACGACCATGTATAGTAAGGCGTTTTTGACCCGAAAAAAACGACCATGTATAGTAAGGCTTTTTTAGCTGAAAAAAACGACCATGTAAAGTAAGGCGTTTTTAACCGAAAAAAAAAAACGACCATGTATAGTAAGGCGTTTTTAGGCGAAAAAAAACGACCATGTATAGTAAGGCTTTTTAGCCCTAAAAAACAACCATGTATAGTAAGGCTTTTTTAGCTGAAAAAAACGACCATATGTAGTAAGGCGTTTTTAACCGAAAAAAAACGACCATGTATAGTAAGGCGTTTTGTCCGAAAAAAACGACCATGTATAGTAAGACGTTTTTAGGCGGAAAAAAACAACAACCATGTAGAGTAAGGCGTTTTTAGCCGAAAAAAAACGACCATCTATACTATGTTATAGTATAGATGGTCCAAAACCAAAATAATACACTTGGACCACTTGGCATCTCCAGCTAATTGGCTAGCCGCTTTCCAGTTGTTCTGCTAGTTTAAGACAACTTCATCATCGGAAAATAAACAATATCGGACCACTTTGTTGACATTTGAATTGTGATTATCTTATTGTGCCTCTTGAATTCGTTTTTAGGCGAAAAAAAACGACCATGTATAGTAAGGCTTTTTTAGCCCGAAAAAACGACCATGTATAGTAAGGCGTTTTTAGCCAAAAAAAAACGACCATGTATAGTAAGGCGGTTTTAGCCCGAAAAAAACGACATAGTATAGTAAGGCGTTTTTAGCGTGAAAAAAACGACCATGTATAGTAAGGCGTTTTTAGCCGAAGTTTTGGTTCGTTGGCCGTTTTTTTCGGCTAAAAACGCCTTACTATACATGGTCGTTTTTTTCTGCAAAAAACGCCTTACTATACATGGTCGTTTTTTTTCGGCTAAAAAAAGCCTTACTATACATGGTCGTTTTTTTCGGCTAAAAAAAGCCTTACTATACATGGTCGTTTTTTTCGGCTAAAAACGCCTTACTATACATGGTCGTTTTTTTCGGTTAAAAACGCCTTACTATACAGTACATGGTCGTTTTTATCGGCTAAAAACGCCTTACTATACATGGTCGTTTTTTTCGGCTAAAAACGCCTTACTATACATGGATGTTTTTTTCGGTTAAAAACGCCTTACTATACATGGTCGTTTTTATCGGCTAAAAACGCCTTACTATACATGGTCGTTTTTTTCGGCTAAAAACGCCTTACATGGTCGTTTTTTTCGGGTCAAAAAGCCTTACTATACATGGTCGGTTTTTTTCGGCTAAAAATGCCTTACTATACATGGTCGTTTTTTTTTCGGCTAAAAACGCCTTACTATACATGGATGTTTTTTTCGGGTCAAAAACGCCTTACTATACATGGTCGTTTTTATCGGCTAAAAACGCCTTACTATACATGGTCGTTTTTTTCGGCTAAAAACGCCTTACATGGTCGTTTTTTTCGGGTCAAAAAGCCTTACTATACATGGTCGGTTTTTTTCGGCTAAAAATGCCTTACTATACATGGTCGTTTTTTTTTCGGCTAAAAACGCCTTACTATACATGGATGTTTTTTTCGGGTCAAAAAGCCTTACTATACATGGTCGTTTTTTTTTCGGTTAACGCCTTACTTTACATGGTCGTTTTTTTCAGCTAAAAACGCCTTACTATACATGGTCGTTTTTTTCGGTTAAAAACGCCTTACTATGCATGGTCGTTTTTATCGGCTAAAAACGCCTTACTATACATGGTCGTTTTTTTCGGCTAAAAACGCCTTACTATACATGGATGTTTTTTTCGGTTAAAAACGCCTTACTATACATGGTCGTTTTTATCGGCTAAAAACGCCTTACTATACATGGTCGTTTTTTTCGGCTAAAAACGCCTTACATGGTCGTTTTTTTCGGGTCAAAAAGCCTTACTATACATGGTCGTTTTTTTTTCGGCTAAAAATGCCTTACTATACATGGTCGTTTTTTTTCGGTTAACGCCTTACTTTACATGGTCGTTTTTTTCAGCTAAAAACGCCTTACTATACATGGTCGTTTTTTTCGGTTAAAAACGCCTTACTATACATGGTCGTTTTTATCGGCTAAAAACGCCTTACTATACATGGTCGTTTTTTTCGGCTAAAAACGCCTTACTATACATGGATGTTTTTTTCGGTTAAAAACGCCTTACTATACATGGTCGTTTTTATCGGCTAAAAACGCCTTACTATACATGGTCGTTTTTTTCGGCTAAAAACGCCTTACATGGTCGTTTTTTTCGGGTCAAAAAGCCTTACTATACATGGTCGTTTTTTTTCGGCTAAAAATGCCTTACTATACATGGTCGTTTTTTTTTCGGCTAAAAACGTCTTACTATACATGGTCGTTTTTTTCGGCTAAAAACGCCTTACTATACATGGTCGTTTTTTTCGGGTCAAAAACGCCTTACTATACATGGTCGTTATTTTCGGTTAAAAACGCCTTACTATACATGGTCGTTTTTATCGGCTAAAAACGCCTTACTATACATGGTCGTTTTTTTCGGCAAAAAATGCCTTACTATACATGGACGTTTTTTTTCGGGTCAAAAACGCCTTACTATACATGGTCGTTATTTTCGGTTAAAAACGCCTTACTTTACATGGTCGTTTTTTTTCAGCTAAAAACGCCTTACATGGTGGTTTTTTTCGGTTAAAAACGCCTTACTATACATGGTGGTTTTTTTCGGTTAAAAACGACGCCTTACTATACATGGTGGTTATTTTCGGTTAAAAACGCCTTACTTTACATGGTCGTTTTTTTTCAGCTAAAAACGCCTTACTATACATGGTGGTTTTTTTCGGTTAAAAACGCCTTACTATACATGGTGGTTTTTTTCGGTTAAAAACGCCTTACTATACATGGTCGTTTTTATCGGCTAAAAACGCCTTACTATACATGGTCGTTTTTTTCGGCTAAAAATGCCTTACTATACATGGACGTTTTTTTTCGGGTCAAAAACGCCTTACTATACATGGTCGTTATTTTCGGTTAAAAACGCCTTACTTTACATGGTCGTTTTTTTTCAGCTAAAAACGCCTTACTATACATGGTGGTTTTTTTCGGTTAAAAACGCCTTACTATACATGGTGGTTTTTTTCGGTTAAAAACGCCTTACTATACATGGTGGTTATTTTCGGTTAAAAACGCCTTACTTTACATGGTCGTTTTTTTTCAGCTAAAAACGCCTTACTATACATGGTGGTTTTTTTCGGTTAAAAACGCCTTACTATACATGGTGGTTTTTTTCGGTTAAAAACGCCTTACTATACATGGTCGTTTTTATCGGCTAAAAACACCTTACTATACATGGTGGTTTTTATCGGCTAAAAACACCTTACTATACATGGTCGTTTTTTTTCGGCTAAAAAAAGCCTTACTATACATGGTCGTTTTTTTGGGGTCAAAAACGCCTTACTATGGGGTTCCAGCTTGAAAGTAGGATTTCAAAGTAGGGTTAGTTCAGGTGACCATCGGTTCATTTCTCTTCATTCATTTATTTAAAAAATGAAGACTGGCAGCGTTGAGTTGTTCTAGTCTTTATATACATGATGGTTAGTCATCCGTTACAGTACAGGTATTATATTTACTTTATGCATTCATGTATGTGTGCCTGTATCATATTTATATACATACACATACTAGAGGAGCACACATCATACACGTACAAATTATTTCTTGTAAGTACTTTCTTTCAACGTAAACTGCACATGGTCACGAGGGGGTTCGTCTTCCACGTATTGTCCACAGACGAGCCCCCTGGAGAACTTTTTTTTTTGTCCCCAACACATTATTGCTTACAGAAAGAGAGAGAGAGAGAGAAATAGAGAGATTGAGAGAAGAAAAAAAAAGCTTTTGTGTACGCAGACACAATGCACATTTAGGAAAGGCAAATAAAATGATGGACCGATGAGTGGGCTAACTCCATTTTCGGATGACGAGAGCAAAGGCCTCTCTTTCAGATCAGGTTCCATTTTTGACATATACGGGGCAGCCCATTGTTGTACTCAGCACTTTAACTGATACATCAGTTGATCCCATGAAAACAAGTTTCACCATTTGCAAACAAATAGAAAAAAAATGAGGTAAGCACATTTGGACATAGACCGCTCTTGCAGCAAATGTTTGTTTGTTTTGTTGTGACATTTTCATTCAGGCAACCAGGACGACACCGAAATGGGATTTGAAAGAATGAAATTAAAGATGTCAGTTGCACCGAAGTTGGTCCAAGTCCAAAATCGGAGGAAAATCACGATTGCTCTCAAAACAAATACTCAGTAATAATTGCCATTAGCTCCAGCAGATGGTGCTGTTGTGATAAAAAAACAAGCCTGAAAATCACACCATTTTGTTCCAAAATTCAAATTAAGCAATCTCCTCCTATAATTTTGCCACGTTTTCCTGCCGCTTCTCTTGAACGAGTCTTTTCCAGCGGGACAGAGGGGTAAGATGGAAGAGAAGTGGCAGTAAGACAGGCCAAAATCCTGAAGTGAGGGGTTGATCGTGCCATTAGCAGGTTTCAGCAGAGACTGGAGAGTCATAGAAAGGCAGACAAGTGGCAAGGCCCGATCTCAGCACGTTTTTGTGAGTGGCCTCTACTGTAACCTGATTGGCAAAATGTGGCGTAAGGCGGATACAATAAAGCTGGTGATCACAACGAGCTAGCTATTTGTTGTCGTTGTTCTGTGCATTAAATGTGGCTGCACTAAACGCCGACAGTCTTCGGAAGGCGGAATCTTCACCGATTTGACTTTATGTACTGTACGTCTTTACAGGAAGAGACAAACTTACGATACTACCCTCCGAAAGGTGGAAAATTTATGGATTACTTCATCAACGAAGCAAGCGCTACACTACGTAGTATTCCTAACCTTAGGCTATGTATGAAGTCAAATAAGCATCTTAGGAAGAAAAAAAAAATACGCCTAATACAAAGTCCATCATCGTTCATTAAATTCAGTTGCAGTAGGAATTTAGAACGTCATGAACTTGAATTAGCGCTAATTTGGCATAAGGCTGTCGTGTAACATGAAGAAAGTGTCCGCTTTTGAATCTATGCGGAGGATCACATGCGCTTTGTTCTTTGTTTTGTGGAGCTGCGGATCACGCTGCAATCGACGTTAGGGCTGGTTTAGCATCGCAGAGAACATATTAATACCGTCGTTTTATGTACAGATCAAAAATAAAACTGTTGTGCTAGCTAGCTTAGGATCGTTAGAAACAAACCCCCCCCCCCCAAAAAAGAGGCTTGTCCGTTGCCAGTCATAGAGCACGTTTAAGTCAACATCTCCAGGTATCATCCAAAACCAAAATAAAATACACTTGGACCACTTGGCATCTCCAGCTAATTGGCTAGCTTTCCAGTTTCCAGTTGTTCTGCTAGCTTAAGACAACTTCATCATCGGAAAATAAACAATATCGGACCACTTTGTTGACATTTGAATTGCGATCATCTTATTGTCCCTCTTGAATAAGATAATTGTTCATGCTAACACGGGAAACAAACAAAAAGAACTCTTATGACCGTTTCTTTTTAAATTGCTCTACCTCCAGCAAGCTGGCTAAATTGCTAGCTGGCTAGCAGGTTTCCGGTTTGTATGCTAGCTTCAGACAACTTTTCATGGTATTATTGGAAACTAAAAATATGAACCTGGATTATTTTGCTCACATTAAAATCGCTATACAGGTATGTTGTTAGTGAGCTGGCTATTTGGTAGGCAGTCGCCATGCTAGTTGAAGACAACTTTTCTGGGGAAGTGGCACCGATACGATACCAAAGACGATCCGGACTCGACGGTGCTGTATTTGTAAGTTTTCGGGCGAAGAAGGCTTCGTGTTCTGTAGCCGTCAAAGTGCCTGCGCTGTGTTACGCTGCCGAGGGAACGCGTACCTAAATCGCCCTTTGTCCTCGCTCAAAAACCCATTAACGCAGGGGGGCCAAATCCACATCGGGGAAAGCATGATACAGCGTCTAATCAAGTAAGGACTAATCTCTAGTAATCCGTCCTTTAAGTGCTCCGATCTGTAGACAAGCCGCGGGCGGATAACGGACCGGGTCAACGGCGGAACGACAGAGGGGTCAGCGGTCTCTGTGGCGCCTGGGTCGGTTTGAGGTCGGATGAAGTCCCGGAAACTAGTTTCACGTCGCAACATGCTAAACGGGAAACACTCAAGCCCCCCCCCCCCACCCACCACCGCTGTAAGGATATTTATGAATTGATGGTTAAGATGGCGACTGTGAAAAACAGAACCATCAATGTGAACATTTTGTAGCTTTACGATGATGTGGTATACTTTGGAGCGCAGCTTATGTTTGGCGGGCTGGCTGATATTTACTTTGTTTTTGTTTTTTTTTAATTAGCTCCACCCCCCCACCGGACAGACACAACCAGTCAATCGTCACGTTTACGAACGCAGGAGCCACAACTATCTAAAGTATCCAGAAAGAAACCGAACAAAAACTGCGTTGGATAGGAGGAAGTGACCCGGGAAGGTGGCGGTTCCGCGCCGAGGCGTCAGATGGCGGCGGTGCGGGGAAGCCGGGGCACGGCCGCGCCGGGCTTCCAGATGGCGTAAAGGGGCATCGAAGCCGGCGGCTCGGCAAATCGACGGCGCCACCTGAGGTCGCCGCATCTGCGGCTGGGCCCGGGCACCCGGCCGAACGGCGAGGCGGTCCGGGCCCCCGGCGGGTCCGTGAAGGTGAGGCGGGAACTGCTCCTCAGCGGGCGTTTCTCCAGGAAGCGCCAGCGGCGGAGGGAAGGGATGCGGCCCCCCAGTGCGGGCCCCATGAGGCCCAGGCTGGTTCTGTCCGTGAAGGAGTCCGTGCGGTCTTCGTAGCCCAGGTCGGCGGGGGCCGAGCACTGCTGCAGGGGCCACCCGCCGCGGCTTTTCCCCTCGTTGTCCGCCGCGCTGCCCCCCTCGCCGCCTCGCTCCGCCCTGGCCGCCTCCTCCTCCTCTTCCTCGTCCTCCTTTTCCTCTCCTTCTTCAGGTTGCTCCTCCGCCTCGGCGGCGGGCTCCTCTTCCGGCCGGGCCTCGGCGGCGCCCTCGTCCTCGTCCTCCTCGGCGCCGGTGGGCGCCGGCGGGGTGCGCGGATCTCGCAGGAAAACGGCGATGACGGTGATGTTGTCGCTGGAGCCGGCGTCGCGGGCCGAGGCCACCAGCTTGTGCGCCACCATGGCGGTGTCGCCGGCGTTCTCCTGGAGGTGGTCGCTCACCACGCGCACCGCCTCGTCCGGACTCACCGTGTCCCAGAAGCCGTCGCAGGCCAGGAGCAGGTAGTCCTCGGAGCCGTCCAGCGGGAAGGCGGCGTGGTCGGCGTCCCCGCAGATGTAGGGCTTGTGCTCCGAGTCGCCTGGCGAGGGAAACCCGATGCCGGTGAGACTTTCAAATCCCGTTTGAGCGCCGGCGCCGGACCGACAAGCTTACCTATGGCTCTGGATACCGACAGACTGCCGTTCACCCTCCACGTCCCGAACCAGATCACGCAGCCTCCCAGGGCTTCGATCCTTTGCTTCTCATCCTGCGGCCATTTGGAGAAACAAAGTCAAACGGGGGCGGGGGGTTCGGTTTTTATACCGCGACATCGCCAATCATTCCCGCTACCTCTCTGTCGGGTTTGTGCGGTTTCATCAACTCCACCACTTCTCCCCGGCGGACCAGGATAACCTGCGAGTCTCCCAGCCAGGCGACGTGCAACGTCCGGCCGCGCAGGAACGTCACCACGCCCGTCGTGCCGCAGCGCAGGTTCTGCCGGAATCAGCGCGCGGGGTTTTCAAGTTCATTCGCTGGTTTTCGAGGCGAGAGAGAGAAAAAAAAAAACTGCGTGGCGGCGGACGGTTACCTCCCGCGAGGCTTTCCTGACAAAGTGCTCGTCGGTGATTTTGAAGGCGCGGCGGAGGGCCTCGCCGGGGTCTTGGCTTAGAGAGTCCTGGCGAGCCAGGTTGACGTGGAGATGGTTGGCGGCGTAAATGGCGGCGTCCACGCCGCCGTGTCCGTCAAACACGGCGAAGAACGCTTGTTCTTCTTGATCCTGAAGACACCAAAGACGACGTTCACGAAGGGAAAGCGGCTTCGATGGGGCAACGTGAAATTTAGTCAACGTGTCGATTGGGGATGGAGCCACAATAAGGCCCGAAAACACACATGAAGTCGGCCATTTTGGATCAGAGCGGCCATTTTAGAGTCATTTTGGTGTGGGTCTCTCAGGCTAGATTTACTTTATGAACATGAAATTCTGTCGCTCTGGTTTTGGCAGAGACGTTTCTTGGAGTCCTCGAGATCTCGTCCAACCGCATCTAAATGTGAATCCTGAATGCGAGTAACTTAAGTTCATCTTATGAAGGTGAAGTGAACACTCATAGGTAACCCCCCCCCCCTCCTGGCATAAGTCCTTTCCCCATCCCTTACGTAACCGAAAGCATGACTCACTCGCTTTGATAAACCTTCCCAGTTCAAAGACCTTAAACCTCGGGAAAAAAAATAGTTAAGAAAGCTTTTAAGGCAAGCGGCCAAACGGAGGCACTTAAGGGGGCGGGGGGTTGGGGGGGTGGGGGGGGTCTGTGGCGCTGCGCTTACCTGAATGTTGAAAAGTGTGTTGAAGTCGGGGATGATGAGGTGCCTGTCCTCCATCTTGCGCCGCATGTTCTTGATGGCGTGGATGGACGTCTCGTAGTAGGGCTGCGGGCGGCGGCGGTAAGGCAGCTCCTTGGTCCACGCGCCGCACGTCTCAAAGAGTCGTTTGAAGATGAGCCGCGCCAACTTGACCGCCTCGATCTCTGCAAACGGCCAAAGGGGATCCCGCCTGAGCCAAACGCCGCAATTGTCCCGATCGAAATTGCCCCCTTTCTGCATTTCGGTTCCATAGTATTGCAGTTCAACTTTAAAGAAAAACAAAATCTCACAAAAATGCTACAAAACATCAGAAAGCAGACTTCAAAAAAGTGTGCATCACACTTCCCTGGTAGCCAATTTAGAAAAGTCCCCGTTTCCAAAGCAAGTGCGTGACACACTTGTGAACGTCAAAACCCCGCCGGGAGCTGCTTTACTTTTTCCGAGAGGCTGATTAGAGAAGTTCGTAGTTAAGCGAGAGAGAGAGAGAGAGAGAGAGAGAGGGCAAGAGCGAAACGGTCAACCTCTTTTAAAATTTGAACTTGGAAGGCAAATATTTTGTATGCGAGCCAAATCTCTCACCAAAAGTAATGGCCCGGTGTGCCTCAGAGCTCCATCTTAGAGCCATTCTTGTTCAATTACAAGCACACGCGCTCGGACTCACGGGGTAAGGGTCCGACTCCGTCTTCCACGCTCTTGATGAGGTGATGGATGGTCAGGTCGCTCTGTAGGATGCTGTCCGACGTCGCCCTGGCCAAGGCTGCCGCCAGCGAGCACGGGCAGTTACTGTGAATTTTGGAACGAGAGCAAGACCGCACAGTTGAAATTTTGCGATATATATTCGGGGATGGGCAGCGCGGAATGCGGGAGGTTGTCGGGTTGAATGCAAACATGCAGGTGACCACCTCAGGTAACCCCCCCCCCCTAAAAAAAAAAGTGTATCACTGTACATGTTTGGCATTGTAAATCACAATAATAAAATTAAAAATAAAGTCTAAAGTTAGAACTGACGACATTTTGGGGAGAATTTGCGGAGTTGTTACAGGAAAGCGGGTCATCTGGTGGAACTCAAAACCGAACAAGCACCTTGAAGGAAGTCACACTAGAGGAAAGTCAAGATGGGAGTATGGCGGGGGGGGGGGGGGGGGGGGGGGGTCTCCTCCAGCATTGTCTCCATTCATAGAACCCCCCCACCGCCCCTACTCGACGGAGGGGGCGGATGCCGAGGCGAGGAGCTCCGATTGGCACGCGGTGGTCCCCGAGGAGACAAAGGCGGCGCACCAATGAGAGCTCGGCCGAGCTGGCGCATCACGGTCGAGTCATGTGGTGCGTAGGAGGATTAGAAGAAGCGGCTTAATCTCACGAGCCCCCCCCCGAGCGCACACCGAAAACCAGATGCGCATCTCGACGTGGGAAGAAATGTGAACGCGGGGAAAACATACCCTCTGCTTAGAAGAGTAAATAAGAGCGCTGGCATGAAAGGCAAACATTGGATTAAATAGCAGAGGGAAGCAAGTGGGGGGGGGGGGCTATTTGCGTCTCATTATCAAGCGTGACCAAGATGGCAGACGGACACGAGAGCGCTGTTAGCATATTACATGGAGTGAAGCTAGCACATGGAGTTGACAGATGCTAGCACAGTTAGCCCCTGAGATAACCCAGGCAGCTAGCAAAGATCGCACACTGACAAGTACATCGACATCGGCTTTTGGGCTACAGGCCAAAATGAAAGGCACAGCATTGCGGGATTCAAACTAGCAGGAAGAAAGGGCTCAAGTAGTGTGAGCCACAGGCTAAATAAAGTGTGCCGACGTTTAATGAACGCTTTCTCTTCACGCGAGTTTACTGAAGTGATCAAAGTCTGCCAAGGGTTTTTCTCGGTTAGGGAAGTTAGCGCGAGTTTACCGCGCTTGAGAAGTTAGCAAAATAAGTCAGAGGTTAACAAAGGTAGCACATGGATTTAAATGAGCTAGCGGAGTTAGCGTGTGAGTTTTCTCGGGTAGTCTGGCAATGTGAGCATATGGAGAAGTTATCCCAAGTTGACCGAGGAATAGCCAAGTTTGAGAATGACTCAACACCGGCTACCAAAGTTAGCAAGCGCATTTAGCTCGGCTGGCATGGTTAGCACATCAGTTTAACTAGTCTAGTAGCATTAGCACTGTTACCCTGGTTCCACACAGGATTTCTAATTTAAACAAGTCCACAATGTGTCCAAATATATGCTTAATATTTTTATTTCAGTCTCTTTTTTTCCCAAATTGCACGCAGGGCTGCGTCAAATGTCGCCAGTCATACGTTCCCAGCGCCGCTTTTGAAGAACGTCGTCATTCCCTCGCCGATTAAACTTCCAGCACTCCTGTGATGCTTTGTGCCGCATTCAGGAGGCTGCAAGTACGTGTTCGCCGATGACTCACGGATGCGGTGGTCGTGTTTTTGTTTTTTTTTACCCTGCAACGGAGCATCAAGGTTGTTGCCACGGCAACAGAGCCAATTGACAGACGGTCACCCATGTCGGCCATCCTCATAACACCAGGCCGGTGTTGTTTTTCTTCTTCATGAGCTAAAAGCGTCCCCCACCCCACCCCACCCCCACCCCACCCCTCCATCTCCCTTTCTCTCCAATCAATCAAAAGGCGAATTTTGAAAAGAAAAACAAAGAGCCGTTTGTTGTTTGCGTGCGTGGGGCAGACGCCGGGTTGAGAGAACACGCTATTCTCAAATGGGGGGGTGGGGAGGGGGGGTTACATAATTCGCAGAGGGCCAGTTCATCTTTTGCAAGAGCGACTCCTTAAAGACGGCTGTTGGAGGAATTCATTTGTACATGCGCACAGAAGCCACGCGCTGCTTTGGAATCTCGCAAGGCAGATGCGGCAAGTGTGGGCCACAACATTAGGCACCCCCCACCCCCACCTCCACCCCCCCTCACATGGCTCGACTTGACCAAACGCCAAAAGGAGAAATGGCTTTACGGAAAGGATGTCTGCACCGCAGCACCATCGAGAACACACACAACTCAAACAACTTCCTGTTTTCCTTTTTCTACAGCCAATCAGAAGCCATCAACGTAAAATCATGTCTAAGCAATTACTCAACAGAATGTCATTTGGGTATTGATAAGAACAATATGACATACGCGTTACACAAAGCAAGAGCTGTATTGTCAATTTTCGTCTGTGTGTGTGTGTGTGTGTGTGTGTGTTTGTATGACTATTATTGTGAGGACCACTGTGATTATAAGACCAACGTAGTGAGGACATTTTTGACACGTGAGGACATTTAGGCCAGTCCTCACAAGTTTTTCATTCTAAAGTGTGTGTGTGCGTGCGTGCGTGTGTGTGCGTGTGTGTGTGTGTGTGTGTGTGTGTGTGTGTGTGTGTATATGGATGTCTTGAGGTGCATACAAGAGAGAGAGTGAGCGAGAAAGTCCATTTCGAAGAGCGAAAGTGACTCATTTATCATTGATGCTACCTTGTGCTATTTAGTGACGTAACGTAGCCCAGTCGACAAGGCGGCCATTCCAAGCATCTTGCGGCTGGGCGAGAGGCACGCAGCACAAGAGGTGGCCCATCGTCAACCGTCGCCCGCCTCGGACAATCATCGGAAAACGCTCAAGAACGTCACTCTTGTGTGATCACAAGCGTAGACCACCGGCAGATCTGCGACTGAACTGAAAAATGTTTTTCTTTGGCACAATAAGTTAGCCACTTATACGAAGCGGAAGCACGTTGCGTCATCCCGGCGGCACTTGGGTCGAGTGGGGGGGGGCTCAGAATAGCTCCCATCAAGCCCGCCGCTTAAACGGCGCCTCTTTAGTCCTCCACACAAAACATCATTTTGCTCGTTTTTTTGTTTTTGCTGTTTTATGGCCACATGCGCCGCAAATATGTTCAGTTCTGGGGGTGGGGGGGGGGGCACTTCCTTATTGGACTTCAGCAGATCTTTCAAGTCTTGACAATGAACTTGACTTATAGGAGGTGGGTGTCATCTAATTTTCTACTTTAATACTCTACATGTGAATGCCAATACATGTACTTGATCAGTACAGGGAAAAGTTGTTCGAGGGAGGGAGGGAGTGCACCCCCCCCCCCCACACCACCACCACTCAGCCGCTTCAAGGGCAAAACGGAAGGATTGCAGGCTCGTGTTGAAGACACGCAGGGGTTGCTTTGCATTCATGCCACCTGCCAGCCACGTCGAGCATGACTCACCATTTGAATTATGACCGTTTTGAGTGCAGTGCGGTGCGGGGGGTGGGCGTGGGGGGGACAGGGGGGTTGGGGGGGCGAGCTGGCTCTTAAGCGTGGGCCGTCCCAGCAGCTGGAAGAAAAGGAGGACACTGCACACTTTTTTTTTTTAAATGAAGGTCACCGTGTTGCCAAAAATGGGGCCGACTCTCCAGAGTGGGAATTAATGAAGGCGCCGCCTTTAGAAACGCCGCGTGAGTCACGGCTGGAAAAGACCACTTAGCCTTCATCCCACTTAGCGCCCCAGCAATCCAACATGGAGTTTCTTATCGAGTATGTCAACCGTTTTGGTAGATTGATAGTTTTTTTTAAAAAAAAAAAAAGGAATTTGGCAATGGCTAGTGATGAAAAAAGCGGAAGGGGGCGTGGCCTGGACGGGGCGACCAATCACAACGAGTAAGACATCATACATGTCCAATCATAGGGCTGTTTACAATCGGAAGATGGAAAGACTGATCGGGAGAGCTCGTGAAAACTCGACGATAAGGTACCTGACCCCCCCACCCCCTAAAATCTTCCCAACGGATTTAGAGGATTCACAAAAATGATCAATTTAAGAAATAAAACGGCGGATTGCCATTCCTGTTCATGTCGAAACAATGAGAGAGAGAGAGAGAGAGAGAGAGAGAGAGAGAGCGCACTTGCATGGAAGCCGCCCCCACCAAAACAGCAAAGCACGAATCTCATTTTCACCCACAAAGGCAGCACTTCATCACCGGGCCATGGAATGAATCTCACTGGTCAAGTAAGTCAAGTGGCTGCGGGCACGTGACTAAAGACAAAAACTGAGGAAAATGAAGTTGGCGATGGAATCTTCTCAATCTCCGTCCCGAATAATAGCTAAGGAAAAGGAAAGGGGGGCTTCAGTTTAGGTTTTTGGGTTTTTTTGGGGGGCAAAAAGTTGCTCCAGAAAGGCCCACAGCCGCCTGGGAGCAGATACACTCTCTCGGGGATCAAATCTCCCGGCCTCTTAGCGCTCTGATTAAAAAGTGAAAAGCCAGCAGACAGACACACACGCAGATGGCATTGTGAAGGGGGGGGGGGTGATTGAGTCCTCACATTCCAAGTACGGGAATGTACTGCTGGTTTATGCGCAGACTAGGGAAAGAAGTGTAAACGGACGCTTTTTTTGTTTTTGTTGTTGTGCTACTTAGGTATGCGTGAACCGAGTTTAGTTTAAAAACAAAAATAATCAACTTTTTTCCCCACCAAAAAAGGTGGCACAAGATGATGGCAGAGCATTACGGATGTCTCAACGAAACATAAAGAACAAGATGCTACCAGATGGCACAAAAGAAAAAAAGAGGAGTTAATCTGCAAATTAATTAATTAGTTAATTATGCAAATTGAGGAATGCCAAAGCGTGAATTTGCAGTTTGTAAAGAAAGAATTTTCTATTTGAATTAGCTTCTCTGCAGAAACACAGCAAAGCCCACAAGGAAAAGAAAAAACAAAAAAAAACAAAGAGCAAAACTCTTTTGAATTACGTCTCGGTGAAAAACGAAATCCGGGACTTTATTTGAAGGCCACACGCCCCCCCGCCCCGCTCGAGTCTGAAACGAGTTCATCTCGAAAAGGGGGTCACTTCTTTGCCATACTCGCTCTTCAAATCCCGCTTGAATAAAAACAACAACAAAACCTTTGCTCATTGTCCAAACAGCCTCCGGAGCGAATAGATCAGGTAGACATCAATACTTGGCGCGAGAGCGTCCGAGCGCCCGAGGAAATCCTCACTAAGCGAGCCCGTCGGCGCTTCCACCACGAAAGCCACTTCGCAACAGTCTTTAAACGATGGGACCAAAAAAAAAAGTTTTAAAAAAAATCAACTCTGCTAGCTTAATGCTAGCGCACAATGCGAAACGCCATAGACGGGCTAACGAAGAGCATCTACTGTGTGGCAGCATCCGATGCTTGGAACATATCCTCTTGCCATAACCAGAGATTGACTTTGGAAGCTAACCGGAGCGATTTCCACGCAGTTGCGTCAACGTCACACCCATCAGCCGGCCTCCGCATCCATTGAACCGCTGAACTCTCCTCTCGCAGAACTCTATTATTAGCCGTTCAGCCCGGAGACAAACTAATGACGCGTCGGATGAATCAGCAGACCCGCTGCCGGCGACTCGCGGCGCTAGCCGTCAGACGTCCACGTAGGCCGGTTGCGTTTTCACGCTAAAGAGTCACCGGGGAACGGCAACAAAGCGGGGGAGGGCGGAGGGAAAACAACCGAGACGGCTGCTCGACTCAAACGGATTTTGTCGTTGGCGATGGAGAAGTTAGAAAAGAAAAAGCGGAAACAAGACTAGCCGAGCCCCCCCCCCCCCCCCCAAAAAAATGCAGAAGCACAGAATGTGCAACTCACGACTCGCGGCTAAGTTTACATCCAAGGCCATTAGCGAGGCGCTCGGCTGACCTATAATTGTTCTTCCCGAGAGGGCGGCCGCGCTGTTGCCGTGGCAACTATCGACGGCGATGCAAGGTTGAGTCAAAGCGGACGCGTCGGCATGCGCGTTGCTTGGCGGCTTCCTCCCGGCACGCCGCCGACGGACGTGTTGACGGACTCGAGTGTTTTTTTGGCACTTTGGAAAGGATTTGGAGAGCTAAACGAGGACCCCCCCCCCAAATCCCCCCCCGTCAAGTGTGCTTTTGAAAATCATTTCTCAGATGCCCATCACCGGAAAGCTCAAATCACCGGCAATCCACCTTTGTTTGCCCCCCCGCCCCCACTTCCTCCTGCCCGGATTGACTTGAAAGCGCGAGTGGGGGATGGCAAGAGAAGTGGCAGCAAAACAGGCCAAAAAGTATGCAGTTCATCCGCAACACTATTTGTGATGCACGACCGCAGAAGCGGGAACAGGAAGTCGACCCGGCCGCCGTGCCGTGGCCCCAAACGAGCCCGGGGCTGTCGTCGCTTCGACGGAGGAAGCGAAGAAGGTGGAGTCGCGCTTTGGGGTTCGACACAATAAGAACGCGGCGGCGCTGCTCAGGAAGGAAACGGCCCGCCTGCCTTCAACGTCTCTTCCGCGCAATGTCGAAGCCCAAACGCTAACGTGATAGCCTTGACGGGAGGGGGAAAAAAAGGATGTTACAGCGGATTAGGAGATGCTGTGCTAGCGGTTAGCATGCGTGCCGTTCTGGGCTCGAAGCTCAAATCGCCGGCTGTCGTTTTGGTAGCGGATGGAATTAAAATCAGCAGTTGATTTCAATAAAATGCGGGAAATGACGCTTGCTCAACTCTTGTTTTTTTCAAATGTAGAAAAAAAAAACGGAGGTCTTCCTAGCATCACTGCAATTTTGTTGCCAGAGCAGATACAGACGCCATTCACGCGGACAACTTCGGATGAACTCAAACAGCCTGCGCAGGATGCGTCCAATTTGCTCCACAACACCCGAGACTGCCAAACTCCAAATCGTTGGAACAGACAATTTCGCACGTCCGTCCGTCCGACTGACTGCGGTGTCAATTCTCTCAACTGGGCTCTCACAGATTCCTCGCTTGTTTCTTCACGACCGGCAGGTTAGCTTTCAGTTCGGAGTGTGCGTCCCGTGATCTACTAGCGCCAAGTCCCCGGGGGCTGATTACACTTCTCTGGCCAAAACCTCAACTGGCATCGACTCCATCTTAGGTGCGACTCTAATGAGGACAATTGCCATCGAAAAAAAAATAAATGGATGGATGTTGCAAAGCACCCACTCGTCCCCCTTTCATTATTAACCCCTGACGCACATGCTCTTCAACACCGCTGGAGTACCCCAGAGCACCTCCACATGCCCACGAGGTGTTTAAAAGAGGGGCGGACACGAGTGCGGTGCGGGTGCCCTAGATGAGTGCTTGCCTTGCCAGCACACTTCTACACCGGCACCTAATTTGGATTCGAAACGAGGCCAACATCTCATTTTCTCACTTTTTTTTTTTTTTTGCACTGCCATTTTTTGCCAAGTGTGCGCGCGCACACACACACACGCACGCGCGCGCGCAGTTTAATCCAGTTTGAACTGCACAGTGCATTATGTAAGAAGTGCATCAAGAATGCATCTTGTGTTGAGTTTTTCCTGTGTGGAATTTGCCAAATAACAGAAACGACGGGGTTATTTATAGCCTCTGAGAAGATGATGGTCTTCCTCCCCCACCCCCCTTCTCTTGTGCAATGACGTCGGCATGTTACGCAAAACCGGGGGTTCACCGTTGGGTTCCCCCCCCCCCCTCAATTGGCTCTGCAGCACGGCTGACAATAACGTGAGCGACTGAACGAATATTTTCTTTTAAAAATTTTTTAAAAAACATTATGCAACTTTTGGGGGGAGGGGACACACCCAGCGCGGTTGGGAGGTTAGCGGGCATGTGAACTACACCCAGCCCGGGTCGCCCCCGGCCCCTTTTCCTCGGCTTCACCCTTAAAAACGATCAACATGCACGTATATCAAGCAGAAAAGTGTCCACTTAACTATTTGTAGAGGTGCTGCAGACACAAATCGAGGCATTCCCCCTCCACCTCGTCCTCGCACACCAAGTCGGTCAAGGGGCGGCAGGGCAGCGGGTCGCTGTCCTGCAGAGGAGGGCTCATCTCCCGGAGGAAGAGTTCCAGGAACCGTCGGAAGGTTTTCTCCTCTGCTGCACAGCCGGCCATCATTGCTCATTCCTGGACACGCTCGCACTCGCAGCTCCGCCCGTCGCTTCGCTTCGCTCGGCTGGAAACACAAGGCGGCAATACGCTGGCCCGAAGTCGACGCTGCTATTTTGTTTTTCGGGGCGGGGGGGGGGGCGAGCTTCCGCGCTAGCTGGCGCCCGATGGCGGAGGGTATACTACCGGCGTGTGGGGCGACGAGACAAGGGAGGCGTTAGCGAACAGATTTGGCGAAGTGTCGGACTGGCCCCATTCACCAACCGAGTGGGAGCGCGCCCCGCTTGCTGGGATTTCGTCGGATCGGAAGGACGTGACGTCACGGGTGACGTTATCGCGCAAATGTGCGAGAACGCGCACGCACATTTGCCATTCTTGGTACAGTATTATTATTATTTTTAGTAATGTCCACGGACGCAGAGAATACAACAAGTAATACATTTCTGGTTAAAAATAGTTATAATAATAATAATAATAACAATCTGGTCCAGAAAGAAAGAAATGTAAGAAATACATACGAACATTTATCAGTTTTGTTTCGTCTCAAAAATAAGGACACTCCAATCTCCGTGGTTGCTGATGACATACTATTAGCGAAAACCTTTTGATGACATTACCGTCGTCGTAGTCGAAACATGTTACATAAACCGTGTAGTTAATTTACGCGTCTAGGAACCGTGTTCGTCTTTGTCTCCTTTGTATCCAGTCGGACATTTTAGCTCTGGAACCCGGAAGTGGTGTCGGTGTGTGTCACTATTTTGATGCCCCCTCGCTGTTTTTGTTTTGGTTTTGGTCGGTCCAAAACAAAATGAAGGCGGGCAACACGGCAGCCGCCGTGAGCTTGGAGGCGCTCCTCCGCGCGGGGGTCTCGGAGGACGCCGATCACCGGGACGACGGCGTGTGCGTGGTCGGAATCTTCGGCAAAAGCAACATGCAGCTGGGCGCCCTCAAAGAGTCGCTCGTCAACATCCTGGCGGACAAACACGTCTTCTCCGCGTTCGGCGGAGCGGACGACGGGGGCAGCGGATGCGGCGGCATCCAGGCGCTGTACAACCCGGACAACCGCGTCTTGTATCTGCTGCTCACCTCCGTGTGCGACGGCCGCCAGCTGCTGCTGCGGGCTTGCCGATCCGCGAGCGCGGGCGGCGGCCACGCCGAAGCGCACGACTTCTGGAAGGGCCTGGAGCGGCAGCACTGCCTCGGCCTGCTCTACTTATTCTCCGTATGTCACGTCCTGCTGCTCGTCCACCCCAACCACACGTTCGACGTCACCTACGACCGGCTCTTCCGAGCCCTGGACGCCCTGAGGCAGAAGGCGCTGCCCCTCCTCCGGGCCGCCGTCAAGGACTGCCCGGTGTCCAAGGAGTGGAAGGTCAACTGCAGGCCGTGCCCGCCTCGGCTCCTCTTCGTCTTCCAGATGAGCGGAACGCTCAAGGTCCATCCGCCATGTGCATACACATGCCATAAAATGTTCAGCCTGCACATTACAAGATGGACTTTTTTCTTGCCATAAAAGAAAAAAAAACAAAAAACCGCTAACTTTTCTCGACGCGTTCCTCCCCAGGTGCCCAACGGCTCCGAGGCGAGCATCCACCCGGACAAGCCCAAAAAGCACTCGCCCCGGCGGCGCCTGCAACACGCTCTGGAGGACCAAATCTACCGCATCTTCCGCAAAAGTCGCGTGCTGACCAACCAGAGCGGCAACTGCCTGTTCACCGTGCCCGCCAACCAGGCCTTCGTCTACGTGCTGCCCGCCTCGGACGAGGACCCCGCCGGCGCCTTGCTGAGCCAGCTGCGCTCCAATTGCATCCTGTGCGAGCAGGACTCGGGCGCGCTGGTGTCGGGCCCTCGCCGCTACCAACAGACGCGGCGCTCGGCCCGGCAGGGCGCGGCGGAGCAGTCGGGCGCCGCGGGGGGCGCCGCGGCGCCGGCCGACTGCAGCTTGAAGGAGTTTCTGTGGCAGCACGTGGAGCTGGTTCTGACCAAAAAGGGTTTCGACGACAGCGTGGGACGGAACCCGCAACCGTGCCACTTTGAGCTGCCATCCTACTCCAAGTGGGCACAGGTCAGATATAAACGTGCCCCCCCCCCCCGTTCCAAAAAAATGGATAAATCAGCTGGCCAAATAAATCGACCGGGCCCGACCAGAAACCTTTCCGACTCAATTGAAAATGTTTTTTAACTCCCCGAAACCGGCACAGGTGGCGCTAAAGCTCCACCGGGCGCTGGCGGGCGGCGACGACGACGGCAACGACGACGACGCGGCCGAGCTGGCGGCCAAGGTTCAGGTCCAGCTGAAGGTGCTGGACGGGTTTCTGGATGCCGACGCCAAGTTCTCGGAGAACCGCTGCCAGAAGGCGCTGCCTGTGGCCCACAGCGCCTACCAGGCCAACCTGCCGCACAACTACACCACGGCGGTGCACAAGAACCAGCTGGCGCAGGCGCTGCGCGTCTACAGTCAGCACGCGCGCGGCGTGGCCTTCCAGCGCTACGCCCTGCAGCTCCACGAGGACTGCTACAAGTTCTGGAGCAACGGGCACCAGCTGTGCGAGGAGCGCAGCCTCTCCGACCAGCACTGCGTTCACAAGTTTCACCTTCTGCCGCAACCGGGTAAGTGGGGGGGGGGGGGGGGGGGCTCTCTTCACTTCAGGTTTCGGTCCTGATGCAACAGCAATTTTGAACTTTTGCCAGGAGAGCCAACCGACATGGATCACAACCCGCCCATTCTCAACCACAACAGTAGGGGGCGCTCCACCGGCTCCTGCAACTGCGGAAGGAAGCAGGCTCCCCGCGAGGACCCCTTTGACGTCCAGGCGGCAAACTTCGAGTTTTACCAGGTCTGGAGTGGCCAACGGAGATGTTTCCGATGAGAAAGTATCGTTGAAAACGTCTAATTATATGATAACATTTTAAAAATGTACGCTTTTCATCGATCAGTTCATTATACACATCTGCAAATTTGGTTTTCATTTAGCGCTTTTAATTTTCAATGTGAATTTGAAAAGAGTAGAGAATGCGTAATTTTTTTTGGGGGGGGGGTGCAGAAACACAAATTAGGCTTTTTGTTGGACAGCAACAAATGTCGCATTCCCCCCCAGTTCTTGGTTGTGCAAATGGCTCTTACCTCCCATGGTTTTTGTGGTCGCGCAGGCCCTGGAGGAGAAATGCTGCGGGAAGCTGGAGCGGATCGACTTCCCGATCTTCCAGCCGAGCACCCCCGACCCGGCCCCCGCCAGCAACCGGGCGCAGCGTCCGCCGTGCGAGGCCGACGCCGATCGCCTGAAGGAGCCCGGCGCCGCCCACAGCCACACGCCCGGCGACACCAGCCTGAGCCTGGCGCTCAGCCTGGGCCAGTCCACCGACAGCTCGGGCCCTTACGCGGACTCGGCCGCCGCCGCCGGCGCCCCCCCGGACGGCCAAGTCCAGCAGAAGCGTCCCAGCCTGGCCGACCGCCAGCCCTCCACCGTGGAGTACCTCCCGGGAATGATGCACTCGGGCTGCCCCAAAGGCCTCCTGCCGAAATTCTCCAGCTGGTCGCTGGTCAAACTGGGTCCGGCCAAGTCGTACAACTGCCACAAGGGGCTGGAGCAGCCCGGCTTCCTCCCCGGCGCCTCCTTCCTGCTGCCGTGGGACTTGGTGATCCGCTCCCGCTGCGAGGACGACCCGGCCGAGCCTCTGGACGGGGGCGCGTCCTCCTGGCCGGCTCCCAACAAAATGCCGGCGGGAAAGCGGGGGGGCGCGGGCGGGCCCGGGCGCGGCCGGCGGCGGGACGACACGGCGCGGGCCTACGTGGGCTTCGAGTACGAGGACGGCCGAGGGCGGCGCTTCATCGGCTCGGGGCCCGACAAGATCGTCAAGGCGCTGGGACCGGCCGGCGCCAAGGAGCCCGCCGGCAGGGTGCTCAACGGCGACATGCCGCTGTACGTGCCGTCGCCCTCGCAGGGGCGGGGGGTCAAGCCGCACTTTGCTCAGCTGATGCGGCTTTTCGTCGTGGTGCCCGACGCTCCGCTGGAGGTCACCCTCAACCCGCAGGTAAACGCCGGACCCATCTTCAAGGGAGAAGCACAGAGAATACAATCAACCTCCAAACTTTGTAACTTTTTTGGGGGGGGGGCTCCTGAATAAAAAAGCATCCCTACAATGTTTCTGTACGCATAAAAAGTGGACGTCCCTGAGCGCCAAATGACAAATTCTCCTGAATGTCTTTGGCAGGTGCAGCCCGGTCCGCCGCCCTGCCCCGTGTTCCATCCCGAGCAGACGGACGTGGTCTTGCCAGCCGACGGCCTTTGGGTGCTGCGCTTTCCGTACGCGTACGCCACCGAGATGGGCCCCTGCTACCCCCCCAAGGAGAACCAGCCCCTCGCCCACTACAAAGTGCTGCGCGGAATCCTGCGAGCCGCCGCCAACGCGCAACCTCAAGAAGCCCTCCGCTAATGCGCAATGTCGCAAACGGCCGCGCGAGGGCGCCAATGGTATCAGTATTCCCCAATCGCCGACCGGAAATGCTCTTGAACGTTAACCGTTTCTTGATCGCCAATCAATCGGTTTCGAATGAACATGAACCGGGAATGTATTTCGCCGAGTCTTCTGTGTATATTTATAACCTCGGCAAGTATCTGATTGTGACATGGATCGCTTTAGAGTTGGAAATGACACACGGGAGTTAATTAAAACTTTTTTTTTTGGGGGGGGGGGCTATTCCATGAAAAGTGGTTGCCATTTTGAAATGCACACTTCAAGATTAAATGCAAATAAATTGAGTTGAACTGTACTGCAGTGCTGCTGCTTTTTTTTTTTTTTTAATTAACTGCTTTGGAGTTTGCCTTCTGTTTTATGAATACCAAGAGGCCTCATAAGGAAGCGGACTATTTTATTTGAAAGTATGCAGAGTACAATGCCACTGTGGCTTTGATAAGCAACACGGAAACGGGGCAGTGTTAAGCCTTTGTGTGTACCACACACACACACACACACACGTATATAACCTGAAGGAATGTAGCCAAGAACAAGGTGGTTAATAACAAAGCTCGCCATTCAAGGTCATCAAGTGGGACGACAGGAACACAAGTGACGTGAAATCAAGCGTTGCGTTTCGTTTTTCTCCATCTGGCATTTGACAGTTAAAACACAATCTTTTTTTTTTTTTTTTTACTTTCTTCCCATAACAACTCATTTAAAATGCAATTTATATGAGCCCGGGCCAAACTGTCTCCATCATAAATGTTTTGACTGACCGTCAGGCAATGTTATAAGAAACATTTTAGCATGACTAACCACCAAAAAAAGACTTTTGGAAAAAAAAAAAAATTGCTAAAAGCTAAAACTCAACTTTAATAACGTAATAAAAGAAATGACTATAACAAACGTATTGAGACGCTGCGGAAATCTCCCTGAACATTCCTGTGTATCTTCCCTTAAAAAAATAAAATAAAAGCAAAAGGCACACGGCAATCTTCCGTTCAGAGGACGATTCGATTTGAAAGTGGAACGATTCCGTTGTGATCGGATAGGGGACGGCTCAACTGCAATTACTTTTTTTTGCTGTCATCCTACAAACGTTTGAATGAACTTGTCAGTACTGTAAATGTGCGATTTCCCTCCAATATAAATCTCGCCAATAAATGACGATCCGAAACTGGTCTCAATATTTCAAAGTGGAACGATTCCGATCTGAAAAAAAATATATAGAACATCCTCCAGGTTCAAACTTGTTTTTGGCTCACACAGCCCACTCGGAACCTTTGAAGAATAACGTTTTTAATTGCAGCACCACTATTTAGCATTTACTTGGTGACCTTCGGAGTCGGACTGACGTAAATCTGGGCCGATGTTTAAAGCCACAACAAGCGTACAAAAAAAAAAAAAGACAAAATATCACGTCTGTCCGGAGGGGCTTTTATTATTTTTTTTGCCCCCCCCCCCATCCAGGTGGACAGATACAAGAGAGGAGGGGCGGGAGGAGGAGGAATTACTGGATCATTTCTACAGTGTGCTAAAGTTCACCTGGCGAGGCGGGACAAAAGGAGAAAGAAGCTCCTTGGACGACGACGACGACAACCGAGCGGCGATGTTGACGGACGAGCGTCATTACGCACGGGAGGACTCAAAAGAAGAAGACGCGTTCAAAAGGTGAGAAAGGCCACGAATTCTCGGACTATGATCTCCTGCAATGGTTTACAACACTAAAATTACCTTTCAACAACACCCTCCACCCCCATCCAATAAAAAAGGGCAATCTTTGACCCAAGGTGTTTCTGGGAGGCGTCCCTTTTTCAAAATTGTGCGATTTATTAATTGTTTTGTTTTTTAAATATCCGGAAAAAAAAAGCACATCGCAGCGGCTAAGCGTGACGATATTGAGGCGGTTCGACAACAGGGCCAAACCATTTTGGAAAGTAATTTAATTGCAATTGGTTTTAATGAGTTTTAGAGGGGGTGGGGGTGGCACTCAACAGCAGTCTTTTTTTTTTCCAAATAAGTTTTTTTTTATTTGGAAGTAGAACTGCGCTGATTAGCATTTTCGCAGATGATTAAAAAAATGTAGCGGGGCAAATACTGTAAAATGGAAAAAAAACCATTCCCACTTTGTATTATATTTCTACAGTTTAATTTTTAACCCTCGAGTGAAGACAGCTGGAACTAATTGACTATTTCTTCAGGTCAAACTCTACAGTCGCTTATCGTCTAATAATTTACAGTGCATACAGTTCGCGCCATCTTTTCTGCTTTTTCACTTTTTAGTAAGATTTGTTTAGTCGGTTCAAGTGGAAAATGCATTCTACTGACACCTACAGGACAGAAGTGGAACAAGTCAAACGGCATCGTTATCGACTTGTCAATTTGTTCCGAGTGGACAACAGTGACCGGCACGACAACAAGCCAATTCTTAACGCAGTTTTTGCGGGGTTCTTTTTTTTTTTCCAGTTCGTCCTAAAAGAGAGGCGGCAGGCATCTAAACCCGCAGCGCGATGGCGGCGAGGAAAGCGGAAGTCCGTCGGCGCATCGTGTCCAAAGACGGCCACAACAACGTGCGCATCAACAACGTGGAGGGCATGGTCAAGCTGTACCTGCACGACATCTGGACCACGGTGGTGGACATGAAGTGGCGCTACAAGCTCACCTTGTTCGCCTCCACCTTCATCATGACGTGGTTCATCTTCGGCGTGTTCTTCTACTTGATCAGCATGGGCAATGGCGACTTTGAGGCCAGCCTCAGCTCCAACCACACTCCCTGCCTGGAGAACGTCAAGACCTTCACGGGGGCCTTCCTCTTCTCCCTGGAATCGCAGACCACCATCGGTTACGGCTTCCGCTACATCACCGAGGACTGCCCGCTGGCCATCTTTACCTTGGTGGCCCAGCTGGTCATCACCGGGCTGGCCGAGATCTTCGTCACGGGGGCCTTCCTGGCCAAGTTGGCGCGCCCCAAGAAGCGAGCCGAGACCATCAAGTTCAGCCGCTGCGCGGTGGTGTGCCGCCGGCAGGGGCAACTGCGCCTCATGATTCAGGTCGCCAACATGCGCAAGAGTCCGCTCATCCAGTGCCAGCTCAGCGGCAAGCTCTTACACGCCAACGTCACCCAGGAGGGCGAGAAGACCCAAGTCCACCAGACTTCGGTGAACTTCTACGTGGACTCCAGCAGCGATTGCCCGTTCCTCATCCTCCCGCTCACTTTCTACCACGTCCTGGATGAGCGCAGCCCCTTGGCCGGGCTCAGCGCCGAAAATCTGCAAAGCCGCGAGATGGAGCTGCTGGTGACGCTCAACGCCACCATGGAGTCCACGGCGGCGACGACGCAGAGCAGGACGTCCTACGTGCCCGCCGAGATCCTCTGGGGCTACGAGTTCAAGCCGGTGATTTTCGCCACGGCCGGCGGGAGATACGTGGCGGACTTCAACTTCTTTGACAAAGTTCAGGTCAGCAGCGACGCCGCGTCCCTCAAAAACGCGGAAAAGCTCAAGCTGGAGGAGAACTACAAGAAGGAGTAGCTGTGCTGCGTTGATTCGGGTCTGCAAGCGGGAAAATGTTACGCTCGGGTTTGGGACTCCTCATCCAAAGTCCTACAAATGTTTTGAAAATATGAAAAGGAACATTCCAAACCATGCTAAGCTACGAAATTGATATTCACGCGTAGCAGTAGAAATACGAATACGGGGAGAGACATTTAGGTAGTTGTCAAATGAAAATAATGCAGGCTGTCGCTATGATTTGTAGCTACTCGGCCACAGTGAAGGCAGCTTAGTTTTGGCAGCATTAGTTAGCACATGCTAATAATGTCATTTGTGATTTTGTTTTTGGGGGCGGGGTACAAACTGAAATTTAACATGTACCGAAGTAAAATGTGATCCGTTTTAAGGCTTTCACTACAAAAAATGTTTGTCGTATTTGTTTTCTCTTTCGTTGTCAACTTCACGCTCTTCTTGTGACAAGAACCGAAACTGTTTGCTATGAACACTCAAGACTCCGAAACACGACTCATCTTTTCACTGACATAATGTACCGTATATAAACAGAATGACACATTCAAGTCAATTTTGGGTGCTGTTGGCTGTCGTTACGTTTGGCTGCTTTATGTCCAGTGGCGCGACCCGACCAGAAAGTTGTCGTGTTCCCCCTCCCTCACCCGTCTAATTCCTCATCCTCGCTCATTTTAAGAGTGACGTTGCTAAAAGGTAAACCAAATTTTACTTTGGGGAAGTGCTGAGTTAGCTGAGGTCAAAGATTACCACCATTTCATAGCGCTGGGTAGTTTTATTAGGCTTGATTTTAATTTTAGATTTAGATTTTGCGCAAAATGTGATCGGTTTTGACAATGTACCGCTACATGTATTTGAAGTGTACACTACTGACACCTACAGGACATATGGGGAACTGCAACTAGCCAAACAGGATAAACATTTTGATTTGTTTGAAAAGTTTGAAACTAGCCAATGATGACGACAGGACCGAGATGGGACTGCGACTAGCCAAACGGCCCAAATGGTGTCTCCTTGATTTGTTTGGACATCGAACATCTTGAAACATGCACTAGGAAACGTCATCAATTTCATTTGTTTTGACAGTTGACAAGATCGAAACAGGACTTCAGCGGCACTTTGGCTGAACGGTGTAAACGTCGTCTTATTTGCGGTCGACATGAAAATTACAGAAATACAGCAGTTCAATTTGGACTTCTTTTTTTTCAACAAATCATTTTGTGAACCTACTTGAGTACGTTTCATTGTAACAGAGTACAGACTAATAGACATAGCGTTACCTCTCACGAAAACTCCCCCAATCGGTTTGGGCGGAAATGAGCATGATGGCCTCCCTACCTGCTGGTCGACGGGGTACACCTCGAACAAAACTTCGCGGCGTCCATCTTTCAGGGTCGCTTCGGAGCCCGGGTGGTGACGTCACAGGCTGGGGTCCACAAAATCGCGCTCACACGTGCGGCGTCGGCTTTAGATCTTTGTACAAAAGATGACGTCACTGGCGCGCGCCCAACGTCTGTCTGTGGTGGCCCATGTGTCGCCGTGACGTCACACTGTGAATGCGAGTGCGCGACTCGAGCTCCTGTGTTGTGAGTCCTTCTTGTTACTCGGCTCCTGCAAAAGTTACACAAATACTCCATTTGTTATTTGTCATCTATTTGAATGCTTACAACGCTGTAAAGAATCGCAGTTTTTTTTCTCCTTTTTTTTTTGCCTACACAGGTGAGTCACACTGACATTTACAAGTTCACAACTCAATGAACGTATGATTATGAAGAAATGTTGCAGGAATATTACTTTGGTAGCGGGACTAGAATTTAGTGAGATGTTTAAATATAAAATGTAGGAGAAAAACCGCAAAAAAATAAAACCAAATTACTAATGGCATTCTTTAAAATGCTAACATGTAGGTAACAACCAGCATAGACAAAAAGCTACAGCAGATGATGAAGACGTTGACTTGATGTTGTATTCAGTTACTGTTTCTGATGACCACTGATAAAATGCTCGCAGTAGATGTGATCATATCTTGTACATTAGGGGCCTCAGTGCTCCCCAGCTCAGGCCCATGACAGCTTGTGGCGAAACAAATTCTTAAATGACGGCATGTGAAAGGAAAAGAAAGATATTGCGGCACCCAGTCCCCAGTCCCAGTGCCGTTTTTCTCAAAACCGACCCTGAAGAGAAAGATCGGTGACGAGAAAAAGCCAATTTGAAGAAACATGGGAGATGGAATGTTTTGTTGAGCACAGGGGGGCACCCCGACATGCCTTTGAACGCGCAGAAAAAGTTGCGGTGCTCCAAGAAATCAGACATCATGACTCAACTGGACATTAAGGGAGTATGCAAAGAAAGGACTGGGTCAGCAATCTTCGCGTTCTGAAGAACCGCGAATGTTATGGACTGTTATTAATAAAGGTTTAGAAGACTGGATGAGCTGTACTTTTTTTTTTTTTAAATACGCTAACCACTTATATATAGAATCGTTGACCACTATCGCCGTGGGATTGAAAGAACTAAAATGAGCCCATCAAAGCAATTACGGTACTCCGCATAAATGTGACTTTTCCTATTGTTTTTTTTTCTTCCCCCCCCTCTAGAATTGACCTTGGACTCTCAGTCACATTCAATGAGGAAATTCTGAGTGTCAGCAAAACTGTGTTTTTGCCTCACAAACCCTCAGCCCCATTGAGATTTTTGACGTTTCAGTCATCAGTCGTCAGGCGTCGTCAAAATCGATGACGTCGTCCGACGCGTGAAATTGCGTCCAAGCCACCTCGAGATGGAGGCCGAAATTTTCCCGAAGGAAGTCATCCTGGAGCTGGTGAAAGCCAGCTTTGAGCAGATCTCGGCGGCCCAGTGGGCTCTCCTCGTGGCGGGAACCCCCGACTCGGAGACCAAGGCCATCATCGCCGACACCATCGGCGACGTGATCCAGAGGATCTCCTCCGACGTGGTGAGGCACCTGCTGCCCGCCATCACCGATCACCTGCGAGGACAAGAGTCTCAGACGCCGGTCAGGATCGGTGGAAAAGAAGGACTGGGAATCTGTTCTCGGGTAGGAATCGAGAAAAAAAAAAGACATGGTCGTTTCTTTGCAAAGTCTGCCAGGTCGTACAAACGGATTCAACAGAAGGAAAATTGATTTAAAATCGGAAAAAATGCAAGCTCACCCTTAATGTCGGCACCGTCATTTTCCAGCACACTCTTGACATCTGTTTTGAAACACTTCTGACACTCAATCGGTGTGAGTGTCAATTTAAATAGGATCGTTGGAGATAGGCACTCAGAAATAACGACAAGACACTTCTTGCTACCAACAATAGGCACTTTATTGGTCCCACACAGAAATGATAACACAGTCCAAACAAGTTGAATGAAGCTAAAGATGATATACTCTTACCGTATGCCAGTAGGATGGAGAGCCAACATCCTCAGCAGAGTGAGCTTCAATACGAGCTGGGCGTCCGTACGCTACCCGCAGCAGACTCTGCTAAAGGAGCATCGCTCCCCTCCTTTTATCCTCTAAAGTGTGTGCATCGGGAGGGGTGAGTGGCCATTCTCACCTCCCCCTACGCCACACTGTTGTGTAACCAAGTGGCATTCCACGAGAACATCTTGCCTTGTTCGCTCTTTTGCAAACAAGTTTCGACAATTCAGGAACATAGCAAAGCAAACTATGAAGTCGCTTAGGCAAGTAAGTTATGCAGCGAGTTCAAGAGTTTATCTCACTTGCAATCATTTCAAAGCGAGTTCAAGAGTTTCTCACTTGCAATCATTTCAAAGCGAGTTCAAGAGTTTATCTCACTTGCAATCATTCCAAAGCGAGTTCAAGAGTTTATCTCACTTGCAATCATTCCAAAGCGAGTTCAAGAGTTTATCACTTGCAATCATTCCAAAGCGAGTTCAAGAGTTTATCTCACTTGCAATCATTTAAAAGCGAGTTCAAGAGTATCTCACTTGCAATCATTCCAAAGCGAGTTCAAGATTTTATCTCACTTGCAATCATTTCAAAGCGAGTTCAAGATTTTATCTCACTTGCAATCATTTCAAAGCGAGTTCAAGAGTTTCTCACTTGCAATCATTTAAAAGCGAGTTCAAGAGTTTATCTCACTTGAATTCATTCAAAAGCGAGTTCAAGAGTTTATCTCTGAGAAGATATACATTGATTAAAGAAAACATCACAAAATATCTTAATATACCAACATCGTTTGAGCTGAAAGTTTTAATTTCAGACCAAAGTTCCAAGTGCGCCTCCCCTTTGGAAAACGGCATCCATCCAGGATGGGACCTCCGCAGACCAGTTTAATGCGGTGTACGGCCGCATCGGCTGTCGCGTTTTTTTTCTTCGGGGCGTTCGGGGGACATGAACGGCTAAATTTTCAGAGCATGGTGAACACGCCCAATTATACAAGCGGTACATTGCCGACTTTGCATTGCAGAAACATCATGATCAGATCTAAAATACAAAAAAAATCACTAATACGACTTGCCGCCACTTTAGGTGATTAAGGCCATCGACCGGTGCAGTCCGAAGCTGAGCGAGTGCCTGACCGAGACCTTTGCGGCCGCCCTGGACCTCCCGCCGCAGAAGTACGAGGGCGCGGGGGAGCTCACCACTCTGGTGGAGTCGGAGGTGAAGCACCGGGTGACGTCGGCCTTGTCCGTGGCCCGGAACACCAGCGAGTGGCCGTCGGACCCTACCCTCTTCATCCGGGGCACCATGTCCAGCGTGGGCAACCTGGCCTCCATCTTCCGCAAAGCGGTGGAGTATCTGAGGCAGGTGTTCGCTCGGGCCCGCACGCCGTGCGTGGTGCTGTGCGGGCGCTCCGCCTTGAAGGCCGGCGACATGACGGACGCCGTGAGCGGGATCCTACTCAAGTGGTCCGGTGCCAGTCGGGGCGAAAAAGTCAAGGAAAAGCCCATCGACGTCGAGACGGTGAGCCAACGCTCGGAGCACTTGTACGTGGCGACCGAGAGCCTCGAGTCGGGGCTCACGCAAAGCGCTCAGCTGACTGCGTTGGACATCACCAGAAGCATCATCCAGGAGCCCTTCGGCGGCTCCGGAGACCGCGCGGAAAGGCTGACGCGCTTCAACCTCAACCTGAAGCTCATCTCCAACAAAGTCAAGAATTTCTTTAACTCGCAGGAGACGGCCGGCGAGCGCGGCAGCCTGGCCATGCGCAAGACGCGCTTCTTTAAGTTTGCGCGCATGCAGTTTGCCCGCATGCTGGGAGGACTCAAGCGCGCCTTCAAGAACCAAGAGGGCTGTCTGGTGTGCCTCAAGGTGGAGCAGCAAAGGTCCCCGAGAGGGGACTCCAAAGGCACCTTCAGGTCCAGCACTTTGCACGTCAGGCCGTCGCAGCATCCCAAGCTGGAGTTCGAGGCCATCCAAGAGATGGTGGCCAAGCTGTTCGAAGACCTCAGCAAGCTGGAACCGGAAGCCCGCGCCGCCAAAATCCAGCGCTACATGGACGAGAAGCTGCGGAGCTTCTCTCAGGATCTCACCTCTCGCCTGTACGAGTACATCATGTCCTGTCAGAGCGAAGTGTACGAGGTGCCCTCCAGCCGCTCCAACACGCCTTTCGTGGACTCGGTGCTGTGGGGCCGGCGGGGGAAGAAGAACTGGGACGGCGGGCAGAAGTTCTCCCCCGAGGTCCTGTACGCCATGACGGAGGACGCGGCCTGGAGGTTCCTGCAGCACCTGCTCCTCTGGCTGGAGACGGAGGACGGCGAGACGTACGCCGACGAAGTGTCGGGCGCCGTCGGCGAGATCAACCAGCTGGTGGTCACGGCGCTCAACACGGGCGACGAGCCGGAAGACGAGTTCTCCGAAAGGAGCTCGGACGAGGCGGCCAAGGACGACGGGCGGAGATTTTCCTCAAACGTCCGCGAAAGCCGCGCCAGGACCTCGGCCTCTTCCGACTCGGAACCCCTGTCCTTGAAGGACTTGAGCGAGGTCTTGGCCTTCACGCTGGCAACGCAGCTGGGCCAGCGCCTGCCCAGGAAGTGCAAGCGCTCCCTGAAGCCCGACGCCCTGATGCTGGTGGTGCAGCACCTGTCGTCCAGGGCGCTGCAGGAGATCGGCCCGGGCCACGTGGACGACATCGAGACGCTGGCCAACGTGGAGGAGGTCATCGTACCCGTGGTGAAAAATCTGCTGGCCGAGTTCGGCACGCCCGATAAACTGGTGGAGGCCGTGACGTTGGACGAGGCGTCTTTTGACGACGTGGTCGTGAAGCATCTCACGCTGCAACTCAAAGCCCCCCGGGATGGGCCCCCCAGCCGCTTGTCATCCATCATGTGCTGCTATCCATGTCGCTGATCCCCCCGCCCCATCGGGCGTATCGCTCGGGTAGATCGCGTGACCCGACCGCCACCAACTGCGACATCCGGCGCCCGGGTTCCGAACCGAAGGTGCCGGATGAATCTTGGGACTGGCTCAGCTACAGACAGGGACTCCGTTGGGAGCTGGAGTTGCCCCGCTCGCCTTTTCCGACATGTAGCGATACAGTGGCGCTGCGGTGACCTCGACGGGGCAAAACGACACTTTTGGGTGGAATAAAAAGAATCAAACCTTGATTCTTCCAACTCTTTTATTCACCCGTACGCCGACTCCTCCGGACTCTAGACCCTGCACAGCTTCAGAGGGAAGTTCTCGCTGATCAGGTGGTCGTCGTGGAGCACGATGACGACGTTGACTTCAAACTCTGCGAGGAAAACGCGCGTCTTAGCTCATCGTATGAACCCGCGAGATAACCCGGCGTCATGATGAACGCTTGCGACGTGATCGCATGGATTTTTTATTTTTAATTCTTCTCTCTTGTATTTCCATATGTAAGTGGAGTAGCTACTCCACCCCAGGGGTGGGCAAAGTGCAGCCCACCGAGTTATTTACATAATCAAGAGTTGTGTCATATTTTGTGCATTCATTTATGTGGTGAAAATATGTATTCGTTTTTGTTATTAATTGATGTGAAAACTAGAAAACTGGGCGAGGCACATCCACCACTAGGTGGCCGCTGATACTGGAGCCTCCGTACCCGTGAGTGTCAAAGGTGATGCGGGTCATGGGGTTGAATGATGTTTAAAAAAAATAATTCTAATAAATAGGACGCATGATGTGCAACTCAAGCTAGGTGGTGAGTCAGCGCCACTGCCAGTGTTTTTCGTACTCGTATATCTGTGAATAAATTACCTGCCAATCCTTTGCTTTTGTTTCATTTTCTCTCCGCTTTTTGCTCAGAAACATGCGTTTTTGGCAAGCGCATGAATGCGGGGGGACCTCTACTTTGAAAACGGCGGGCAGGGGAATGAGTCGCATGTCAAAATGCGAAAAAGGTCTACTGACCCACTTTGAAGTTGGTGGTCTCCAGGGTGGGACAGGTGAAGAGCCTGGGGAACACCATGTAGATGGGAACGGGCAGCCCGCGGCACACGTCGCCCTCGCCGATCTGGATGTTCTGGATCTCGGTGGCGTCTCGGGCGTAGCCTTCGGCGCAGCCTGGACAAGACATTCGCGACGGGCGTCTCCAAATTAAAAAAAAAAAAAATAACTCACAAAATACTGAACGTTGAACATTTTTATTTGATTGCTTTGTAGTATTGGCGCCTTTCTCCTAATGTCAGAAATTAATTAGTGGGGGCGGGTTTCGGTCCCTCGGACCTCTTGTTGATTCGTCCATCCGCGAGATGGCGTTCTTCCAGTTTACTGACAAAAAAATAAAACATTCCAATGAAACTAAAAAGAACGTAGCAAAAAGGTCCTTACCACAGGTCTCCACTCGAATCAGCTGGAGCTCGATGCTCTTGACGGCAACGTCGGAACTCTCCACCACCACCTCGCCGGTCAGCGGGCGGCTTACGGCGCAGGTGGTGTTGTCCAGGTGGCCTCGGATGAAAAACCTCGGCAGCAAACTCCGCTGAGGACCGAGACGAGGCGTGAGTGATTGCGTTGGAGTCTCGACGGCAATTCAATCAAAAGGTTTTTGGGCGCCACCTCGCGGAGGTTCTGCAGGGTGTCGGGGGTGATGGTGAAGTTGACCGGGTTGGTGCCGACGTTTACTTTCTGGGGCTAAAAGATGGTTAGAAATAAAACTTTAGAGATAACCAGCGTGCTCATGGAACAACTCGAGTTGAGTGCGTTTTCCCAACCTGACAGTGCACGATGAACTCGCAGGTCCTGCTGAGGTCTTTGGCCAGCAGGGAGCGCTTCAAGTCACAGCGGAGAGTGTACTGCATGCAACCACCAACATTTGGGCTACGTTAGAATTAATACGAAGGACTATTATGGACTAATGTAGAGAAACGGCGAGAAGCGAGGCAGACGGGAAAACGGCCCACGTGCTTGTGTTGTGCGCTAACCTGGATGTTGATGAAGACCCCGTGGTAGGTCTCGTACAGAGCTTTGTTGCCTTTGGCATTGAGGGGTAACTCGAAAGGGATCTCGGTCTTGCCTCCTGGGATCTTGCCGGCCTTGGCCACCTCAACGTTGCAGCTGATCAGCGAGATGGGCTGCAGAAGCAACGTCAAATGCAGTCAGTTGAACTTGCAATCAAATCGAGTGAGCGATGATTAAAATCGTTCAACTTTAGAGTACATGACCGACGTCTGTGGACGTCCACTTCTGTGCCTTTCTGTGACTCTCTGTTGAGTGTGTTGCAACTGTAAAAAAGTTTCACAGTAGGGACTGGAAAAGTCACAGAAAGGCAAACAAGTGGAGATCCTTGAGCTCCAGTGCCCTAACAAAGACAGTACGACAAGAAATGCGAGGTCGGTATTTTCTGACCTCAGCTCTATGAACATTATTGATCTCTTTTCGACTTACCTTGACTGAGTTGTAGAAGGCCTCAAAGACACCCACGCTCTTGGAGCTCAGCTGCAGGTTGACCAGGCCCTCCATGCTCAGGGAGATTCCATGATGCTGCATCGCCTCCTTGCATGACAGCACGATAATGCCGGCGACAGACTCCTGCCACGATGAGAGACAAACACCGTACCTACTGCTTGTGTCACTTGTGAAGACAGAATCCGATCGATTACTGATTAGGAGTCTCAAATTAATAAAGGGGTACACGTGTATTATATACAAAAGAAGAACTTTATAGATAGATAGATGGATAGCTAGCTAGCTAGCTAGCTATAGATTAGATAGATAGATAGATAGATAGATAGATAGATAGATAGATAGATAGATAGATAGATAGATAGATAGATAGATAGATAGATAGATAGATAGATAGAAATACACACACGTGCGCAGGTTCTGGGAGGAAAAAGCTCGTTTGAGTGTGAAGAAAAGTAAATGAGGCGCAAGTCATGAGATAAGGAGGAAGCGCCTCCTCCTCAGTCAAACTTAGCATAGCCCATTAGCATCACTTCACGATCCACGTACTTACACCCTCATGATAAACTTTGTTGGCCCTTTTTAGTCGTATGTCCAACGTGACGCTCATCTCCGGTCGTCACACGCCAACCCAGTTGTTAGAGGGTAAAAATTTCATGCTGAAGAACTTGACTTGTTCGGCGTTTTTGGTTAGTTAGATAGCTTACGTGCTTACTTCCGGGATATAAACGGAAACGAGGCAAGTCTCCCAGAGACTTTTCAGGTGACGTTTTCAACGTAAAGGAATTTTAATCTCATTTATGATAGTGGGCGCTATTTGCATCTTGTTTCCGAACCATTCTACCTGATAATAATTATGCTATGTTGTCTTTTGAAAGGGAGAAGATTTTCTCAACAAATAGAGAAAAAAATTGTTTTTGTACTTTTATTTTGAAATGCGTTATTTAGTTACCTTACAAGCATTAGATTTTTTTTGTTACAATAAATCAATATACAGTATATGCATACATATCCATACATACATACACATCTTAAGTGGCTAAATGAATATTTTCGAAATTCACGTTAAAATTGACTCATATTACAATTTAACCCCCGAAATAAGTCCCTTTATGTTGTCATAATTTTACAAGAAACAGAGCAATTTTCTTTGATAAGCCCCCTCCTCTAAAAAAACATGAATTTATTGCAACTTTGTGACTTTTCTTTTAAATGGGCAACTTTCTTGTTTTGTTGGCATTTAGTGGTACACATGGGAGTTCTGTAAATTGCCGTAAGGATGACGAGAGAGGGGTCCTTGGAGGGGGGGGGGGGGGGACAAAAAAACCCTGAGAAACGCTGGAAAAAGTTTATCGTGAGTATTTCTTTCGTGTAACACAATACTTTAAAAAGTATGATGTAGATCAAAACTCATAAGAGAGGTGACATGTTTCTCCTAAATTAGTAGTTGAGGAAACACAAGAGGACTACAACGCAGGAAGTAAAGTCTTACACGATGTGACGTCACCACTGGTCATGGGCGACCACAGCCAGACGTCGCGAGTTCGCCAGTGACGTCACCTTTTGTACAAAGATCAAGGCCGACACTTCACCGGGGGGGCAATTTGACGGAACCACTAGTGTTTGCGTGAGTTTGTATAGATGGTTCTGCGCAGTCTAAATGTAGTGGACCCAAATAAGTGACGTCACTTTCCTGCCGACCGAAGCGACCCCGAGATGGAGCCGGATCGTTTACTCAAGGTGGATGCCATTCTAGAGCTGGTCAAGTCCCGCTTCAATCTCATCTCCGCGGCCCAGTGGGCTTTGCTGGTGGCCGGAACTCCGGATTCGGAGACCAAGGCCGTTTTGGCCGATACCATCAGCGACGTGATCCAGAGGATCTCCTCCGAGGTGGTGCGGCAACTGCAGCCCGCCATCAGCGAGCACCTGCGAGGACACGCGTCTCAGGCTCAGGTCCGTACAGATACTAGCCTATAAAAGACTGGTCAAAGTAGTCAACTCCCCAGTACTTAGTAAGGAATGTTTCTGTATTCAAGTGCAAGTAAATATACTTCTATGAAGAAAATGGCTTAGTCTGATCTGTACAAAAGTAAAATGACCGCTCAAAGTTGCTAAAGGTTTGATAAAAACCAGTCCTCAGTTCCCTTCTAGAGCACAAATAAGTTGTGTCAGTTCCAGAGTTGAAAATTCTACCTAGAATACAGAAACAAAGTAAGCGTACTCCGCAACATGACGACAATGGGTGGAAAAACTCACACGACCTTTCTCTATTTTTGGGGGTGTCGTTTCTTCATTTGTGGAAGTTGAAAAAGGGGGCGGGGCTTTCTAAACAAAGGCGTAGAACGTTTTCAAATGGAGGGAGTACGACTAAAAAAAATGGCCCGAATGAGAGACGCCTGAAAAATTTACTGACCGTCACGACTCCCCCCCCCCACTGCAGGTGAGCAATGCCATCGACCGGTGCAGTCCGAAGCTGAGCGAGTGCCTGACCGAGACCTTTGCGGCCGCCCTGGACCTCCCGCCGCAGAATTACGAGGGCGCCGGGGAGCTCACCACACTGGTGGAGTCGGAGGTGAAGCACCGGGTGACGTCGGCCTTGTCCGTGGCCCGGAGCGCCGCCGAGTGGCCGTCGGACCCCGTCCTCTTCATCCGCAGCACCATGTCCAGCGTGGGCAACCTGGCCTCCATCTTCCGCAAAGCGGTGGAGTATCTGAGGCAGGTGTTCGCCCGGGCCCGCACGCCGTGCGTGGTGCTGTGCGGGCGCTCCGCCTTGAAGGCCGGCGACATGACGGACGCCGTCAGCGGGATCCTACTGAAGTGGTCCCGCGCTAGCCAGGGCGAAAAACCCAAGGAAAAGCCCGTCGACGTCGAGACGGTGAGCCAACGCTCGGAGCACTTGTACGTGGCGACCGAGAGCCTCGACTCGGGGCTCACGCAAAGCGCTCAGCTGACTGCGTTGGACATCACCAGAAGCATCATCCAGGAGCCCTTCCGCGGCTCCGGGGACCGCGTGGAAAGCCGCCTGACGCGCTTCCATCTCAACCTGAAGCTCATCTCCAACAAAGTCAAGAATTTCTTCAAGTCGCTGGAGACGGCCAGCCCGGACGGCCACAACATACTGCGCAGGTTCCGCTTCTTCAAGTTTGCGCGCTTGCAGTTCGCCCGCATGCTGGGAGGACTCAAACGCGCCTTCAAAAACCAAGAGGCCTGTCTGGTGTCCCTGCGGCCGGACTACCCCAAGTCCCCCAAAGACAGCAAAGGGGGGGGCGCTTTCCGATCCAGCACTTTACACGTCAGGCCGTCGCAGAATCCCGCGTTTGAGTTCGAGGCCATCCAGGACCGGGTGGCCAAGATGTTCGACGACCTGAGCCAGATGGAGCCGGAGGTCCGCGAGGCCAAAATCAAGCGCTACATGGACGAGAAGCTCCGGGGCTTCTCCCAAGAGCTCTCCTCTCGCCTGTACGAGTACCTCATGTCCTGTCAGAGCGAAGTGTACGAGGTGCCCTCCAGCCGCTCCAACACGCCTTTCATGGACTCGGTGCTGTGGGGCCGGCGGGGGAAGAAGAACTGGGACGGCGGGCAGAAGTTCTCCCCCGAGGTCCTGTACGCCATGACGGAGGACGCGGCCTGGAGGTTCCTGCAGCAGCTGCTCCTCTGGATGGAGACGGAGGACGGCGAGACGTACGCCGACGAAGTCTCCGGTGCCGTCAGCGAGATCAACCAGCTGGTGGTCACCGCCCTCAACTCCGACGAAGACCAGGAAGAGCCGCCGAGGAGCCAGCGAGTGAGCGAGAAGACGCTTCCCAAAGACGGAGGGAGAATCCAGAAGAGCGCCCCGGCGGCTTCCGACTCGCCGCCCTCGGCGCACACGGCCGCCCCGGGGCCGTCCGCCAATCTTTCTCCCAGGTGGGATCGCACGGCGTCCTTCAACGTGAAGCTGACCCGCCTCCTGGCCTCGGCGCTGGCCACGCAGCTGGGCCAGCGCCTGCCTCGGAAGTGCAAGCGCTCTCTGAAGATGGACGCGCTGATGCTGGTCGTGGATCATCTGTCGTGCAGGGCCGCTGAGGAGATCGGCCCGCATCACATGGACAACATCGAGACCATGGAGAACCTGGAGGAGGTGATCACGCCCGTCGTCAAGAAGCTCCTGGCCCACTTCGGCTCGCCGAGCAAACTGGTGGAGGCCGTGACGTTGGACGAGGCGTCTTTCGACGACGCCGTCTTCAAGCACCTCCTGACCCAACTCACCGCCGTCAGGGAACAGCCCAAAGTCAGCAAGGGCCTCGGCTTCTTCTCGTCCGTGGCCAAGCTGTGCTCTCGCTCCACGTGACCCCCGCATTCCTCGCCGTCTTTCAGGAGTCGCTCCCCAACAGTCCCCCACAGCGCACGTGTACATAGTGTGGATGCTTTTCTCATGCAAGCCGACCCCCACCCATTTGTTTTGAGATGACGAGGCATCGCGGGCGACTTCCGTTTTAGTATTTGCTCTGCGTTGCGAGCGTGAACGTTTATTCAAATGGGGGAAAATTGATTGGACGGACGCATCGAATCGAGTGCTCGGCCGCGGAATGGTTTCAGCTTGTAAGTCGAGGTAGCGCTGTCAACACATGTATCATGTACTTTTTTTCCTGATCCGTATCGTTGATAATATTTATTGATGTTCGTTTATGCCCACGTCCGTTGGGGATGGGACTTTTATGGGCGGACAAGTACGTGGGAGTGAAAACTGGACAGATGTTTTACTATCTGCAATTGCTGTCGTGTACCTCTAAGGAAACGAGCTGTATGACCAAGCTTCTCCTGTCGATAACCTGAGCGCCAGTAGACGGCGCTGTGGCGCAACCAATGGAGATGAGCGACAAGTAGTCACTGACGCGGGCCCACGGCGGTGCCTCCGTGGCGGCCATGTTGGTAGTGGCGACCATGTTGGTAGTGGCGGCCATGTTGGTAGTGGCGACAGTCCCAACAAAGGCAAACGATGACATCGAGTATCCCGCCGGCCCCACAAGCGTCGGCGCAGTTGATTGGGATAAACTTTTCAAACACTTTCAAGCGTTTGTTTATTGATTTCCAGTGATTTTGTGATGGGTGTTTTTAAGGCCATGGGGGGGGAAAAAAACAGTTGGCCTCCCCCTCAATTAGTTCAGCTTTGAAGTGTCATGACTGCCAGGAAAACATCAACTTGACTTTTATCAGTCATAGCTAAGAACGTCTACATAAAAAGGGCAAATTAAAATGAGAGAGGACATCACGGGGCCTGGCGCCTCCTACCGGGTAGCACGGGGAAGTCTTTGAACAGGGTTTGCTTCCGGCAGTTGGGACACGTGTTACTATCCTTCAGCCACGATGCGATGCACTGAACACAAACACCGCAACGCGTGTTCAGAGCGATACGCCGACCTCAAATGGCGTTTTTACGCTCCGCGCTAACACAAAACACGCGGCTCAGTCCGACTCACTTTCTCATGGAAGGCGTGTCTGCACTCCAAAACCAAGCAGTGGGGTGGACTCATTTCTTCATGACAGATGGCGCAAGGGTCCTCCAAGTTCAGCTGCAATCACACACTTACAGCGCCATAAGACGTCGAGGCAAACTTGAGTCATTCACACGTGAAATATTTGATCTTACCGCATCGGTGCCGAACGGCGTTTGGTGCCGTGACTTTTGCCAGATGGAAGAGGGCTCTCCCGGAGGTGGCGCGGCCGCAGCCGCAGCCCCGGACGCGATCGCCTCCTGAGAGGACACGACTATTGTCAATGTGATGAAATCGAGGCACGAAAGCTCGACTTTGATATGCTCGACCTTCTGGTCCAGGATCAGCTGGCTCGCTGCACTCAGCACGTCCTGCAAGCTCATCTTGCTCAGACTGCCACCATTGGATGACCGCAGATCCTTAAAAAACGTCATCAAGTCCGACCTTGGGGGAGGAAAAAAAAAATAAAATTGGGCCGGCCGGTGTGATTTTATTCATACACGAAACGACAAATGGAAAATGTTACTGCCGATGTTCGTATTTTATTTTGTTCTGTTCCCCAATTAGCATCGCACCAATGATTCTGGCCACCATTTTGTTTTCACCTGCTGTATTCGGGGAAGATGGTGCCGAGGCTCTCCACGGCCTTGTCGAGCACGGTGTTTCCAGCGGCCTGCGCGGGTCCGGCTACGTTCGAAGTCGCCGCGGCCGCGGCCTGCGCGGCAGCTGCGCTCGACTGCGGCGGAGGCGGGAGAACGACGCTCAACGTGGCCACATCGGAAGACAGCTGCAACGTTTTACAGAAGAGGGCGGAGTCGAGACCATTTCCAAGCTGGAAATCCTCCAAGTGCTCATCAAACGTTCTCGTTGGTCGTCTTACCAGAGAAACTTGAAGATCGGCCTGGTGACTCCCAAGCAGCTCTTTGACCTCTCGGCCACGTTTGACTTGCTCCACCTGCTCCTTGTACTGTATCTGAGGGTACATTTAAGTGTCAGTGAGGACCAAGTTCTCTTGGATTTGTGACTTTTTGGGGAAGGTAACGGGGCTTCGTACACTACAAACGGCAGCGCAATATTTGACCTTCCGTTGAGCATTTGAGCCATTGGCATACCTCCAAAGCAGCAATTTTCTGCTCCAGCTCTTGGACTTTGCCTCCCATGTTTTGTCTGCTGGCTTCCAGGGAGGGATATCTGCCAGTGAAGGGTCCAGAAGCACTTCCAAGTTAAGCCTAAAACAGCCCTCGTCATACATTTCAAGTCTTTGCTGCTGCTCCTTTTCACTTACTGTTGCGCGTATTTGTCCAGCTTGAGCTGCAGAGTCTTGGCGTCAGCCAACCGAGCGCGCAGGCCGTACAGGCGCCGATCGCGACTGCTCTCCAACATGGACAACTGGTGGAGCAAAAAAAATAAAAAAATCAGGATGACCTTTTTGTTTTCTTTCTCGACTCCAAAGATGAGAGGTTGCCGGCTGGTGCTCTCAAACTGCGCAAAGTTACAAAAGGAGTTCAAAACGGCTTACTTGGGCGCTGCGGCACCTTCTGTGCGCGGCGGCGATGGAGTTTCTGCAGCGCTTGATCTCATCCTCCAGACTCATCTTCTCGGCTGCTGACTGATTGCTTTAAGATGGATTTTTCTTTTCTTATTTGCATCCCGTTCAAGACTTCTCATTGGTCGTACGGCGCTTGAACGAGACGTACCTCAGGTCCAAGAACCTGCTCAACTTCTCGTCATAGCTGCACATGATCAAAGAGGAACGCCGTTTAGATCGTGGAAGTCCAAACTATGGCCCTGGGGGCGATTTGCGGCCCTCGGGCTTGGTCGAGATGGGAGGTTTGCGTGGATTTGCATACGAACCTGGCCCTTTCCTCCACCAGCTTTTCCGTCTCAATCTTGAGGGCCTTCAGCACCTCCTGGTTGGCTTTCTTCTCCTTCTGGTCCCTCTTCACCTCCTCTTCAAGCTTCTGCTGGAACAGGCTCATCTCTTTGTCCGTAATCTTGACAGGGGGGGGAGGACAACGTGGCGGTATTTGAGACATGAGCCAGATCTGCCGGTTCCATACTGCGTCCTGGAGCTCACTTTTATGTTTGTACTGATCTCCTGGATGTCTTTCTCCAAGGACGCCAAAGTCATCCGGTGCTTCTGATCCACCAACTCGCGGTCTTGGGCCATTTTGCTTATCTGCTCCCCCATTTCTTGAATCCGCTTGACCTTTTTGTTGATATCACCCTGGAAGACGATTGCTTGTTGAACAAACGTGCAGTTCGGCATCTGGAGAGTAAAACTCGGACACAAGAACCGACCTGGAGGCTCTCGTAAGGCTGCAAAGGTTCCGTGTTCACCGCGACGCAGTCCTTGACTGCTCGATATGTCTGAGGGAGGACGGAAAACAAAGCGCAGAGTGTTGTGTGCGTTACGTGCTTCCGTAGTCCACTGAATATCATACAATGGTCGATTGGTAGAAGTTCATCCACGAGAGTGCTGGCGTCTTACCTGCACTTCTGCGTGTTTCTTCAAAATGGCGTCGGCCGCTGTTAAACTTAAATCGCTTGTATCGGAATACGTTTCGGAGGCCTCGTCCACCTGGCCAGCAGAAAGATCAAGGGATGGAAAGGGGTTGAGTGAAAGCTTGCCGCGGCCCGGGTGATTGACGGGGTCTTTGCCGGTCGGTGGGAGGAGTTCGTCCATATGGAAAGTTACGTAAGGATTGGCGTTACGAAGATTTGAGCCGGATGAAAATACGCGCGGAGGCTGCGGGCGGTCCGAGCGGGTCCACTTGGCCAGAGCCACGCGGCCGCCGATGTTGCTGAAGCGAAGGCATTGCAGCAGGAAGCGCTCCAAGCCGCCCGCCTGTTGGATCTTGGCCCGAGCCACGGGCGGGAAGTTTTGGATTTCGCCTCGCAGCAGCGGGTCGTCGGCCGGCAGGGGGCCGTGTTCTTCCAGAACCTGCGCAAAATAGCTACAAGGGGGGGGGGGGGGGGGGAACCTTATGAGTTGGGCTTTGAATTGCTCGTACGGTGAACCGGCACATATTCGCGGTTTCGCAAAACACATCGGAGGTCTGAAAAAGTTTTCGTTTTGATTGGAGAGAACTACTGTAGGTACTTGGTTTGTACCGCTTCACACGTATCGCTCAATGCTTTGCAATAAAGCAGAATTGAAAATTGACAGTGTGCGCTGCTTGTGACGGATAAATAAATAGAATCGGGGACCGCAAAAGTCGGACGGCGCAGGTTTGGCTTTTTGAGGATCGGTGATCGGCCAGAAAATTGCGATCGGTGCATCCCTGACCTCAATTAGTCACGGATTTTCGCCGTTTGTTGCACAACTCTGGACCCGCACGCTTGAAAGAAATTTCAAGATGAATTTTGAAAAATGGCCGTTGACCACCTGAGACTTGTACTCACTCATACAAATTTTCCACGCTGAGATCCGGATTGTTGTCCAGAATCCGTCGAGACTCCCTGGCGCGTCCCGTGCCGTAATACTGTTCCTCAAACTGGGCGATCGGCTCTCGAAGGTGTTGGGGAATGCTAAAGGGCTCGTTGGGGTCGGGGAAATATCTGCGGACGAAAACGACGGGCTTCGTTAGGGAAGCGATTATGCCATCCCCGACCGGACGGCGCCGGCCGGCCATGCCGCTTACATCGGATTTTCTTGGTCCCGCTCATCCGCCGCGTCATTTTCCCACCCGCAAAAAAATGGAAGAACCTAAAGAAGAGCAGTTTGGAGTGACAAATGTCGAGGAGTTTGAAAAATCTTTCCAACCACACACACAAGACTAAAGGACTAACCTGCGGCTCTTTTTTTTTTCTTCGTCCTCGGCTCTTACCGCCCGCAGGAAAACTCTGAAAGAGGCAAAGCGTGTTACTCGACGCGGCAAAAACTGTTTGGTCACCGGCGACACGCGGGTGACGAAAAGGAACGGCTCCCGCGTCGCTTACATTTTGATTACCGGATTTCTTTAGAACAGAACAGTGTCCGTCTGAGGGAGAGAAAAACAAAAACAAGGGAGTTGAAGGTCACGTCGTGATGACGATTGGGGCAAAAGGAAAAAAAAAAAAAAGAAAATCATGAAGAAAAGCGTGAGGCGGAAATACGTACCAATCATATTAACAAAATATTCATCAAGTACATTATTTAACGAGATGTAAACATCTTTATGCTCCTCGAGAGTCCAGATAAAAAGTCTCATTTGGTGCGGCGGAGCCCGTTTGACATATTGAGTCAAGTCGCTCGAAGTCAAGTTGGCGCCAGGGGGGTCGTGGTCAGAAATAATCTCTTTCAAAGGGGCAAAGGTCAACAGCGGGCTTAGGTCCAGTTCATCCAGGCGGTCTGCATTGCGTTCGACGAACGACTTGGCCGCCTTTAGATCTTCAAGACAGGACAAAAACAGCCTTTGAATCCCAGTTTTCTTTCTTTCCTTCTTTCTTTTAAATATAAAATACACTTGCTTCCGTGACCAAAAGAGCATTTTCACATCAGCCGGTGACCAAAGCGTTCTGACCTGCATCGTCCAGCCGCCCCGCCCAGCGGCCGAGGTCGGCGTTAATATTCAAAGTGTTTGAAAGCATCTGGACCAAGGCGCGCGCCCAAACGCGATTCCTCCTCTGGAGCAGCAGCTCCACGGCCTGATCCAGCGTCTGCAGGCGCTCCCGCTTCCAGTCCAGCATCTTGGCGGCCAGCCGGTTGCCCCGCGCCGAGTCCAGCTCCAGCCAGGGCTTCAGGCAGCGGCTCACGTCCGACGCGGCCAGAGCCTTTTCCTGCCGCAGCAGCTGCATCATCTGACTGACCTGCACCAGGACTCGATCTTGGTACAGCAACCAGGCTGGAAGGGAAGAAACCGCTTTTATGAGATGCGATTCAAAAGTCCATACTTGAGCGGTCTCTTGGCATTTTCATTTTCTTGGCGAGTGTTGATTGTAAAAAAAAAAGCGAGGCCGCGATGCGCGATGGTACCCTTCTGTTGCGTCTGCGCCGCGGTGACGGTTTTGGGCAGCGGAAACCGATCACTGACGCTGGCCTCGTTTTGCGCGGTCTGCTCAGTCTTGGTATTCTCCTCTTTTTTCCCGTGGTTCTTCTCCTTCAATTTCTTCACCCTGGTTTGCAAACGCAAGCTTTTCCGTTCGTCTTTTGCATTCAACGTCAAAAGGTGACTCGATGAGAGCCGAGTAGGCTCACCACGAAGGAGGCTTCTCCTTCGCTTCTCCTTTGACTTTCTTCGGGCTCTCCGCCCTCGCGTTGGCGGCCTGCACGCGTTTTATCAGGCCCGTTGCGTCAATAACTTTAATGGAATCGATGATACCCGAGCAGTCGGGAGTCGGACACGGCTACGCGCCGCGCAGAAAAAAAAAAAAAAAAAAAAGAAAGTAGATGGATACCTTCAGGGAAAATGTCCTCCGGGGGGCAAAAAGGTGCCGGGATGTTACCTTTTCGCACTTGTCAAAGGACGGCGGCTTGAAGGCTTTCCAGCAGGCGCTGTGGTATTCAATCAGGCACTTCTGGCTGCACTTGAACTCCACAAAGCCCTGCGGGTGGAGGGGGCGCAATTTATTCCCGCTCCAGAAGCCGCGGCTTCGTATTGACGTCGACTTACTTTAAAGTCCGGGTCGGTGATGTAGATATTTTTGGATGGGGCGAGGCAGTCCTCGTATCGACAGGTGCCATCGGGTGGAGGAGGGAATTTGCACGTGTATATGGAATCCTCCAGAATTTCCTAAAAAAAAAAAAAAAAGATGATGTGAAGTGGCGGAATCCCTCCAAAATTGTCACCAGAGCGACACTTTGCTGTAATCTTACTTGAAAAAGGTCCGGATCGGTTTCTCGAACAATATCTGTGGTCTGCGGCCAGGTGAGTTTCCCCATCGTGATCCGATTCCTCACCATCTGCAGGGCATCTTCAAACTGTTCCAGCGCCGCCGCAAACCTAAACGGGAGCGTCGACTGGAGTTGAAACGCTCGCCGCGCCCAGACCGACGTAGACCCGTTGCGCCGACGGCGACTGTACTTTTTCTCTTTCAGGTAAATCCTCCCGCGGGCGTAGGAAAGCAGACAGCCAAAACCCCTCTCCTTGTATGATTTGATCTCCTCCAGGAGTTTTCGTGCTTCGGCAAACTCCTGTTGCGCAGAGACCAAAAAATAAAAAATAAAACAAATGAATGAACACATGTGGAAGCGTAAAAAGAAGATGCGCATTGGCAAAAGAACGACAAAACAATCATCAAGGTCACTTCAGGTCATCAGCCTCACGTTTGACACACACTTGTAGCGTCAATAAATGATAACCATTTTTTTTCTGTGACCTCATTCCGCTTTGACAGGGGTGTGTCCAGGATTCTTTTTTTGGGGGGGGGGGGGGGCGGTCAGATGGGGCACAGACTGCAGAAGGGTGGAATGTTACATTCTATGCATGTACGAGTCTCGATCATGTGGTCAGACTGGGGGGGGGGGGGGGGGGGATGAGAATGCATTTCTGGTATTGTCCAGGTGGGGGCCGAGGGCAAAATGCGGAGGGGCCCGGGGGGCCGTATTCAGGGATCACCGTTACTGATGACTCTGCGTTGTACGTCACCTGAGGCTTGCCAATTTCCGTCAGGGCGGACACGCGGCCGTAAAGCACCAGCTGCATATCCAGCGAAGAGAACCCGATGATCTGGTGATTTACAACCAAAAAAAAAAACAAAACACATTTTACAAATGATTCAAAGGAATTGTAGAATTAAATGTCAGCGGCGGCGCAGAAGTGCCTTCTTTTGGTCCGACGTAAAGGAGTCGGCCAGGCTTGCCGCCTGTCTGAAGAAGGTGTCGGCGTTGTAATAGCACTGTTTGAGCAGGGAAGTGTGGGCCGTCTTCAACGCGTCACTCAAAAATCGGGGGGATTGGCTTCGGTCGAGGGAGATGTCCCAGTTCTAAACCGAAAAAAAAAAACACGTAGACGCCGAGTACTGCACTGACAAGTCCGAACTTTTGATTCCAAGTCGCGCTCGAGAACAAGCAAACTTCCTTACGTCCTTACTGGCCGTGGATTTCTTCTTTGAAGTTTTGGGCGACTCTTTGGCGCCGGCCGTCCCGTCCTCGGCTTCTGCGGACACAAACGCGAGTCAATCGGAGGCGTGCGCGTTTAAGACGGATCTCCGCTTAGATCAGGCATGTCCAAAGTCCGGCCCGGGGGCCAAATCCGGCCCGCGGTCGAATTTCATCCGGCCCTCGGCCCCTGTCATAAAATCAGTGCCGTCTGGCCCGCAGGTTGGGCGCAATGGAACACGTGTTGCATTGACTGAGGTCTCGTAGACTGGTGAGTGATGTTTCATAGAGTACTGCTTCCCTCTAGTGGCTAAATGAGTAATAGCATTCACTAAATGAGTAATAGCATTTAGACACTAGAGGGCAGTAGCACTCCACGAGACATCACTCGGTGTTTATATTGACTGATATGTCATATTTCAAATGATCCTTGCAGTTGTGGATATGTGTATTGCTTGTTCATTTCCCTGTTGTTCGAGTCACGGTCGTAAATCATTCGACAAATGTTATGACGCATGGGAAAAATAAGCGTCCCAACCCTAGAAACGGACAAACACAAAACAAAGGAAATGTCGACTCCAGATGACGAAAGTGAGACACACCTGCTCGCTTCTGCTTGTTCACCTACAAGAAGAGAAAGAAAATCCACAGTAAGTTTTTCCCTGCACAGCTCAACACAAAGAAGCTTGCGCACCGAATGGGCGCGTCAGTGGCCGTTTGCATACCTTGCACACCCCGTTGCCAACATTAATACGATGATTATTACTCCTGCCATTGCCGTCGCTTTCTCTTGACGGCCGCTGCGTCTCGACAACGGTCGGATTGTTGGTGTCCTCTGGTTTACTGGAAGGGGAAAAAAAAAAAGGGCGAGTAAAAGTGCCTCGCCATTGTCACGTGTTTTTAGAGCTATGCACACGTTTATTTAATAAAAAAAAAAAATCTCGAGTTTAGGTCAACATGCTCTTACGTTGAATTTGGAGTTTTCTTAATGGTTTCGGCTGCTCTTTGTTTTGCTGAAAGGCGAAACGAAAGGATGAGTTTGGGAAGACGCGCTTGTGAATAATCACTCCGTCAGACAAGCGCACCTTTCTTGCCTTTGCCGCCGCCTTTTGGGTTTTTGCTCACAAACTTCAGATTTTGCTGCTCCAGGTCTTTGATTCCCGCCCGGTCTTTGGCGCACAGAAACCGCGCCTCTTTGTTGGCCCTGGCGGCCCACTGGACTTCACCCAACAGGAACAAAGCCTCGCAGTAGCGATAGTGGCCCTGGGAATCGAAGCGTGTGCAACATGACGCGGCCGTAGGCCTGCTACTGTCGAGAGTGAGATTCAAAACCAACATGCATGAAGCATATGCTGGGGGAGGACAAACGGACCTTGGTGTAGGATGGTTCTATCAGAGTGGCCCGCTTTGCATCCACAGCAGCGTCACTGTAAAAAAAAAAATAATTTTTTTTTAAACATCATCATCAAATAACGATAGGTTAGGGGGTCACATTTTAAGGTCACCTCCGCATATTGCATGCACGGCGCGCAACAACTTGATGAAGAACTCCTTTTACAAACAGAAATCAAGAATATCGGAGTTTTATTGTGGACTACATATGGCAATTTGAAATGTTGCATCATGGAACTTGACATGCTTGATTTGCTTTCGCGGGGCAACATACAATGAGGCGGCGGGCCAGATGTGGCCCCCGGGCCTCGACTTTGACACCCTGTGGCTTCGATTGCGTGCGGTCTGCTGCCGTGTTCTCGCTACTCGTTCATTCCAAATTTCACAGACAGGCTTTGCCTTTCCCCGCCGGGTCTTGAAACGCAACTTCCGCAGCGAGCTCGGGACGGGCCGAACGAAGAGGCGACTCGCTGGAAAGACCACGTACGGAAACGACTGCGCTCGCTCCGAGTGGAATTTGTGCCGGTGTGAAAATCAACACCAATTGCCGGAATAAAATGTCGCCACGTTCACCCCAATGTTGAGAGGAGAAGGATGAGACGTGTACTTACAGGTAGTTCTGACGGCGGGTGTGACAAAGTGCCCGATTGCTGAAGGCGATGTGATTTCCAGGGCTGTGGGGGCACGGGGGGGGGGGGGGGGGGTATTTAGAGTCACGCAGCCTTGTGTGGGCGGAAGGAGGCTGAGAAAACATACTTGAATCTGACGGCTATGGTATATTCAAACGCCGCTCCTTGGTATTTCTCCTCCTGAAAGAGGTCGTTCCCGACTTTCTTGTGGTATTCACTTGCCTGGATGAAAAGCACGTCACAATCGGTGCGCTGGTAAAGCATCGGAAAGTCAACTCACTGGAATTGGACAGGAAAGATTTGGGCAAAACGGCGACATTTAACTCAGCGCAGGCGAGAAAAAAAAAAAAAAACGAACAACTATCCATCCATCCATCTTCTACCGCTTATCCGGGGCCGGGTCGCGGGGGCAACAGCTTTAGCAGGGAAGCCCAGACTTCCCTCTCCCTAGCTACTTCTTCCAGCTCTCCCCGGGGGATCCCGAGTCGTTCCCAGGCAAGCTGGGTGACATAGTCTCTCCAGCGTGTCCTGGGTCTTCCTCGGGGTCTCCTCCCGGTGGGACATGACCGGAACACCTCACCGGGGAGGCGCTCAGGAGGCATCCGAATCAGATGCCCAAGCCACCTCATCTGGCTCCTCTCGATGTGGAGGAGAAGCGGCTAGACTCTGAGCCCCTCCCGGATGACTGAGCTTCTCACCTTATCTCTAAGGGAGAGCCCGGACACCCTGCGGAGAAAACTCATTGTATCCGGGATACAAGCGGCCGACAAACTAAAATAAATTTTTGAAATGAAGTCTTCCTTTCAGGAATCTGCGGAAAAGTGCTGCATCCGCCAAGAACAATCGTGACTCTGCAGAGCAAATGTTGATTCCGCGGCTCCAAAAGGTGAAGCAAAGCACACGCGGGCGTAAGTAATTCTCTGCATCTGCAACCTGCCATCAAGTCTTACCGCTTGAGCGTCCTCATGGGGCATCGGGTTCAACTCCATCATCGTCTCACGCACGCTCACCCCCATCATATGAATATAAAACACGTCTGAAAAGAGACAAAGAGCGCGTTTGTTGAAACCGGACGACGGAAATACGGCAATATGCGGAAAGACGAGAGATTTTGACACCGACGCAGAGAGCGAATAGCGTTTAGCGTAGCCGGCTTACATTGGTGGAAGATGAAGCCCAGAGCGGTGTGGCGAAGGTGCTGGTGGGCCAAGGCCTGGACACGGGAGCGCATGTCGGGCTTTCCCGACTGCTCCAGCCACTCCACCGCGTCTTCGAGAGCCTCCGGCGATTGCTGAGTGCACACAGAAGCGTTCAGAAAGGCTCTGCCGCAACAGCGGAAGCTCTCGCAAGTGGAACGATGGACAAACAACTTGGATGTTCAGCGATGCCCGAAGATGCGCGCGGATTATCGAGTGGCAACAACACACGCGCGGCCTCAGACTTACCTCGTAAAAGCTGTTATGGATCGAGGTGAGACGAGCCAATTGGTCCGGCAAATACTGAAAAACAAGAACGCAAAAGATAAATCCCCGCTTGAGAGAGACGCCATTCTTATCTTTTCCGAGGGCCTGGCCAATGCAACACAATCAGTCCGCAGCTCAAGAAGGTCAACGCCACATTCAGAGTCATAACTAGGGACCGAATGATATACCATTTTTTTTTGGGGGGGGGGGGGGGGGGAAATAAAATTTCAATAACAGGACACCATCTGAGACATCAAAAAGATTGGACTTACAGCTGCAGCCTCCAGAGCTCTCAGAACCGCCTCTATGGTGTCGATCTTGCGTAGAGTCTCCAGACTCACAAAGGTAGGGTCACTTCACGAGGGAGAAACACACACACACACGCACACACACACACACACAGTTACACGGGCACCTTGGCATGGTACCATTTTACAAAATTCAATAATAATATTCATTCATTCATTCATTCATCTTCCGAGCCGCTTGATCCTCACTAGGGTCGCGGGGGGTGCTTGAGCCTATCCCAGCTGTCTTCAGGCAGTAGGCGGGGGACACCCTGAATCGGTCGCCAGCCAATCGCAGGGCACACAGAGACGAACAACCATTCGCACTCACACTCACACCTAGGGACAATTTAGAGTGTTCAATCAGCCTGCCACGCATGTTTTTGGAATGTGGGAGGAAACCGGAGCACCCAGAGAAAACCCACGCAGGCCCGGGGAGAACATGCAAACTCCACACAGGGAGGCCGGAGGTGGAATCGAACCCAGGACCCCTGCACTGTGAAGCCGACGTGCTAACCACTGGACTACCGGGCCGCCCTTCAATAATAATGATTCCTAAACCCCACTCACCCATTTTTAATATGCCTCTATTTAAAATTTATATTTATTTTATATACTTTTTGTCCATTTCACAATCTTGCTGCCGTCAATTGGGAATTTCTCCACGGTGAGACAAATAAAGATGACCTTATCTTATACGTGCGCAGGTGCCAGCGTGTACTAGTTAGTCCCAAGGTCAACATGAGTCACCCGCCAGTGTGTTCTACGAATAGCTCAACGGGAACATTATGACTTGCTAGGAAAAAAAATTAAATTAGAAGAAGAATTTTTTTGCTTCACCTTTCTTATTGTACAAAATGTTTTATGTTTTGTTTAAAAATCAAATAAGTGTTCAATGTGGACGTTTTATTTTCACAAAGGCTGACACTTGAGTCAAGAAAGCTGGTCATCAACTGACTTACTGTGCGTTGAGTAGGCCGATGTGCGTAGCCCAGTGGAAGGGGACGCTCATGGCATCAACTTTCAGCAGGATGGGCGACCAAAAGCTGGCAAATCTCATATGAATATCCGCCTCTTTTTTGACATGGACTGGGATTTTGAGCCAGGAGTCAAAGTCTAAGAAGACACACACACACACACGCACGCACAATACATATCGTCCCAGCCGCCTCACGACCAAGTGTTGAGTATATCACGCCGCACGGACAAGACAAAATCCACAGCTGCGATACGTTTGCCCTTTTTCAGATTTACCTTCATTGATGGAGATGGGAAGATGACGGGAAAGCAATTTTGGCACCTAAAAAGAATTGAAGAAACAATAAGAGGGATTAGCCTCAACAAACAAATAAACACATTGACCTGATGCTCGTCAGCGCACAAACTGAAAAAATGTGCGGTTTTTGACCCAGTCACCAACGCAGTCCGTGTCCTCGGAATCCAAGTCAGAAATGGCCGCCATACCTGTAACAACATCATGGTCGGGTTTAAGGCGTTTAGGAAAAATTAATGTACAGTGCAACTGAATAAAAGTCAAAGTTTTGACTGTTTACAGTGAGCAACTTGAGCATGAATAATAAATGTCACGCCTTTGAGTATTTACCTATAATACAACAAATATGAATTACAGAAACTATGCTTGCATTAAAAAAATAAAAAATCCATCCCGGATGACTGCCGTGTCATCGGGGATGGAGAAATTATCGGCCTGGCCGATGACTGGCGCGAATATTTGCCATTTTGACGAATATCGGCAGAAGCTTTCTTGTTTGTCTTAAATGTTATGGCCGACAAAAGATCATCTTTAATCATCTGTGTTCAATTGCAATGTAACATTTTCAGTTATTTTGAAAATGTTAGCTCCTGTAGAAAACCATAGGAAGCCATTTTACTTGTATAAATTTTCCTTAGACTGCTTCAAACCTGCTGATGACCTTGGAAGGAAGCCTGATTGTTTTTTGTTAGGATTTGAAAAGAAAGTGTCTACCGTGTTAAGATTTAAAATAATAATCCACATTTAGCAAATCTGAAAAATGGCTCAATTCACCGCGTTTTAAAGGCATATCAACTAAGTTTTTGCGTTTCGGTTTCTATTCCCAATATTCCGCTTTTACTGAAAAGGACTGAAAATGACCGTGTATTCGCGTCTCACCTTTACGAAATGTAGATTATTTGGGGGGGGGGGGCGCTACTCCAGGCGAATTACTGTATTTACTCCAGTTCATGCACTTCTCGTTCTACTCGTAACCAACGTGATGGACAGAGTTGAATGGAACTAACGAGGCTAATGACTCGAGATTACAGTATGTATAATGAGAGGCCAACCGTCTCTCGATTTCCGATGAAACAAAACTGAAATAGTATCGATCTCACGCCCATCTCGGATTGAAAAGCGCGTCGATACGAGACGCAAATAACCAAATGACGTGTTCGCCCGCATTGTCAGGAAAACTAGAAAATGTGGCAGTTTAGCTAGGAGTCGTTAGCTTTGGCATTTAACACCCAAACTGAGCTAACTCCACAGCCTGTACGTGTTGTGGGCGGCTAATGCCTCGCTCGAAAACACAAGAGAAGCACCTGAAATCTGTGGTGGGGGGTTTGGGGTTCTGGTACGTTGTCGTACAAAATTCAGGCAAGAAAATCAAGCTCGCACAGTTTGACTCAATCGCTCTCGCGTCTTTCTTACCACTTCGGTCGTCGACGATCTGCCCAGATCCCAAAACAACCAAAGCAGGGGCAAAGCCGATCTGCTTCTGGGAGAACGAAACCTACGCCGGGAAATAAACAGAACACGTTGAAAAAGTTTTTCCAAAATAAAACACACCTTCGCCCTCCTCCTTGAGACAAATTGACGACTTGTGCCAAGGAACGTCCACAAGTCACACGCGGCGAGCTTGGGTTCAATTTCAAAGTGAACCTGACGGGGTATCGATCAAGCAATTAGAGCAGAGCGGTTCCTTTTTTTCCCCCGAACCGAGTAAAATATCATGTCATTTTATATTCTTGACAAAAGCGGTTTTAAAAAGTACAGAATAATACTTATTTGAGATGTATTTTGTCTTCATTTTCTCCTTTACACGTTGACATCTTCAAAACAACACACGTCACAGATAAACGCTGATTAAAAAAGGGATTCATTGTTCCTGTCATTCAATTTTCTCAATATTAGTAAGCACGTTGGACAGTGTAACATTTCAAATTCATATGCGATTAAAAAAAACATCAGTCTCAGCGAAAAGATACAGCAAACGGAACAAAAATACAGTAGAGCAGCAGCCCCAAATGTTCATCTAAAACGAGTTTTATTCCTAAAATGTATATTTCGTACTATTGTAAGTCACAGTAACATCATGCAGAGTTTGATGAACGTTTACATTCGGCTTAAATATATATTTGTGTGTAATAAAGGATTGACTTAACTTGTATAGCACACAAAAATGTAAGTGGGCAGTGATTCTTTTTGTTGTTGTTGCATATGACACTTGCGTTGTACAATATTTAGTTATTACTCGATATAATTGTGATGAACCTTTTTTGAACAGTTATGTGCCGTTGTTATTAAAGGACTATTGCTTTGTTGCCGATCTTTGCCTCTTTTATCTTATTATATAATGCTACAAAAAGGGTGCTATGTAAGTTGAATTAACTGTACGATGGACACAAAAAAAAAATATTGTGATTGGGCTCTGTGGCCAATCTTCCAAACATTACATATTAAAAAAAAAAAAAAAAGTTCCAAACCCATCTAGATTGGACTGAGCTCAAAAGCATCCTCCTGTGCGAGCAGTTGCTGGAAGACTTTTTTGGAGTGCAAGAAAAAGCTTCTGCTGTGCTCCAGGTCTTGCGCGTTTATGATGCGCATCACCAAAGCTCGCTGGATGGCCGGAGATTCGCAGGGGTGATGCAGCACGTTGTGACTGACATTTCTGCCCGGCTCAATGACCAAGAGCCCCTTTTTGGAAGCCACTTCATCGGTTCTACAAGCTCCGCCGTGGCTCGTCTCGTTGAACGTCTCTGCCTGGCTGACGTTAAAGGGCCACCCACTGGAGCAGGTACCGTTACTGCCACGCCGCGGTGCAGATGCTGCACTCTCCCAAATGTTCCTGTGGAGGTAGATGGTGTAACCTTGCACCAGGCGGTTTAACGCCGTCTTGTAGGACAACCGAAGAGACTCCACTGACCCAATTGGCACAGAATGAAGACGAACCTGCGCAAACAAAAAGCTAAATTGCAATCGATATGAGACCCCCCGGTGCAAAGTGCAAAAAAATAAAATAAAATAAAACAAGGCAGGAAATACATTTTCCCAAAATGTTGACTGACCTGGTGTATCCTCATATGGAGATGAAGTGCGGCTCCAGTCAACCACTGCTGCATGGACACTGAACTCATCCTCTTCTTCTTGGTCATCCTCTGGTAATGGTCCAGCATTTCCAGTTTCAGACAGGTATCGTAGATCTCCGTGGTCTCGGCCATCGTGTCCTGGTCGTTGGCCAGGCCCGGGATCGAGCGCAGGTAGTTGTGCGCAATACGGCCGATTCGCGAAGAGATTGCGAGGCCAAAAATCTTTTTGGGCGGTTTTGTCAGAGGCCATTGGCCAGGATGTCCTGAACTGTTGCCCCTCACCTATTAAAGGAATAAAAAATACAGCTTAGTAGTCTCAACAGAAATAGACAAATAAACAAAATGTGTGAATTAGCATTACATCCGAAAAGGAAAGTCACAATCTTACAAAACAATGACCTTAAAGTTATGCAACGTGTTGTCATCTCACAAAAAAACCTTTGTCATAATACAACAAAAACGACCTGTTGGGCAACGTGGTCCAACAGCAATGACAAAGCCAGTGCGACCACACCGACGCCGCCGTGCGTGACCCTGGCGCCTCCCAGCTCTCGGTTAAGATGGAGGCCCAACGCCGCCCGCTGCTCCTCGCTTAGGCTCCTCTGCAGCGACGAGTACTGGTGCTGCAGCGCGGCCGACGAGTCCAGAGACAGGAAGGAGTTGAGGACCGGGTCCAGGGAGATGTTCGGGACCATGTTGGCGTCACGGGCCGCCGCAAAGAGTTCCTGGACGGTCGCCTGTGAGGGAAGACACAGACCGGGTTCCAGCAGGATCATGGCTGACTGCCTGTGTGTAATAACACGCTTGTTTTAGTCCACGGTATTACTGACCTTGTGTGTGTTTACTTACAGTCAGTGACGTCAGCTCAACCAGTCGGCCATTGGAACGCCACACAAGTCCAGCGGCAAACAGTGGTGGGAAGTGCCCGAATACTGTTTTTCCCCCCTCACTCTTTTGCCTTTTCTCTGTGATGGGCACACACTCGCAGCTAGCCACAAGGCACATTGGAAGATGCCTTTCTCAGGGTGTAGGCTAACTATGGAGACAAAACCCTTTTGAAACCAACGCAAACAGCCAACTTGCGACAAAATGAATTGCAGCGATGGTGTAGTTTTGATATTGTAAACGTAAAAAGGTCAGAAAAACACACAACCAGTAACGATTTGCTTTGTTTTAAGAGATAATGCACAGACTTGCCATGTTGTTCGAAAGGAGAACGCTAACTGTGGAAAGCATTACTTTCCTTGGAAAAATTCAGCATTTTTTAAAAAAATTGCCAATTCATACTTGTAGTTTCTTATCGCCAGAGTTTTGGGTTAAAAACACACAAACGAATGATCAAGTGCTTCGTTTTCGTAGTCTCTAGTACTGCGCATGCGTGTACTGACTGCCATCTTGGGGATTTTTTTTAAGGAAAATGGGAATAAAGTGTATTTTCTTTCAAAAGAAAATCCTTCGTAATTTTAGAATTGTAGATTCGTGGTATCATTAGCGATAAACGTCGACGTTACAGAAAAAATACATTGAAATGTACACGGCATTTTTTTTTAACGCGTTGTTTTCTTGACGTTGAGACTTTATCCTGGCTGTACTGTAGAATTATTCATATTTCTTTCGTCAAACCGCAGAAGAGGAAAAAAAAAATCCAAACGAAAAGACACCCGACAAATGCCGACAATCACGTGACACCATGGTCCTAACGCTTTCCGGCGACCGGTGACGTCACGCTCAAATTCCCCCCTCCGCCCCCTTGTCTGAAAGCCGATGGACCCAATAAAATAAGTACAGTACAATGGCGCGCCTCCTGCTATATTTCTCATTAAAAAGAGCCTGCGATTTTATTTTTTGGACCATTCTTTAAACTTGCGACCATACCACAAGAACCTCGAAAAAGCTACTCGTCGCACAGTTGCCCGCTATCGTAGCTGAAAGAAAAGAAGGTCTTCTACATTTGTGCGTTAAAAAAAAAAAACAAAAAAAAACAAAACAGGTGAGCACTTCACATGGACGTTTTTGCAGTAAGTAACTTGAGTTTAAATCGCACGCGATGCAGTTCTCTTAATGGTGGTCCTACACGGTTTAGCTGCTGCATGGGGCTAACGTTAGCGACATGCCACCAACGGTGTAATTAAACCATAATAATGCTTGTAGATACAAAAATGGCATTGGGGAAAGAATGCTGCTCAGTACATCACAGCGTATTATAGCAACGCTGTGAACAACGGGGCGTCCTGTCACTTAACGGCAGCATCTGTTGGGAGAAAAATGTGAAACTAAAGTTCCCCCGCTTTAACGTTGTTCATCGTTCGTGCCCGCGTGTGTATACAACACTGTATATATATATATATTGTTTTTTTTCCGAGACAAAAGTAGTCTTTTGCCATCATCTTGAGGCATTAATGCAGGATTTCTTGCAATTTGTGGCATGGCTGTGAGGTTTTTCTGGATTGTGCTTGGACAAATAAATGACAGGACTCTGTGGCGCTATGGTAGCGTGTTTGACTCCAGATCAGGTTGTGCATTCAGTTTCCCCCTCATTTGCATGCTCGTGGGATTTCAAGTTACCCCCCCCCTCTCCAAAAAAAGAAAAAAACTCCCAACAAAAAAATTCCCCATAATAATAATAATTTTCTTTTTCGCAGCATGAGTCAGAAGACGGAGCGTCGCGGCATCCACGTGGACCAATCGGAGCTGCTATGCAAGAAGGGATGCGGTTACTACGGCAACACCGCCTGGCAAGGCCTGTGCTCCAAGTGCTGGAGGGAGGAGTACCAACGGGTGCGCCAGAAGCAGATCCAGGATGACTGGGCCTTGGCCGAAAAGTAATACGTGCGCGTGGGTGTGTGTGTGGTCCAGTTAATTGTTTTTTTTTTAACTTCACCTTTTATTAATTCAAGGTGAGCTGTTCATTTTCGGGGCTGCGTGTTGTTTGAGGAGCAGTTGTCCGAAAGCGGAGAAAATCACGCTCTTGTCATTTCGCCAGGTTGCAGCGAGAGGAGGAAGCGGCCGCCTTCGCCAGCAGTCATGGCGCTCCAGCCCAGGCCCAGTCCACGCCGCCTCCGCCTTCGTCCCAGTCCTCGCTGGGACCCTTTTCCAAGTTTGAGGAGAAGAAAACCAACGAGAAGACGCGCAAGGTCACGACCGTCAAGAAGTTCTTCAGCCCTTCGTCGCGCACCTCTTCCAAGAAAGGTACAATTGTAAGGAGAACGTTCAAATTCAGTACGCAGTGCAACAACGACGAGAAGATTGCAAGAAGGCACAACGCTCGGTCCACAAATCGGAGTTTAAAGTCTCGAACCAACGCAATTATTTTTTTTTTTCACCTCATCATCATCAGACTCGCCGGAGGTGAAGACGAGCAGCCCGTCCGCGAGTCGCCACGCCAGCTTCGACTCAGACCAGGCGTCCAAGGACTTTGCGGACTTCCTGAAGAGCATGCAGCGGCCCGGCCGAGAGATCCACAAGCAGTGTCGCAGCTTCCTGCTCGGCATGTCCGGCAAGAAGGTGATCGCTTCGGGGGGGGGAAAAAAAAGTCCTTCCTCAGAGGCCGACATGCTGCAAACGCATTCCGCGCAGGAAATAATGCCGTCACGCACCAACCGCTTTGGTTTCAGGACCTGAACGCAGAAGAAGTGTCGGAGTGCGTTCAGGACTTCTATCAGGGTTTGGCCGACCGCTTGACGAGTCACTTTAAAGGTGGGGAGAGTCCCGGACCACTTCTCATCCATTAAAAAAAAAAAAAAGTGAGGGAGGCGGGATTGTGGCGTTCCCCCAGGTTCGTCCGAGTCGGTGGAGCAGGTGATGGACCAGGTGGAAAAGTACATCATGTCCCGTCTGTACAAAAGCGTCTTCTGCCCGGAAAGCACCGACGACGAGAAGAAGGACTTGTCCATGCAGAACCGCATCAGGTGCGCGTCGCCCGTCTTGCGTGCTTCGCCGACGTTTATGCGGCTCAACTGGACGCCGGTTTGCGCTCGGCCTTGCAGAGCCCTCCACTGGGTCAACATCCAGATGCTTTGCGTGCCCGTGGACGAGGAGATCCCCGAAGTCTCCGAGAGCGTGGTCCAAGCCATCACGGGTACCCGTGGCCGCTTTTCATCCCTTTCTTTTGCAATATATTGCCCCACCCCCTTCCTCCCCCCTTGTTTACGCAAATGAGCCGGAATAGTAGTTGGCCGCTGTACTGCGGCAGATTGACAAAATGGCCGATCCCATCTCCACCAGAAAGAAAGGTCTTTGGACACCTTTTTTTTTTTTTTTAATCATTGTGTAAAATGAAAGCGAGTACTAGTACTCGGTATCGGAGAGTACTCAAAAGGTACTTGTACTGGTATCGGTCTTTAAAAAAAAAAAAAAAAAAAAAAGGAGTCTGAAAGATCAAAGAGCTCAATTTTCAGTATCTGCAAAAAAAAAAGTCGTCTGAAAGATCAAAGAGCTCAATTTTCAAATATCTGGCAAAAAAAGTCGTCTCAAAGATCAAAGAGCTCAATTTTCAATATCTGGCAAAAAAAGTCTTCTGAAAGATCAAAGAGCTCAATTTTCAGTATCTGCAAAAAAAAAAAAGTCGTCTGAAAGATCAAAGAGCTCAATTTTCAGTATCTGCAAAAAAAAGTGTCTCAAAGATCAAAGAGCTCAATTTTCAATATCTGCAAAAAAAGTCGTCTGAAAGATCAAAGACCTCAATTTTCAATATCTGCAAAAAAAAAGTCTGAAAGATCAAAGAGCTCAATTTTCAGTATCTGCAAAAAAAAAGTCGTCTCAAAGATCAAAGAGCTCAATTTTCAGTATCTGCAACAAAAAAAAAGGAGTCTGAAAGATCAAAGAGCTCAATTTCAAATATCTGCAAAAAAAAAAAGTCGTCTCAGATCAAAGAGCTCAATTTTCAATATCTGCAAAAAAAAAAGTCGTCTCAAAGATCAAAGAGCTCAATTTTCAATATCTGCAAAAAAAAAGTCGTCTCAAAGATCAAAGAGCTCAATTTTCAGTATCTGCAAAAAAAAAAAAAAAAAAAACGCCTTCCTTTTTGGAACACCTTCCCCCCTCGCTAAAGTCTCCAACCACCCCCCCACCCGCTCCAGACATCATCGAGATGGATTCGAAGAAGGTTCCCCGCGACAAGCTGGCGTGCGTGACGCGCTGCAGCAAGCACATCTTCGCCGCCATCGGCGGCACCAAGCGCGAGCCGGCGTCGGCCGACGACTTCCTGCCGGCGCTCATCTACGTCGTGCTCAAGGCCAACCCGCCCAGACTGCAGTCCAACATCCAGTACATCACGCGCTTCTGCAACCCCAGCAGGCTGATGACCGGCGAGGACGGCTACTACTTCACCAACCTGGTTGGTGGACAGGATGTAAAAAGAAAAAAAAAAAAAAAAAAGGCCACAGACATATCGGACTATTAAACCGAATAGCCACAAAGATGATGCAACCCACTCCCCAAAGATGGCGGCCAAAGGTGAGATTCTCCTCAACGTGCGTCTTTGTCTTGTTTTTTTTTTTTTTTTTTTGCGTCCAGTGCTGCGCGGCGGCCTTCATCGAGAAGCTGGACGCCCAATCCCTCAACCTCACCCCGGAGGAGTTCCAGTCCTACATGTCGGGCCAGGCCTCGCCGCAGTTGGACCGGAGCCGCCTCGCCGCCGACTCGGATCCGGCGGCCACCGACCCGGCGCTGGCCCGGCTCCGGCGCAACCTGGACCTCCTGTCGGATCTGGACGCCCGCCAAGAGGCGCTGATGGAGGCGGCCCGCAAGCTGCACGCCGAGCTGCCGGCGTGGTCCGAGAGCGTGCGGCGGGAGGTGCGGGACGCCCTCCAGAAACAGCCGCTGACACCGAGTCGGCCCGCCGTCACGGACGATGCCCACTGCCCCCCCCAAAGATCTGGCGGCCCAAGTTTTGGCTGACTAATGCGCTACAAACTTGACACAAGTCCACGCATTCCATGTATTTATCTTTGTAAGCTTTTGTGATGAACTCCACTCCATGTTCCGTAGCCTCACTCCAAACTATACAAAACTTGAACGTGGCATCGAGTCAACGCTGCTATTTCTTTTTTTTTTTAAATAAACAGATGACATTTTGGACTTTTATTCAACTTCTGCATGTTAAAATATTTTTTTAGTATCACTCCATAAAGGCCACCTGATTAAGTACACTTTCTCATTGAGAGAAATGTTTGCTGTTTACTTACATAGTATTTTCATGAGTTTATATATTTTGTTTCCGTTTCTAAATGCACTCAACATTTTTAAAGGCGGGTGTTTATTATTTTTAAATGCAAATATAATATATCCGTATATATATACAGAGAGAGAGAAAGAGACAGAGAGTTATTGCTCAAATATAATATATATACAGGTAAGTATTCTCTAGTGAGGAACCATATTTGCGTTGTCCAATCTTTCCTTATACAGGAACACAATTTCCCTATGTGGGGGGAAAAAAAACTATGGTACATATCCTTTATGAACATGCAGGTATGTTAACAAAATACACGTGTAACAACACAAGCAATAAAATGCACAAAATATATGGTCCAAAAACTGTTAAGAACACTAAAACTGCAGCATACAGTACAGGTATATGAATCAAATACAGTATATAACAAGACGCGTCACAAAATTAGGACTATTTGCTCCAAAATGAGACTAGTTACAGACCTTGGTGGCTTTTCTTTCCACCCATTCACTATGTCGAACTTGACCTCCCCTCGATCACCACACAACGCAGCATTGCTCCATGAATTGATGTCGTGCAACAAACTTTTGAAGCCAGCCACGGAACGTTTCAAAGTCCTCTATGCCCATATTTGGCGCCTTCTCTAATTAGCGTTATAGTTAACGGAAGGTTTTTTAGCACGATAACAGATAAAGCGTTGCAGGAAATGTTTGTTTACTGGACTGACCGTCCAGCCACAAGCAATTCAGTTTGAGCAACTAATCGGATGCGTTGCATTACAATTTAGACCGTTTGGATGCCACGATCTTCAGTACCTAAATGTAAATGCATGAAACAGAAAATCGTTCGCGATTCCAGTAACACTCATGCCAATAGAGTCACTTACATGTCACCGTTTTGGATCCAGTGAGAGTAAATAGCGTCGCAGACAGAGTTACTCCGCGCGATTTTCTTGAGTTTGCGCTCCTGCGGGCTTCCGTATGGCTCTTCCGGGTTCGTGAACCCGGAAGCCGAACCCGGAAGCCATACGCGATTGTTAATGTAATATCATAGTCGAATTTTTAACGCAGTTTTATATTTTGGGTGAAGGAATTTCCTTTTGACAGATGTCTATAAGTGGGAATACTTACTTTGTATTCGAAAAAAACACCCTTCGAGTGACTGCAAAATAAATATGGAAATTTTACTCGTCATATTATTTCAACGCGTCAACGTGCCGCGCTTGACTTTACATTGGCATGAAACTGCAGTATTCTCGTTGACGCTAAATGAAATGCTGTTTTTTTATTAAAACGTCAAACGATATTAACTTGGAAAAACGCAGCCTTACAAAAACAGAACTGCAATTAACAGTTTATTTATTATAGTTGTTTTTATTCTGTTAGGTGACGTGTGACTTGAGTGTGTGAGTGGTTTCAGGCTTCGGGGCTTTTACTGCAACAGTGATTGTCTCTCTTACTCCGATGTGCAAAAGAAGTGAAAAAGCGTCGTGGTTTGTACTTTTAAAGGGCAGTTGAAAGTCATGGCTTTCCGCAGGAAGTGTCGCGTGCGAGGCCGCGGAACCACAAAGCAGCTTTCGACGGGGCCAGAGAGGCTTTGTGTCCAAATTCACAGGCTGCGTCCTCCGAAGCCTGCGTTCTTTTTCCTCGACCGCGTGACGTCACGTCCGCAGCGTTTTCAGCCGCGGAACTTGTACGAGGAGACGTGGAAGGACCGAGCGAAGTGTTCCACACGCGGTCGAGCTGTGCCAGAAGTGACGTCATCCGTCCGAAACTGCGACCTTCGGAGGACGCAGCGTGCGAACGACGTGGACAAAAGGGCGCAGTTGACAAGTAAAAAGTGCCGGGGTAGCCGCTTTTTAAAAATTCATTAAAAAGTACATCTCTATTTTTAATGTTTCTGTATTTTTCATTTTGTAAGAGAGAGAGAGAGAGAGATTGACATTTTTGAAAACGTGAAATGATGTCTTTGGACCTCCTTCGATTGTGCAGCTGCATTCGTGTACATTTCTGGAAGGAAAATCAAAAAGATAAAAGCTGGATGGTGGGTGGACAGTGAAAGCCTTGCAAACGTCACGTTTGTTTCCGGCAACACGTGCCACTGAAACGGAAACATCGATTCCGGGAGCAAATCGTTCAGGCGCGTCAAAATGGCGACCGTTGTTTTATGGCGCGTGTCAAAATGGCGACCGTTGTTTTATGATCAATTTTTTTTTTTTGAACGGCGCAAACACACCGTTTTTGAATGCTCGGAGACAGAAGTTTGCTGGCGTCAGACAAGGCCGAAGTAAGGCATTGATTATGTACAGGGCTAAGCTAAACCAGCGCGTTAGCGTCGAATATTCACACGGCAAACCCGAGAAACCAGGAGGAGTCCGAAACATGTCCGATTATGTACAAAAATACTTGATATGAAAACGTCCCTATGGGAAGATTGGAATAGAAAAAATAAAGAAGGATCTGGCGGTGGGTGAGACCGCGACACACCGTCTCGGGTTTTTTTTTTTTCTCTCACTGCCGGCCAAAGCGCGCGTGTGCGGTGTCCGTGCGGAACAGGAACAGGAACCAGGAGCAGGAGAGCTACACTTTGGACTCGCTCTCGGCGTTGGCGACGTCTCCGTTGCGCTCGGTCCGCGAGTCTCGGCGCTGGGCCTCGGGGGCCAGGCCCTGCTGGCTCAGCTTGCTGCCCATGGACCAGGTGAGAGGCAGGCGGGCGCGGCCGCTCATGTCGGCCAGCTGCCGGGCGCTGCAGGCGGGCGTGTTGGTCTCGTAGATGTCGTGGAAGCTGTTGTAGTCCACCTCGTAGAAGCCGTCCTCCAGCGTGAGCACGGGCGTGAAGCGGTAGCCCCACTTGATCTCGCTGCTCACGTACGAGCTGCGCGCCTGGCACGTCATGCCTGCGAACAGCGGCAAGGGTTGGCGGCGACCGCGCGCGGCGTCCGTCCCGTCTATCCGTCCCCCCCCAGGGACGCCCCGACTTACCCGTGGCCTCGACCATGCCCTCCAAAATGACAACAATCTCCAGCTCCTCCTTGGCCAGGTGGTCCGGGGAGATCTCCCAAAAGGGACTGTTCCGGTTGATCTCGTGGCAGATGATGAGCGGCGAGACGAGGAAGAGCCGGTCGTCGCCCGTGTTGTAGCCCACGTTGATGTCCGTCTGGTTGAGGGCGATGAACTCGCCCTCCTTGGTCTGCTTGGACTTGATCAGCTTGGCCCGGATGGAGGCCTCCACGATGTGCGAGTTGCGCAGGTCGCCCACCCGGAACATCAGGCACAGGCGGCCGTCTCTCATGGAGACGACGGCGTTGGTGGAAAACACCAGCGTCTCGGCGCGCTTCTTGGGTTGCGAGATCTTGACGAACATGCAGCCCACCATGAAGGCGTTGACGATGGAGCCCAGCACCGACTGAATCAGGAGCAGGAGGATCCCCTCGGGGCACTTGTCCGTAATGACCCGGTAGCCGTAGCCGATGGTGGTTTCCGTCTCGATGGAGAACAGGAAGGCCGACACGAAGCCGTTGAGATTGTTGACGCAGGGAGTCCAGAGGTTGTCGGCGAGGTGGTCCAGGTCGCCGCGCAGGTACGCGATGAGCCACCACATGAAGCCGAAGAAGAGCCACGTCACCGTGTAGACCAGCACGAAGATGAAGATGTTGAAGTGCCACTTGAGGTCCACCAGGGTGGTGAAGATGTCCGTCAGGTAGCGGTAGGTCTCCCGCACGTTGCCGTGGCGGACGTTGCACTTGCCGTCTTTCTGCACGTAGCGCTGGACCTTGCGGCCGCGCTCCGCCGCCGCCGGCGGCTCTTTGGGCGGATCCTTGCCGCCAGCCTTGTGGACCTCGGAGCTTTTGCCGAGGGCCGGGCTCTCCACGTCCTGCTCCATGAGGATTCCCGGACGGATTCAAGGCTGCGGAGAGACGCAAACGCCGTCGGTGGCAAAAAAAAAAAAAAAAAAACCTTCCCGTACCCGGCGACATTTTTCTCCACGTTACGGCGACTACGCTGGCACGTTGACTTGCACGTTGCGTATTTGCGGGTCGGCAGCTGAAAAATTTGCCTATTTTGATGCGACTTTTTGGAAGGAATCGGTGATTTTTGGAGTTCACCGTATATATCACATATTTTTTTTAATTTTTTTAAAAATTCCATTAAGTTGTTCTGGCCCCACCACACACAAAAAAATAACTGTATATTTTTTGTTTTTTTTAATAATTTTTTTGTCTACTGAGTGACTTCAGCAAAACTTTATTTTGGTTAAAAAAAAAAAAAAAGAAATTTAATAAACGAGGGGGGGCGGCCCGGTAGTCCAGTGGTTAGCACGTGGGCTTCACAGTGCAGAGGTACCGGGTTCGATTCCAGCTCCGGCCTCCCTGTGTGGAGTTTGCATGTTCTCCCCGGGCCTGCGTGGGTTTTCTCCGGGTGCTCCGGTTTCCTCCCACATTCCAAAAATATGCATGGCAGCCTGATTGAACACTCCAAATTGTCCCTAGGTGTGAGTGTGAGTGCGAATGGTTGTTCGTCTCTGTGTGCCCTGCGATTGGCTGGCAACCGATTCAGGGTGTCCCCCGCCTACTGCCCGAAGACGGCTGGGATAGGCTCCAGCACCCCCTGCGACCCTCGTGAGGATCAAGCGGCTCGGAAGATGAATGAATGAATGAATAATAAACAAGGGAAATGATATACTGTTTTTGTTGTACCAAGATATCAAACAGGTATTTACACGATTGAAATTTCATTCAAGTCAAGTCATTTTTACGTAAGTAAGGATCTGTACTTATACTCAAAAGAGACTGCAAAAACTTTTGCCACCTCTGTAGGATCTGTCGGAAAACTGAATTTGCACCCCTGACTTGACTGTGATATTTTTCTTGTCCCCCCCCCCCACCCTCCCCATCCCCCATGAGCCTTTCGACCCCATCGGCGGATTTACCGGCAGAACAAACGAGCGCGTTGAAGCCGTTGCGCACTCCATTCGCAAGGGAATATTTGGAGCTTGAGCAGCGCCGGTATCCATGGCAACGGGCGGCTCTGTCTATCAAGTGCTCACAATATAGCGGGAATGTTCTGGAACAGGCTGCAGCATTGGATAACATGGGTCTTGTTATTTTCAATCGGGGTGGGGTGGGGGGTGGGGTAATTCGTAGCATTGGATGGTCCATTTTGGCAATCGATTACATTTTTTTGAGTCGTGTACTCTTAAAGGAGAGCAAATATTAGCAGTGAAGCAAAAAGTAGTCCAAAGAGACTCCTTAAGAGCCACATACCGTAAAGCCAAGCATACCGAATGGTAAAATTGGCATCCGAGTGAAAAGTAGAAGTTCAAATCAAGATTCATTTGCTTTTTCAGCCTTAAAAAAGAAAAAAAAAAAAACGGTAGATGGCAAATAACTTGAATGAAGGTAGTAGCCAGTGAACACGGCACAATAAAGCGAGCGCGAATTTCCTTCAAATGTTTTCTTCTTCTTAATTCAGACGCGATCTTCACGAGATCTTCCCGAAAGCGAGCTAACTAGGAAAAGCTTTTTGGCCAAATAAATCACATCCATGGGATCGTGGACTGACAAGGAGCTAACGGCAATGAGCACGCTGTCGCTCGATAAAGGCTAACTGCTAGCGGCGAACGCTAAAGCAAACCACAAGATGTCTCATATAACTCGTCGATACGTCAATATTGGATTAAATCCAATGAATCTAAATCTAAATCCAACGGATTTAGATTTGTCAGGCTGAGTGAAATCCGTTCTCGCTACTGCTATGATGTTAGCCGTAGCAGCTTTAGAAGAAGATCAGCATAGTTTTCGATGGGAAAAGGTACGAGAGAGTTAGCACAGCATTGCTCACGTTAGCGTCCATTTTTGCCGCTTGTCTTTGGCGCCATTTCTATAAATTGACGGCCGGCCATCACAACGGGGGGTGTCATTTTGTGGCGTCATTAAAAAAAAAAAAAAAATCCTAAAGCCCGACGGAGCATCTGGCGGCCGTTGCTTGGCGACCATTGTTTGGGGAATGGGCTTGAGCAAACAGAAAATGGGATTGTTTAAGCAGGTGCGCGCCACAATGGCCGACGCAGGCTCATCCTAACGTCAATGTTTCTCCCTGGATCGCTTTTTCAAATGAAATGAGAGATCGGAGGGCCTGGTCCGCCATGCGAACGGGAGCCATACGGCGCCGGCATGACGTGACAGTAACATATGACGATTCGGAATGATCTCCATCAAACTCCGCGCCGCAGATATTTCCAAAATGTAGCGACGGCCTGTCTAAAATCGTTCAACGGCTGGCGAATCAACAAAAACGTTGCGCGTCCTCCTTTTGGATCTCGCCGGCGCGACCTCTGACCTTTTGCGTGACCTCTGTTGGCTATGTTTACAAAGGCGGCATCCCTTTTTACGCCGTTGTCCAATTTCAGTTTCCAGGCACGGGAGTCTTAACCGTTTCCAGATTCCCCCCCCCCCCCCCCCCCCCAGCCCCCCATGACCCGTCCTCGACCCCACGGGTGCTTTCCGCAGGTAATCGCACGCGAGCTCCTTCTTGAACACCTTCTCATCCCTTTTCACTTGCGTGTCTCTTTAAAACACGCTTGTCAACAATGGAGCTCGCGTTACAAAACGGGCAAAACTATTCCGAGGCGGCAAGTCGGGGGCGGGGGTGGGGGGGCTTGTACAGGAAGAGGCTGTTGTCATGGAGATGGAGGCGACCCGCTCTATGACTGCTCAGACGACGAACGCTCCGAGGTCCGCTGAATATTTGCGCCGTGCGTAGAAAGCGGCGCACGCAGGCCGCGGCGGGCCTGCCCTGCACAGCCGGCAACATTTGTCTTCACCCCCCCCCCCCCAACCCCCCTCTCCCCGCCTGCCTCCCACCATCCCTCCTAACTAACGTCGGTAGCATTAATAGCATCCTCGTCTTGTTATGCAACCCCCACCCCCCTTCCTTCCTAGCGTCCATCCGTACCCTTTCCGCACCCCCACGCGTTCTCATCGGACGAATGGCTTCCAAGATGCTCACCTGCAGCAAACGGGCGGCCCGGATGCTTCCCATTCGCTTCCTTTCCCGGACCGGCGGCGAGCTTGTGAGCGGACGGCTTAGAAACGGCCTTTTTCCTCTGCCTCCATCCTTCCTGCTTGCTGCCGCTGCGAAGAAGAAGAAGCGAGAGCTGGTTGGCCCGCCAGCCTCCTCCCACCGCCCTCCTCCTCCTCCTCCCCCTTCTCCTTCTCCTCCTCCTCCAGCAGCAGGACCGGCGACCGTGGCCCTCCTCCCGGGTGGGCGACAGACACTCTGAACGTCAGGGGACAGGGAAAGGCAAAGAATAGCGGGCAAAGGTAAATGCGAGGAAAGTGAGAGATGTGCGTGCCGCTTTAAAAAAAAAAATTAAAATAAAAAACAGGCCTACCCCTTCTACTTTTGCCACCTGTTTGTCAGAAACTTGCTTGTGGCAAAAGAAAAAAAAAATAATAAATTGGAAAGTGGAAGGAAATTGAAAACATTTGAAGCAATATAAATCTGAAAAGATTGGTCTCCATTTGTATTCGGTCTAATTTTTTTTTTTTCCAGTCCAATGCCGATTCTGAATCTGATTCTTAAATTCCCACAGGTGAATAATAGGCAGATGAATTAGAAAAAAATACATAATGAATAAAACACCTTTTGTTTTTCTGTGTCCCTTCGTGCTAACGACGATAAAAATTAGAAACCAAACTGCTTTGACTGCTTTACAATACTGTCTTATTGTATTGGTTTCAATTTACAACAAAGAGTAATCGGTTAAGATTTTTTTTTCTTTTTTTGGGGGGTGGTATTATTTTTTCCCTATATTGTAATGTGTTAATCCGTAAAAAATAACTAAATAAATATTACAAGAAAAAAAATGGCAGATTTTTATCGCTTATAATATAGCTAATAATTAGCCGATGATTTGGTCCAAATTCGCCTGTTCCACAGCAGTTTGTTCAAGAACGCAGAAGTGAGCAGGTACTATTTTACTGGTAAAAAGTGAAAAAAAAAATTGGGGGGAGGGGGGGGGGGTTCTTTTGGAGGAGGGCGTGTGTCTGAAACGGATTCCTGGCATTGCCATTCATTTCAAAAGAAAATTTGCGGTGTGCAAATAAAAAGATGGCCATTTTAAGCACAAGGGATTCTTATATTTTATATATATATACATATTTATAGATTTACTTCAATTAGTGTCTGTCATAAAATAGTACAATAAATACAAAGCAAAGAAAAAAAAAAAAAAAAAACGACAGCTTCCTAGAAGCCAACAGGTTTTTTTTTTCCTGATGATCCATGATAGAAACAACACAACGTAGTGCTACGAAGACAACCAAAACTAAAGTGGGACTTTCTATAGCGTCTACGCAGTGAGCTACAAAAGATACACTTTCTCGGCTACAATCGCAAGGTGCTCAGACTTCATCAGGTACAAGGACACCGGGGGGGGGGGGGGGGGGTCCCGTTAGCTTAGCGTCAAGTGCTACGTTCCAACGAGCGGAATGCTTGAAATAAGTTCGATGGCGGAAATTGCAATAGCAGGGATGGGCACAGCAATCACGACATTCACGATTCATTGAGTCTGCAATGGATCAAGGCGAGTTTGCCGTCGAAAGCGGGCCGGACTGCCGTGTTGATATATCCAAGCGGGAAACGGCGCGGAAACAGGAGTTCAGCACATTCACACTCCCCGCGGGGGGGAAAACGTGCATAATGCAACAAGGAATCCAGAAAACAATGTCGTCATATGACCGTCCCACGTGGAACGAACAAGTAGGGACCTTCTTGGGGGACGGCGCTGAGACTCCAACTCAAAAATGATTCAAGAAAATCAAAATTCCCCTCTGGCTCAAGGCTAATGTTGTCTTTTTACAGGGAGGAATAATCTTCCCCCCCCCCCCCCCCAAATTATACTTCCAAATGGAATTATAGCAGATTGGTTTTGTCAATCTCACCGAAATGGGCCCGTTTCGATCGGGTGGCTCGTCCTCCTGGACCGCAGGGCCAACGCGGAGTACGGCTTGGATGGCGAGGGAGCAGAAATGCTAAGGTCGTGTGTGACCCGTGACCTTTGCGGCTTTCAGCCATGTTAAAGGAGGGACTCTTTGGAGTCCCATCGGCCAGCGGTAAAACGCGAGCGTGCCTTGAGCGGAAAGGACGCGAGGGCTCCCAAAAGGGGCCCGGAAATGGGGAGGGGGGGGGGGGGGGGTTGGGGGGGCCCGCCTTTCACCACCAGGTGATCTTGAACTCGTAGATGGGCCTCTTGCAGTAGTAGTGGTTGATGAGGTGCTTGTCACACACGCCGATGCACTGCTGCTCGGCGGCGATGCCGCGGTGCGCCAGGTCGCCCACGATGCAGTGCAGCAGGTCGTAGACGTCGGCCACCGCCTCCCAGGGCCCGAAGGAGACGTCCACGTCGCAGTGGTGCTCAAAGAGCTTGGCCTCGCCCTCGGCGCGCTCCGAGCGCAGCGAGTTGAAGAGCGGACGCTCGTACGGCGTGATGGGCATCTCCTCCTTGTAGACGCACACCTTCAGCTTGGCGAAGCGCGCCTTCTTCTGCGTGGCGCGCAGCTTGGCAATCTCCACGATGCGCTCCAGATTGTCTGCCGGAGCACACACGGCGCTCCTTCGACTCAATTGCTTTGGGGGACAAAAGTAGTCGCGTCACGGGCGGGCCTCCGTGCTTACCTTTGTAGTAGGGCAGCAGGTCGAGAAAGGCCTGCCGCACTTTCTCTCCGGTGAGCGGCTGCGTGTCCTCCAGGAGCTCCAGCAGGGTTGGGATGGAGTAGTACTGCGCCTCGCGGTGCACCGCCCTGACGCGCTCGCGCTGGGGCAGCTCGCCCTCACGCAGGAAGTTCAGGATGTCCCTTCGCGGACAACGCGAAGCGTTGAAATGTGACGCGCACAATCGCGTCGGCGCAACTCACCCAAAGTAGGCGCCGTCGCGGTCGATGAAGAAGCGTCCGTCTGCGTCGCGCGGGATGTGGTGGCGCCCGCTGAACATGGCGGCCAGCATGGTGTCGTCGTAGCGGCGCAGCGTGGACAGCCGGGTGGTGAAGAGGGAGCCCCCCACGTTCAGAGAGATCACCTCGGGAAACTTGACATTTGTCCAATATTAAACTCGTCTGGCTTTGTAGTGTGCAGTACGTTTATGGTTTGAATGAGGAATATAGGCAATTCGAACCTATTTTTATGTCCATTAACCTTGTTATGTGTTAATGTTCCGAGCAAGGCCCTTTATATTAAATATATATATATATTATATTATTTTATATTAAATTAAACCTGACAGAGGGATTATTCTGCCGTGTTTAGGTCTGGATTCAGGATGAAGTCCATAGCTCGCCACGTGACCCAACCTTGGCCAATCACAACGCAGCGGTCCGCCAAACAATCCAAGTTTGGCGCTTGGTTATGACGTCACGTGTTATCCCTATTCGGTACTGCTTGCAATTAAATGAAAACAAACCGTTTTGGGTCAATGTCGGACCTTCGGCCTACCTCCTGCTCCTGTCTGGCGTCCAGCGGGTAGCGAGACGGCTTGCCCCGGCAGACGTTCGCCGCTGCCGTCGCCGCCACGGCTGGGGAGGCCGGCTTCCGCGAGTCATCGTCGGCCATGGCATCGCTGGCTTTCTCGGCGTCACCCACGGTCGAGAAGACCACCATGACTTTGGGCAGCGGCAGGGTGCGCCGCTCCTGGATAAACCGTCTCACCCGAGTCGTCGCCGCCGGTAGCAGGGGGCTTCGGGACGGAGACTCTCGCTCTCCGCCGCCGACACCCGAGCCGTTGGAGCTGCTCGCGCCATTCTGTTGCATGCGCGCGGAAAACCGCTGCCGAGCATCAACAAAACGGCGAGCGATGACAAGTCAGCCAAGAGGCTTCACTAACACTCCGCTCCTTCATACGGTGCCCAATCGATATCTTTCCACATCCGGGTTCCGTTTATTTCAAAATATGTTAAGGCGCCGCTAGCTTGACAGGGGGGGGCGTGTATCCTTCGAACTGTTTTCGCTCCTACCTACTACGACGTTGGCTAAGAGCCTACGTCATGACGTCGAGAGCGTGGGAGAGTCGACGCAGAGATTCCTGGAATTATTATTATTATTTTTATTTTTGGAATGCGTTTAAAGTACCACACCGGGTCGTGGTGTCTGTATTTTGACTCCAACGCTCAACAATATGCGAAAGTCTTTTGGGGAAAATTGTTGCTAACTCGAAAACGAGCCTGTTGTGTGACGTCATGACGTCACGTCGCGGGTACGACCAGCTAATCCGTTTTTAAAAAAATACAGTACAGTTCTGCTTTATTTTCACACCAAAACAAGCGTCGCGACAATCGTTTTTAATGACAACGATAAACAGAACAACCATTATTATGCGAATTAAAATGTTTGGCTGAATGTAAAAAAACAAAATACAATTTTAAAATGGCCTAACTAGCCTGCAAATTATCGCGTCGAAAGAGCATGAGTTACAACTCAGACATTTCCAGAATAAATGTATAACAATTAATTTAAACTACTCCGGCAACTTAAGAATGGCTTTTTTACTGTTACAACTTCTGGAAAAAAATGTCAACGTACTCAAGTGAAAATCTAGGTACCTTGCCAAAATATACTAGCTAGTAGTAGAGGATGGCATGACCTCAATTTCGAATTGTATGAAGAAATTCGGCGTATAACTATTTTTGATTGACAGGCAGGTTTGTTTCAATGCGAATTCAACTGAGGGTTATTTTCAAGGAGGGCTTGCCAAAAATGAGAGTCGGCATCTCCAAAAAAACACCTGACACACAATATTCACAGCACTTCACTTGTTCTGCTATTTTGCCCAAATGTGGGGCCTTACACAGACACGTGTGTCCATCTCCAAATCATCTCCGATTAACTGAATTTACCACAAAAAAAATTTAACCAAGTATCAATCAGCCACCTTTCAGTCAAGTTCAATTCATGGGCACTGAAAACCACAAATTGGTGTGTTGGTGTGTTGACATTTTGACTTTCAATCATGATTTGACATGTCTTGCGTGCCCACCTGAAATTGCAAAAACTTTTTAGGTCGCCGTGAGGTCTCTCGTGTATCTTGAGGGTGTGACGGATGTGGCGAATTGTTGTAAAAAGGAAGCCAACGCGCACGCTTCACCGCTCATGTTGACTCCAGCCGACGCAGGAAGCAGCCGGACCTCGCAAGGTAACGCGGCGGCGACGCGCTTGCCAATGCTGTTGTCATCATTTGGATTTGGGTGAGTTGAGGAAGGATTTTAGATCGCTTTTTGTGCCTTGGATTGTATCGCAGCGTGGACGTGTCTTTGGCTTTTAACCTTTGAAGCAAAAACATCATGTGATGAAAACAAGAAGACACAAAAATACTTACGGAAATTAAAAAGCGCCATTGTGCTTCACTTCCATTTCCTGTTACAGCAGTACAAATTATAAATCAAATGGAAGGATCTTTTTGCTCGATAGAGAAACGGAATATCGGGCGAACAAAAATCGGGCATGGTTGGGCTGTTGGAAAAATATTTGAATTCTTAATTGTTCTCAAGAAACGCCAATGAATGTTCAAAAGCCAGCATTGGATCCTAATATGATCACCTTACATGGCGCACCTCAGGGATCTGGCCAGGCTCCTTGCTTTTCCATATCCTGTGCTCCAAATTAGGATATTCCCACCTAAATGTCTTCAAATGAACAAAACTGACATTGCCGGAGAGGTTTTATCTGATGAACGTTACCAAACTCATTTGTGAGAATTGTCAACAGACGTTTTTGTTTTTGATCATGAATTTTAAATGAATATCATTGTTTGAAATAGAAAAAAAAACACATCATGTTTTAATTATGGCGATACTCTGGTTTTTATTTTAGCCAGTTTTCTTGGCTTTTGTCATGTACTATATTAATTGTATTGATTTATTGCCAATTACACAAACAAGGCAGTTTAAACGTCAACAGCGATTTCACATCGCTCTCAAACGCAACAGAAATTGTTCAATTAATAATCCAGAACAAGAATTCGCTTTTGCTTTCAGATGTGCGCCCGCAAACTCTAGTCGCTTTGACCAACCACTTCCTGGAGCTGCAGATGTGTGACTTTATCAGGATAAAAAAAAATGAAGAAAAAAAAACCCAACAACCCAATTGCAGATGCCGTTTTTGATGTGTTCTAAGTTTGAACAAGTGCTGCTTTCAGATATGCTGGGAAATTCCATCGTGCAGTGTGCGATTGCGACGACCGCGTCGCTGGCCTCGCTCAGTTTGCTGAGCCTTCTGTGTCTGAGATGCAAGAGGAAGCCGAGTAAGTTCCCCGAACTGGATTTTGTTTTGGTGGCATCAGGATTCCAAGTACATTCATTTCAATTCCATCATCAGTGCGTCGAACCGTTTTGACCGATATCGTCTTCGACGAATGACAATTCCACATTTTTGAACGGCATTTAGGATCAGTGGCGTGCCACAAGGATCATTGCCGGGGCCCCACACGGTTTTCCAGATGGGTCTCGGCGAAATGCGAAAACGAGAACTAAAATCAACTGCGCTGAAATCCATTTTACGAAATGGGACAACATAGAGATAGTTAGGCTGCTTTTACTTGAAATTTGTGCGTCCTTCTTCATTAGATTTCAAATATTAATAATTCATTAATATTTAATTTCAAATTGTATTTCTCTTTTTCTTCTGATGGACTTAAAACAAATTAGAGTTGGGGTAATTTTCCTTAAAAAAAATGTTTTGTTGTCATTATTTATTTACTTTTTGGCAACAAATGGCACTCAAGCCCTTTTTTAATCGATTTATTTTTCCCACAGAGACCATACACGAAGAAGCTCAAATATACAACCCGCACACGTTGTGAGTATCAGCTTTTGTGACATTCTAAAAATCGTATGCCGCATTTAGACTATGACATTTTTTTTTTTTTTTTGGTTTGACATTTTTGACAGCCAGCGTGGGGGAAGCAGATTTGCTGTCACGCGATCCAAAACGGGTAAATAAATCCTCCCGCAGCTAGCATGTAGAAAATGCATAACAATTGTTGGATCAATTGACAGATTTTCATTTATTTTTGGCACATTCTAACAATTTGTCCTTTTATTCCTCAGTCATGAAAGCCAATCAAATGACCCTTTCCTCAAAGTAGGCCCTTTTTTTTTTCTCCATTCAATCGCAAAAAAAAAACAAAAAACTGCGAGCTCTGCCTTAACAGTCGTCATTTGTATTTTCTAGTGAGGGCGCATGTCCAGGTCAGTTTTGTACAATTTCTGACTATTCAATGTACACTTTGCAAGACGTCCACGGTCGCCAACGTATCAACTGATGCAATCTTTACGCTCGCAGCTCTATACGCGATAGCGGGGTCACCGCCCAAGATTTGGGAACATATTTATGTGTAAGTATTGATTTCTCATCGACAAAATTGACCATTCCTCCTCAAATAGTGCCATCGGTTCATAAAAAAAAAATTAAATGTTAACATAAGCATCTGTATATATTTTTTAAAAAGTCGTGATTTCATGGATCCAAAGGTTTTGTCTTTGCAGCGATCCGCTCCCCACCACGGTGTATGAAAACGAGCAGATGGCTTCGAGGATCAGAGGTGGGTGATCCAAAAAAAAAAAAAAAAAAAAAAAACGAGAGAAATCAATTTGAGCCGGCGTAGGCTAAGACGATCTCGCCTTCAGATGACGATCCCACCGAGCCTCACTACGTAAACGTGGCCGACGCGGCGCCGACAGACGACGGTAAGGAGACGGTGGCTTTGGTTTTGAGGCGAGCCGGGTCTCGAGCCGGCGGGTCTCGCGCTTAACAAAACGCGCCGTGTCGCCTCACCGCACAGACGCCGACGACTATGAAAATTCGGATTTCCTGGTGCAAAAGGCCTGCGGGCTAGAGAACGGTAAGCAGAGAATTTGCCGAAGGCGGCGCGGGTGCGCGTTGATTTTCAAGTGCCCCCCCCCCCCCCCCCGTTTCTTTCGGAGTAGATTTGTTGTACGAGAACCAACAAGAAGCGGAAGGGGACACGCCCCCTTTCCTGTCGTGAGAGGTCATCACCCGTGACACCGCAAAGGATCAGATTTCACCTCGTGGGGCTGAAAATTATTTATTGACGACAAATCATGCAGCTTTGTTCATCAAACGAGTCTTTACGTTCTATTTAATTAATTGTCACGACTATGTTTTGTTTTTTTATAAGTTACAGTATTCTAGCACACCAAATAAAAGTATTATGAACGTTTGTTTCTTTTTTTGGGGGGGGGGGGGCAGGCTGGAACAAATTAAGCCATTTTCAAACCTACCAGGTGATTTTATTATTTTGTTTTAAATACATAAAGACGAACTTGGTATTGCATGCCTGGATTCTTCAAAAAAATGAAAAAATATTAACCGCACCCCCAAAAAACTGATTTTTCTGCCATGTAAATTTCATTCATTGTCTTTTTTTTTTTTAATTGTGTGAGGAATAGTTTATCAGAACTTTAGTTTGCCAATAATAGGATCGTCCCTCGCCCCCCCCTAAAAAGTATACTAAAAGGACAACATATTGGAAAACAATCAAATGTTTTGCTGTACTTCATCTCCACCCCCACCAAAAAAATTGGGGTTGCCATTGTGCAAGCTGCGAAGGAACACAAGAGTAGCGCAATGGTTTTAGGGACATTTATTAACTTGAACTGGCGACCATAAGCGACCCGAGGTCAGAAGGTACACAAACGCCACACGAACCGTTGCTCGTGTATCAGTCGTGATGCCGCGAATACACACAAGTTAGCAGCGGGGGGGGGGGGGGGGGGGTGACTGGAGGAGAGTAACACGCACTTTCTGAAGTCTGGAGTGATGTCAAGTTTTCATCACAGCAAAAAAAAAAAAAAAAAAACAACCTCCACCTTAATGATCCCTCTACTCTAGTAGTTGCCGAGTCGTGTCCCGATAAGGCACAAGTGCGACTCGTCACAGTTTTTAATAAAGCCTCGCTGGCTGTGTGCGTCTTTTTTTTTTCTTTTCTTTTTTTTTGTAGGGTTGCACAAGTTGAACACCAGTCTGGTTTTAGTTGCTACTCACCTCTCAGCATACACACATTCACATGCTCTCTCTTTCCGTCTCACAAACACGCACGCGTGCGCTCACACACACGTCGGCGGGTCGATGGGAAGGAAGTTTAGACGTTGCTCAGGGCGTCCACTCCGGGAAGAACTTTGCCTGGGGGGGAAAAAAAAAAAAAAAACATACCGGCACGAGAATTGATCAATTGCATTGGGAGGACAAACAAACGCTAATAAATAGAAACGTGGATCTGATTCAATTGATGGTTTAAGTCAGGCATGTCCAATATCCGGCCCGGGGGCCAAATCCGGCCCGCGGTCGAATTTCATCCGGCCCTCGGCCCCCGTCAGAAAATCAGTGCCGTCTGGCCCGCAGTTTGGGCGCAATGGAACACGTGTTGCATTGACTGAGGTCTCGTAGACTGGTGAGTGATGTTTCATAGAGTACTGCTTCCCTCTAGTGGCTAAATGAGTAATAGCATTCACTAAATGAGTAATAGCATTTAGACACTAGAGGGCATCACTCACGAGTTAACAGGACATCACTCCGTGTTTATATTGACTGATATGTCATATTTCAAATTCCTGTTTCAAATGAACCAAAAGAAATTCTTAAGATTGTTGAAATTAAAATAAAAATGGAAATGTGAAACAGACTGGCTTACTAAAATTTGCTGAACAATATTGTTGTTCAATGTAAAGAATGTCAGCCAAGGTCGGCCCCTCGACATTTTACCACATAAAATCTAGCCCCCTTGGCAAAAAGTTTGGACACCCCTGGTTTAAGTCCTTCACTCACCTTCCAGCAGTTCCAGGCTGGCTCCGCCTCCTGTGCTCACGTGGCTGACCTTGTCCTCAGTGTTCCACTTGGCACAGCAGGTGGCGGTGTCGCCCCCACCTGGACATCGGAGAGACAATCGCGTGCCAATTGACAACTGCGGGGCGGTTTCAGGAACCGTGGCGATACGTTCCCCGAACTAGGTGCCGCTTCTTACCGATGATTGTGACGCAACCCGACTTGGTGACCTCCACCACCTTGTCCATCAGGTTCTTGGTGCCCTTGGCAAAGTTGTCCCATTCGAAGACGCCCACCGGGCCGTTCCACACAATCTGCTTGGCTCGGCCGACGGCCTCGCCGTACGCCTTGGAGCTCTCGGGGCCGCAGTCCAAGCCCTGGAGGAGGAGGAGACGGTTAACGGATTGGATGGTGAAAGGCGGCCATTTTTTTCTCTTCTAATCCTAAATCACATTTATTGAGGGCGGGTGGTGGTGGTGGGGGGGGGGGGGGGGTCTGCTATTCCAATTCGGCTCTCACCATCCAGCCAGCGGGGATGCCGGCGGCGACGGTGGCGACACCCGTGGCGGCCTTCTCGTCGAACTTGTCGGCGGTGACAAAGTCGACGGGCAGCGTGATCTTGACGCCGTTCTTCTCGGCCTTGGCCATCAGGTCCTTGACGATGCCGGCGCCCTCCTCGTCGTACAGGGAGTTGCCGATCTGGGGGGGAGGAAGGCAGAAAAAAAATTAAAATAAAATCCTGCTTTTTTCTCCTTTCTGTCATCCGATGTTGAAATGGGTCATCTGGCTGAGCAAATACTGGTGGGGGTGTGAAATTGTTTGCGGATTTCTGAACTGCGCTTGAGATTACAGTCTTGGCGCCAGGAGGGGAGAAACACTTTTGTTAGGAGGCTGCCGGGGGTGTGTTGAGCAAGGCCAGGTTCATCAAGAGGTCCTTCCGCATCGGTCGGAAGGACTAAAGTGTATCGGTTTGAAAGAGGGCCTCCAGAATGAAAGAGCCCCCCCCCCCCCGGCCCCCCCCCACCCCGTCCCCTCACCTCCATGTTGTTGAGCACTTTGAGGAAGGTGAAGGCCATGCCGCCGCCGATGATCATCTCGTCCACCTTATCCAGCATGTTGTTGATCAGCTGGATCTTATCTTTCACCTTGGCGCTTTCAAAACAAAACAAAACGGATGAAAGCCGAGCTCGCCTTAAAATGTCAAGACAGCTCAATCCTTGGTGCTTTTTTTTTTTTTTAATCGACTCCCCAGCCAAGATATTTTTCGTTGATGAATGTCCTCCACGTGGACCGCCCAAGAACAAGAACAAGTGGACTCTGAGCCCATCGCCGATAACGAGGCGACCGCAAAGTCAATGCGAGCGGAAGGCAAGCAAACGGCGGGGGGGGGGCGCCGGGTCTCACCCGCCCAGGATGGCCAGGAAGGGCCTCTGCGGTTTCTCCAGAGCCATGGCGAAGTAGTCCAGCTCCTTCTTCATCAGGAAGCCGGCCGCCTTCTGGGGCAGGTTGACGCCCACCATGGAGCTGGAGGGGGGGGGGGGGGGAGGCCACGGTGCGTCAAATGCGGTCGCCGTCGATCATTAGCGGTGCGGGGGGGGGCTCACCTGTGGGCTCTGTGAGCCGTGCCGAAGGCGTCGTTGACGTAGACGTCGCCCAGTTTGGACAGGGACGCCCGGAAGGAGTCGATCTGCTCCTGGGAAGCCTTCGTCTATCACGTTGGGGAGGGGAAAAAAAATAACAATAAAACATAATCATCCTTCTTTGTTGTTTTATTGTTTTTTTTTTGTTTGTTTTTGTTTTTAAAACAGCCCATTGTGTTCTGCACTCTGATTGGCTAAGGAGTGCCGACTAATGTTAAGAGTCTTCATGCCTCATAGCTTGCCAAATTTTCTCCATATCAAAACCCACAATGTCGATGAAACGTACCCCCCACCGCCCCCCACCCAAAAAAAAACATGTTTTCAGAAAAAAAAATGACCTGAAAAACTCGATTTAATACATAAATAAATTGTATGTTTGATTGGAACTTTGCAAATCTTTCATCCATTCAACTTGGGACTTTTTGGACCACTTCCTGCTTGTATTGACGTCAGAAGAGTTTTTTTTTTAACTTTTTGGGGCCGGGGGTGGAATGATTCTGAAAGTATTTTAACTTGGGGGGGGGGGGGGGGGTAAAGGCTTTATGAGAACATTTCACACAATAAAGCAGCAGCAATATTTAAATGATAACGCTCCACGTCTCTTGAGTGAGTTTCATATTTTCACCTAGTGTGGCCCTCATATTTTTGGGGGGGGGGGGGGGGGGGGATATAACCCGGGTAACACATTCATTATTGTGGTTATAGGCACTGCGCGCTCTGTAGATGCTTCTAACGATGCCGGACAGAAGCTTGGACGGTAGAAATGAATCCACGCAAGAGTGCATACCGAGCACGCCTCTCGGGGGACAGGAAAAGCAACAGTGACCTTCAAAATAAATGTCAGCAGCGGGCCCCGGAAGCCCCGATCTTTGATTTCACCTTATTGATTCATGAGCATCTTTTTGCGCGCGCGTCAGTGAGCTTCACCTTGTTTCCAGCGGCGTCCTTGCCCTTCCCCTCCTCGGCCACGTGGAAGCGGAGGTTCTCCAGCAGGATGACGGAGCCGGCGGCGGGGTTGGCGCAGGCGGCCTCCACCTCTGCGCCCACGCAGTCCTTCAGGAAGGTCACGTCCCTGCGCACGGGGAGGAAAGGGGGTTGGGGGGGCGGTTTGTAAAGTGGCTGACCGCCGACATGACTTTTGCCTTCACTGAAATGCCCCTCACTTTCCCAACAGGGACTTGAGCTCGGCGGCGACGGGCTCCAGCGAGTACTTCTCCGGCACAAAGTTGCCGTCGGGGCGGCCCAGGTGGCTCATGAGAACCACCGACTTGGCGCCGTGATCCAGGCAGTGCTTGATGCTGGGAACGGCAGCCTTGATCCTAAAGCGAGATGAGGGAAGGGACGTCAGCTCTCTCGAGTCGGCAAATGCAGAGGATGCAAAGCGTACCTCTGGTTGTTGGTGATGTGCTTGTCCTTCATGGGAACGTTGAAGTCAACCCTGGCAGAAAAGAAAAGAAAAAAAAAACAACAGGAAAAATAAATGGGCCTTATGAGGTGGGGGTTTCTAAATGCATACAAGAAAACCGTTTGGAGTTTTATTTGGGGATTGGACACAAACTGCAAATATTCACTCTCAAAGGGTGTTGTTAATATTGTCCACTAGAGGGCGCAGATGGACAAGTGAAACGCAACTGACTGGAACCTCAGAATTTGATTGCAAAATGTGCACTTATTCGTATTTAGGAGATTCAGATCACTCAGACGATTTGTTACAAGATCTGGAATAAGATAATAATCAATAAACGGGAATATTTTCAGAATGCGCTTGTAATTATTTGCAGAAGAAAAGGGGGTGGACCCATGATCAGGTATAGCTTATTAAGGCCAAGTGTAAACTGATCAAATGAGTGAATGTGGCCCATTCTCTTCCTCATAGGGGACTATCCCCCCCCCCCCCCCCCTCATTATTTGACCGTCGGAATGAACGAGACGAGAGCAGAGTTGCTCTGATGCAGCAACGGCCGCATAAGCCAACGTGCCACCTCCCTCGTACGCCAGCGTTGCATAAGTTCCCTCCTCCCCACCTGATGCGCCCTAAGCCGACACCGGCGTGCAGACAATGCCGTACAGTACTGTGAAAGCAACGTCTGGTCCGGAAGCACAGCAGTCAGCTTTTCAGCGGCATTTTTTGGCAGCCCGAGGCGAGCATTTCATGATCCGCTGCCTTACAAACGCAGCACTTTTGATAGTGGCGGAGAGCCGTGTTATTGTTGTCTTCTGATCCGGCCTAACAAATGGGCAGCCGTTAGCTCGTTTTAGGGGGGGGGGGGGGGGGCAAGCAGATTCTTGGGTGCTCGGCCCACTGTTGCCACGGTAACCTCCCCATATTGCCTCGTTTTCATTCGGGCCCTCATTTCGAATGAAATGCTCGCCGGGGCAAGCAATGGCTGTGACACGCTTGGCGCTAGCACGCTATTCGGTCAAATCACAAACCGTAGCTGACAGTGACCTTTGGCCTATGCCAACTGGGACCTTTGACATTTCCGCAGTGGACAGGTGTCAGGTTCAAGTGTGCCGACGGACCAACCGAACGGACCCGTTTGGTTCATGAAAAAAAGTTTAGCTCAATGATGATTATGTTCGATCTGGACACTGACTAAACATCGCCCAAGCCGCATCATGCTACTATTTATCATCCGAAAAACAATTCTTAATATATTTGTTCTCATTACAAAAAGATGGAAATAACTGGCATCGTTGGCACCCTGAAATTGACTGAAGATTTGATTAGAGATGAATGAGGTTTTCAAGCTGAACCCCCCCCCCCCCAAATATATTGATCTGTAGTGGTTTTATGGCAGTTGGTTTGTGCGTGCACATTATCACGTACATTTGAGGAGAGCACAAAGAAAAACACTTAATGGTGCAAAATTGAAATATTCGAGAGGTTAAATGTACTTGGTGGCAATTTGCAACACTATTAATAGCAGTGTACTGGCACATGACGTCAGTACAAAAGGGAGAAAAAAAACACTTCCGGTTTCGTCAATTATGGACCATCACGCCCCTCGCGTTATTTCTCCACCTTGTCGTGACACCCCCAAAATTGAAATGATAAGAATTATCATGAAACTACTTGCAGTAGTAGTTATACAATTATAACAGCAAAATATAAATATCGAAGCGTTAGCTACAGCGAGCTAATCCAATTTCCGTGAAGCACTCACCTCATGATGACTCGCTTCCCCTTGACGTCCACCTTGTCCAGAGTGAGTTTGTTCGACAGAGACATCTTTGCTCGTCTTTCTGCTGGTTCGTCGCTGTGTCGCCTCCGCTTCGGCGGCTTCGCTGGTTTCTGGGTGGCTGGCGAGCTCCAGAAAGACGGCGGTGACCTTAACAGCGCGCCGGGATAAGGTTGAGCGAAGACACGCCCCCCTTAAAATGATTGGCTGAAACGTGGAAAGAGGGCCCCTTGCGTTTGATTGGCTAGCAAAGATGTCATTTATACAACATCACACTTATAAGCAGAAACTCGCTTCAGATTACGTTAAATGAGATTTCAAGACAAGAGTATGCGCGTTTTTAAAGACATTTACTCAGTTCGTCCATCTTCCACATCTAAACTGTACATTTATTTTGGTGTATATTAGTAAAATATATATATAATAGTACCAAAAAGAGTGACTAATGTTAAATACAACTGCAATATTTGGGTTATATTTTTCCAAAAGATTAAGTGTTGTGGGCACAATAGAGAAAACCAAGTAACAAAACACGGTTTTAAAATGAGACTTTCTATATTCATGAGCAAACGTTCTAATTACTTTAACATTATCAAACAATCTTAAAAAAATCATTAATAAAAAGTAAAATTCCTGCTCAAATTATTATTAGTGAAATGCATTGGTGCAAATGATATTTTCTATGCATAAAGCACACAAATTACAAAAAACAACACACATCTAGAATCACATTTAATTTATTTGGACAATATTGAAACAAACTTTACTGTTCATCTGTACAGTTGCAAGATTTTTGTTTGGACCTCAACCATGGTGGCTTTTTATGTTTTCTTGTATTATTCATCAGCCTCCCTCCATGGTTTGGGCATCACCTTCCCAACAGGGGACAGATTCCAAGTGATTCCCGTCTGAGTCACCACCTGTAAGAAAAAGGAAAAAAAAAAAGCATGCTCTCACGATACTTTTATCCTGACTGGAGGAAATCAAAACCTGGATGGCACTAAATGTCGTGGATTTCAATGAAAAGAAGACAGAAGTGATAGTGTTTTTCAGAAGTATTGTTGCGTTGTATCGCAGGTGAAGTTGCCATTCCGGCTAGAACGAGCGTGGCGGCAGAGTCATTTTGGGGGACTCTTGCCACCTTCCCGAATAACAGACAAAGTCCACTTACATATGACCACACTGCTGTGCAGAAGACAATGCCACCAACCAACACACCGGTGCCATACTTGGAGTGGAAGTCCTGTGGAGCACTGGACCCGTGCCTCATTTGGCGTGCAGCCTGACCTGTAATACAGCATTTGTCATCTTTGAACAGTTTTCACCAAAAGTAAGGCGAGATTTGAACACAGAACCTCGGAATTGTGCGGCATGCTGTACATCTTCTATAAGCAAAAATATTTTATTTGTATTGTGAAACGATCACATTGACATAATGGCGTTTTACTTTTGTTAGTATTTATGATTTCTTTGAAAGAGAACGGCCACTTTAACACACGGGTGGGTCCTGAGTTTAGGACTTGTCAATCTGACTCCAATATTAAAGCTCTTAAAACCCGTATTAACGATGAATGCTGAAAGACATGGAAAACCAGAGTTGTTAGCATTAGCTTGCATGTTAGCAGGCTGGCCAGGGTGACCCGCCGGAGACGCGTCTAAGGAATCTCAGACGCTTAATAGCGAGCACGATTTCTTGAAAGCCCATCAACACGTATTTGATAATTCCAGGTCGTCTTACCGCTGATGTTCACGGCGGCCTTCGCGAACCTGTACATGACGATACTTGTAGATACCCTTGAACGGAGCAAATGAAGCAGGTCGGGGTTTTTTTTGTGTGTGTGGCGGAAGTGATGTAATGTGAGCATGCGCAGTCGGTTTCGTTGTCGTCTCGTGGAACATGTGCAAAAGACGAATGCAGCAAAAAAAATGTACGCCTGTGGACATTAAAAACATGAACGAATGTTAAAAAATTATCTCGGGTGTTTGCTACTTCGGTTAATTAAAGTATAAAACTACAATAATGAACGACTTGATTGTCAGTGTCAGGATGGCCGAGTGGTCTAAGGCGCCAGACTCAAGGATGAACCTCCTTCCGTCAAACGGGTATTCTGGTCTCTGAATGGAGGCGTGGGTTCGAATCCCACTTCTGACACATAACTTTTTGCGGAGGATTCTGAATTACATATTTCGATAGCTGTGGTTGCGATACAGATGCGGTAGTAACGCTGAATACTGCAACTTTTATTTTTCAATGTACTAAGTCATGTTACAAGTGCGACTTGCTTCTTTTATTACATCGTTACACATTGTGATCTGATGTGATTTCAATGATCATTTCATGATTGTTTGAGGGATTAGCAGTGAATTGTTTGCCTCAGCTGCCGTTCAACTCACTTCACAAGAAAGTAAAATATTACATTGTGCTAATTTTTTTACATAAAAAATGTGTTATACATTTTTTGGGTATCACAAGTCAACAATAGAGGACAAAAAAAAGAGAAATTGCTTTTTTCCCCCTCCCAAAGCTTTATTTCTTAAGCGGATATCATTTCCAGACTGACAGTATTACCACATTCAGTCCGCATGTACAAAGCTTAGCAAATGACAGTTGTGACCTCGATTCAAGGCGGTCCGGTGGTCGAGTGGTTAGTGCATCGAGCTCACTGTGTAGAGGTAACCGGGCTTAATTCCCGCAATTGTCCCGCGGTGCGAGTGTGAGCGCAGATGGTTGTTGGTCTCTGTGCGTCCTGTGATTGGCTGGCAAGCGGTTCAGGGTGTCCCCCAGCCGCCTGCCCGAAGACAACCAAGCATAGGCTTCAGCAGCCCCCCCGACCCCCTCGTGACCCATGTGAGGATAAAGCAGTTTAACGGAATGGATCGTAGTGTGGCGTATTTGAACGGGAATGACAGTGGAAAGAGAGAAGCATCATTTTATAAGGAAGGAGTACTTGGTCCATCTCTTTAAAAAAAAAAAATCTTCGCTTCACAACTTACATTCATTTTGATTTAACCCCCCCCCCCCCCCCCCCCAATCGCGTGTGCCGCCTTAATCACCACAAACTTATTTTGACATCCGGGGTTGCAAAAATATGATTTGTATATCGCTCGACGCCGACGACACCTCGAGGCAGCAGAAAGACGCGGTCGCCATGACGCAACCTAAGGGAACCTTTGGCGAAGATTTAGCATGAAGGCATCCCGCGTCCTTTACCGCCCGACGAGCACGCGCGTGTGGCGTTCTTTAGTCCGCTTTCTTGTCCTTCCCTTCTTCGTCGTCTGTGTACTCCGTCGGCTCCTCGCCGGGCTTCAACAGCTTGCCGATGTAGTCGTATTTAACTGGAAGGGCAGAAAACGGGACAGATGTTTTGAAATGTCCCCCGTACAGCTTTGACAGTCAATAGCAGCTTCACCGGAAGAAAATTTAAAAAAAAAAAGGGTTGCTACGTGAAGACGGCGAGATCCTTGCGGGCACTCACACGTGAACTGCGCCTCCCACTCGGAGAGGCTCTCCTGCTGCGCGGCGCTCAGGTCGGACAAGTCGTCGTGCTCGTCTTTCAGGGCCTCCTGACCCAGGCAGAAGGTGGCCAGGCCTCGGGACGCGTCCCTGCCGGCGAAAACGCCGTACGGACCGTCTAGGGGGAAACGTAGGATGGACATTGGACCGAGACACGTAGAACGAAACAACCGCAAACAATTCTAAGAATGTGTCTGCAAGTCAGTCTGTCTGATTTTGGGCTCATTTAATGTACACAGCGAGTGTATGAAGTGCTGCCTTTGTGAGTGGAAAAACTCTCCTCTTTTTTTTTTTAGGGTGGATTGAGTTTTCTTGGATGCGGAGGTACTGTAAGTGGTGCACACACATACTTGATTGCAGCGTCGGGAACACAATGTGTGTGTGGGCTGCATGCGCCAAGTGCACGGATCTGCACATTGATTGCCAAGTGTTTGAAGTGCTGCCACTATGAGTGAAAAAGGTCCGCTTGCTTTGTTTAACTCGCGAAATCGGACCCCTGCCGATAGCAATTTCTTGAAGTCAAGGGAGAACAGACGTTCATTGGCAATAGAATGGAAAATATTGGCGTAAAAACAAAAAAAAATCATTAAAAAAAATTAAGCTCCACCAATCAGCAACAAGTCTCATAAAGTGAAATGAAAACTTTTCTACAGTAAATTAAGCTTTCCAAAAGTTCTAAAATGTCAAAACATGCCTCCTTCCACACTTTATCTTTATTATTCATTAAGTGATTCTTTGGCTGGGCGTGTACTGCAACGAACGAAGAAAAAAAAAAGAGTCGGTGCATGACAGCGGTGTGATGTCAATGCTGGTCAGAGGTTACACGGAGCAGAGGTTGCAAAGCTCAGATGAGGTAAAGGCGGGTGCGAATTTTCAGGTTTGGGGGGAATTGTCAAGTAGCGCAACTTGGCATGAAAGCACGCTGAGCGCCGTTCCTAATATTTTGGAGAACCCGACTCCGCACCGAGTGCCATCAAGTCGTCGGTCGAGTTGCGGCCCAAACAAACCAAAACAAAGACAACGTGTAGTATCGCAACGCACTTAATATGATTTGTCAAGTCGACACGAAATTTCATCTCGTTGTTCGCCGCACTACGAAACATCAGACGACAAAATAGCAGCGATAAGGCCATTCGGCTTTTGTGAAAGTTGGCGCTAACCCGGCCCGTAGAACTTGCTCCCCCTGGTCACGTCGAAGACTTTGCCATTGACAGCCATGAGGATTCTGGGACTGCGCAGCCCATCGTAAGGCTTCAACTCGTCCAGGGTGAAGTCTCGCTTCTTCAGTTTGGGCAGCTGTTGCTCCGCCGGGCCAGCGTCCGGCGGCTTGTCGCCGCGGAAGATTTTGTACAGCAGGTAAAGACACAAAGCGAGCAGGGTCAGGTTCAAAGGGGACGTGAAAATCTCCTGTAAGATTCCGTCTGAAGTGGTTTCGGGCTCATCTACTTCAGCCATGTTTGAGTCTGGCCGTGTTTTTCGCTGTGTGGGCGTGTCTGGAAGAGTGGGAGAAGTGAAGAGCTTTTAGCCAATCAAAGAGCACGGATCTGTGACGCCTTATCGAGCTCATCCAATCACATTACACTAACTTACATCAAATACGTACACTCAAACAAATTTAATTGATTTTGGACGTGTGTGTGTGTTGGGTAAACCAAACGCGGTCAACAAAGCGTCAAACGTACTTTCATGCAATTCATATAGACGTGAATATTTTTCCTATGGTAAAATAGCTGGATTTATTCAACATATAATATACAATATAACGCGGATTATCATGATTATTATTTAATAACGAATATAATAATCTGATTCCAAAAGAGACTTTCAGTTTCACAAACTAAAAATAACTGGAGTGCACGCTTGTTTCTTCCGTCCTCATACAAGCCGCAGTGACGTTTGTGGGTAGTTCCCACCCCCCAAAAAAAACAAAGCTGAATTCCCCCCGTCCCCCACCCCAACCAGCTTCCCGAATGCGTCGCTCGGTTCTTCTTTTAGAACGCTCATCCACCATTTCATAAGAGCTCCGGTTTGATCAATTGGAAACTATGCTCATGTCGTCTTTCTGGAACCTTTTGGAGCTTTGGCGTTTTCTGCCATTGCGCAACATGGGAGGGCACGTTCGCCAATAGCAGCCGGCTTAGCTTAGCTTTAGCTCACTCGTGCCGGACAGAGATGACAAGCGCCTTCACTGCCCCTTTGTCGCCCGTTCAAAACAATTCGTCGCCGCCGATGTCCATTTGACGTTTTTCGGCTTTCTCTTGCTGTTGTTGTTGATGGAGACGTGTTGAGTCCTGCTCGCTGCCAAGTAAGATCTCCAATTTTACCCATAGCCACTAGAATTGAATCATGTATAGATTTGATTTATTTTATTTTTTTTAGCCAGTTAAATAAAATGGACAGCATACACGGAGTAGTTTGTTTCAAATGAGTATAAAGCCACCCGGAAATGATGAAAACATACAACTAAATACATAAATATGACGCAAGGAAGTGAAAGTTGGATTATATCAGAAAAAAAAGTTGTTTACAGCATTCCCGAAGCGGTCTTATCTTCTCAAGACGAAAGCTATCATTTCACGTTCATAAAGTGGTTTTTAGTTGAAGAATTTATGTTCAAGATTAAAGTTAAATGTTCACACAAATCTGCTTGTTTTGTACAATTCCATCCCAGAATGTATTAGGATGACAAATAGTGTGCTGCATTTTTTTTCCCTTTTCCCAGGCCAGCTTTTTCTTCCTTCCTCCCAATTTTGTCACCCCACCCCCCACCCCACACACACACACATACAATTTTTGGGGGGGAATATGAGTGGCATGCGCGTGGATGCCAAGGTGGTGATGTTGGGCAAGGAGAGCGTAGGCAAGACCAGCCTGGTGGAGAGATACGTCCATCACCGCTTCCTGGTCGGACCCTATCAGAACGTGAGATTCACCGCAAAAAACACCATTTGAGATTTTGTTGCCGATATGCACTCGCAATATGAGAACAAATTGGATAAAATTTGATCTCTGTGCAGACTATCGGCGCCGCTTTTGTGGCCAAACCAATCCAGGTGGGAGAGAAAGTGATCACCTTGGGAATATGGGTGAGTCAGGGGTACCGAACAATCTTGAACCATTGCGGCCTGCCGCGGTGCTTTTATTTAAATCGTTCTAATCATAAGGAGGGATTTAAAAATTGTTTTTTTGGTCTCTGGCACTACCAGGACACGGCCGGGTCCGAACGCTACGAAGCCATGAGCAGAATCTACTACAGAGGAGCCCGGGCGGCCGTCGTCTGCTACGGTAAATCGCGCGGGTGTGCTGGTAGCCATTTTGTGTTGGATGTCCGCCGGATGAGATTCATTTAGTTGAATTAAAAAATTAAAAATCAAGTCCATTTTTTTTAAACGGATTCCTGCGTGTCAACTTTAATGAACGGTATTCCATAAATATTATTTTTATGTTCATACTTGGACCCGATCATTGAATATAATTTTTTTTTTGTATTTTCATTCATTTTAACCTTTTTTTTTGGTAGTTTTTCTGGGGCGGGCGGGGGAGGGGCTATGAAACATTGAAGTCAGTCAAAACAAAATGCATTTTATCGTCTTTCATTTGCGTCTTTTGCTCATTTTTAGATCTGACCGACAGCAGCAGCTTCGAGCGAGCTCGTTTTTGGGTGAAAGAACTGCAAAACTGCGAAGAGGTACGCCAGCTTTTCAGAGGCTGACGTGCTCGTACTGCGTTTTACCGTTTTTTTTTAACCGTCTCCAGCACTGCAAGATCTACCTGTGCGGCACCAAAAGCGACCTGATCCAAGGAGACCGAAGTCTTCGTCAGATCGACTATCACGACACTCAGGACTTTGCTGAAGGTGACCACTGAAGTCATCCCCGCAGTTTCGGTTTGCAATAGGGCTGAAATGACAAAAAAAAATGACTTTGGGGCTCGACAAACCAAACAAGGAGTCAAATGTCCCGATTGCAAAACGTTCCCTGAATGACTCATTTTGTTTCTTTGCAGAGATCGGAGCGCAGCATTTTGAGACCTCCAGTAAAACGGGAAGCAACGTGGGTGAGTGGAGACGCGCTCGCGTCGATTTAGTCATCGTCTGTCAACTGCACGAATAGTCGCGTGGAGAGTCGAATTGAAATCATCGACGCCTCTTACCGCCACAGACGAGCTGTTCCACAAGGTGGCCGAGGACTACAACAACGCCACTTTCCAGTATATGACGGGTGAGTTTTCACCGTCGCTAACGGACGGATAAGCACCATAAAAAAAACAAAACCGACATGCCTTTTATTTGCAGCTTTTAGCTCGCCTGTTTTTCACTGAACTCAAAACCGCGTTTGATCCGTTTGGACTTTTTTTTTTCACGTTGAAAAGAAAGAAAAAAAAAATCCCAAACCTGACCTGTGTTTTGGCAGAAGAAAGCGGAGTGAACCTGGGCCAGAAGAAAGAATCCTACTTCTACTCGTGCTGCAACGGCAACTGATGCCGCACCGGCGAATGGAGGAACGCGCCGCAGCTGAACACGGGACGCCGGCGGAAGAGAAGCGAGAAAAAGAAAACGACAGCAAATGGACATTTCTTTTTTTTTTTCTTTTGCGCCATGAACAAATCATTCGGAGGCGTTTGTGCCAAGCGAAGGCTTCAATTTAGGAACAAACATTTCATCCGGAAGGGGATCGCCACGCCTGTGCTGGGTGAAGACAACTGAGCTGCTGTCACTTTTTTTTTTTTCTTTTGGGTTGGGGCGGGGTCGATGTTTTTGGCTCGTTTCCACCAAAAATAGCCAAAAGGATCAAAAATTAGAGCACACTCAATAAACGACGTCAATTTGTTTTGTTGGCGCGGCGTCACCCCGTGCTGGTCGCCCACCCCACAAACTGTGCCAGTAGCGAGTACGGATTTTGTTACCATGGTGACTCAGACCCCTGTTCCCCCCCCCGCCCCAAAAGTGTCAAATGTGATACACAAGCCACCCCCCCAAAGAAAAAAGTGGATTATATTTCCTGTGCATTCATGCAGGGCTGCTTACCTTTTCACTTTGGTTTAAAGTCCCCCCCACCCCCACCCCCCTTGTCGTGTCCGGACTGCCCATGAATGGCGCCTGCACAAAAGACCACCGGCAAGTGAATCTGTCGCACAATATCTTGTACCGCCGGAGGACATGATTGGCCCCTTAATTTGCACGGTCAGAGCCCCGCCCCCCCCCCCACCCCCCACTGAGAAAGTGAACATTTTTTCTTTTCGCTCGGGTTGCCTCAAGTGGACAATGCGGTCAGCTGATGGGGAAAGAAAAAAAGGATTTCAAAATGGTCCAAACTGACACCTGGGAATGATATTTAGCCTTCGCGTTTGCGCACCTATTTATTACCACAGTGTCGGATTACGCTTCAAACAACCGCTCGAATGTTTTTCTTTTAAAATCTGAGCTGTCCGAGTTTCGTATCATAACGCATTCAGGGGGAATCGCGAAGCTTCATCAAATGATGTTTCGTGACTCATCCTCAGCTCTTGGATGCAAACGTGGAATATACAAAATAAAGTGGAAATCATGTGCAATTCACGGACTATGAATGGAAACTACTGGACATTTCGATTCTAAATAAAAAAAATTGGTTGTTTCACACACACACCTTGACTCTTGACAATTTGACAGGAAATGTCCTTTTTTTAAATTTTTTTTTTAGGTTAGACTTTTGTTTCAGGGCCACTGAGAACCTCGCTTTTGGGGGTGTTTAAAATTAGCATCACAACATGAGTCACAATTGTAGTATTTTTAACGATCTACATTTGAAAGCAAAATGTCAAACTTTTTTTTTCCCCCCCAAAAGATTGAAATATTTTACAATTAAATTAAACAAAGGGAATACATGCTCAAATGCGAACGTTGTCCCCACGAGAATCACTTCACACATCAAAATGGACAATATGAACATAAGACATGATTAAAAACGGGAGTTGGCCATGCGCAGTTCTACGTTTTTTATTTTGGCTTCATGTTGGAGCAGAAAAAAACAAAACAAAAATGAGGCCAGTACAAAGTGCTTATCTCACAACATTTCTCTCTATATATATATATTTATATATTTACTGTATATTTTTTTTTTTGTAGATTTGTGTGTATGGAAGGCGGCGAGACAGACGGACGGAACGGGCTAGAATGAGACGTGTTAGTCAGGTGGCGCCTAATTCATTCCTTCAAAATAGCTCGAGGGAGAAGACACTTTAAGGCAGAACCATCTCTCGCGCGCACACACACACACACACACACACACACAAGCAACATGGTGGCGGTTGTGCGTCACATTTACAGTAATATAAATAAATGACTACAGCTTACACACTGCGACTTAGTGCCATCCCTTCAGTGTTAAGACCATTTTTTTTGTTGTTTTTTTTGCCCCCGCCCCTTTTACGCGTCTTGATGGCAGTTTCTCATCTGGACCAAAGCATCGGGACACGAGAAACCCAACAAAATCGGAAGTTGGAAGCACCCAATTGTTGACAATGTCTTGTTCAGATTCAAGGCTAGATCGAAAAAGGTTCCGTGAATATTTGAAATTCGACATCAACGTGAATGTGAAGCCTGACGACCCCGCTTCTCTCACAGAGTCAGCTTTGCCCAGCAATTAACCGGTGACCGGTCAAGGCTGCCTCTTGATCAGTATCGAACCAATTTTTTTTTTTTGATGATATTGGCTGCCCCATATTTTAGCTTAAAAGGGGGGAAAAAAGGCATTTACTAAGTCCTCCTCAGCAGTAGATGGCGCTATATACTGTGGCAGTTTGATACGTCGGCGAATCATCATCTGCACCACAAAGGCTGTTTGCTATTTTGTGTCACTGTGATAACTAAAATTTGATAACAGCCAAAATACTGGAGGGGATCGCCAAGTACACAAAGTGTGATATCAGTCTGGAGAAAAAAAAGAAAAAAAATTTGAATGGGACAGCCCTAGTTTATTGTGCCAAACATACTGGCTTTAAATTGTGGCTTGGGACCTTTCTGCTCGATTTAACTGAAGACTAAATCGTTCGCAGTTGTGCACTGCGATGGGCTGCCAACCCATCCAGTGTGTCAAGTCAAAATGAGGACCAAAAAAAAAAAAAAAGCGAACTGAAAGGCATCTCATTCCAGCCAATGAACCATTAACTGATGGAGGGCTGCGTCCCAATACTTTAGTCCATGTGTCATGCCCCCCCCCACCCTTCAAGAAATGTCTTTCCGACTCAAGCGCACCACCGGTGAGGCCTACACAATTCGTCACCTTTGCGTTTCTCCCAAAGCACCGTCGGAGGCGCGTCACTCCCCGCCATTGGTCCGCAGGTCCAAAATGTCCGCCGGGCGACGGCGTCTGAGGAAGCAACAAGCGTACAGTAAAACGGGACGCGGCAAAGGAGGCTCCGATCGAGGCTGACGGGGAGGTTGACTGCTACTCAAGTGGATTATGAAGTGGACCCGGGAGATTCGATATGAGAGCTGGCTTAAAAAAAAGAAAAAAAAATTTTAAAAGTGCCTTTAAACATGAAATAAATATGTTGTCGCACACCGAAAAAAAAAAAAAAAACGTTTAGCGCTCCCAGCAAATGCATAGAAGCACGTTCAAACGATTGTAATGTTCTTCTTTTTAATGTGATGTGTCATACAATCTAAAAATGAGCAACTTCTGATGAATATGAGAATTCTGAAACTCGCAAATAAGTTCGCAGTAGTTTAAGCTAACTAGAAATGTATCCGATTATACGTAGGCTTGTTTTTTTTTTTTTTTTTTTTACGAAACTGAACATTACGAGTCGTTCAAAACCAAGTATGCGTACCTCCACTTAGTGCAAAAGTGAGTGCAAGAGGTATTTGCTTTGATCGTCATTTTGTTCATTTGTGCCGCTGCTGCGTCACTTCTTTCAATCGAATTAGCACGACGACGACACAAAAGAGAAGGAAAAAAAAAACGGTTCAAAACGTTTGTAACTGCCCAAAGAAGTCACAAGATGGGCGAAATCTCGTCTTTCTAGAAGACCAAGCTTCTAGAAAATGGTGGCGACAGCTCTCATATTGACTCTCCGGCGGTGTACCTAATGTTATGGCCGGCGAGCACCCAAAGACGCCGGAAATGAAGTCATGGCGCTCCACCGCGCCCGTTGAACTTTTGTCGTCACCGGTGAGTGTGCGCAAAAGGGTCCGGAGCTTGCGTCACAAGTGCTTCCTGTCACGGAACTCGCGAGTGAGATTCAATAAAGTCGATATGAACAAACCACTGCGTCACTCCTCTTCTTCTTCTTCCTCTTCCTCCTCTTCATCATCGTCATCTCTGATCTCAAGATATTCCAGAGCCTCTTCCTCATCCTCCTCATCCATCATCTCCTCCTCATCCTCGTCCTCCTCCAGTACGTCTCTGTCCTCCTCGTAGGAGGAGATGGGCGAGTACTGCGGGAGGTCGAAGGCGCCGCTGCCGCCGCCGACCGCAGGGGGCGAGGCGGCGGGCGCCGAAACGGGAATGGTGATGGGCACCGGGATGGCAAAAGCGGGAAAGGGGTCCTGGCCGACGTCCTGGAGCCTGGCGAGGGCGGGGGCGGGGCGCGCGCCGGCAGAGGCGGGGACGCCGGGCGCGGCCGACGAGGGCGTGATGACGGCCATTCCCAGGCATGACGTCAAGGCCCGGGGTGGCTGGGGGTCGTATTCGCGGATCTCGCCCGGCTCCAGCGGGTGGGGTCCGCACGGGTCGTGCTCGGTGCAGCACAGCTTGCCGTCCAGCTTGGAGATGAAGAGCAGGCCCTCGCGGTGCTGCCCGCAGAAGGAGCTGGGACACATCTCGCAGAAGGACAGCGCCTCCTTGCCGCAGATGTCGCACTGGTGGCGCGGACACTCCCAGCGGCCTGGGGGGGGGGGGGGGGGTAATCAATGAACAAACAAACAACTTTCTGTGACGGCGCCAAAGTCGACCGTCTGCACATAAATAGTCACCTACCTTACGATTGACAATACTTGTTGACAAGAACGCAATACCCCCCCCCCCCACACCCCCGTGGTGCACATAACGGCCACCACAGCACTGCCTGCGCCTGGCCGAGAATCGCAAAGGGCCGAGACAAAAGCAGAGCCTCCTTCGGGCGGCTAAGCTCATCTCCCCACTTGCTGTTCCTTGAAAATCCTCGGCACGGCGTTTGTTTTTAATGTTGCCTATCAAACTGTAAATCAATTCTCGAGACGGCGGACGTGACGCCGGGCTCAAATCCTTCCGTCTTCTCGGTCGAGCGCAAGCACGAGATCGCATCAATCGTGACCGGCGAATACTGACCGGCGGGCCTCCTGGTGAGGTTGAGGCAGTCGGCGTGGTAGACCTTGGGGCAGCCGGGCTTCTTGCAGGAGACCATCTGGCCGCCGTCGCCGCAGCTGAAACACTCGTCCTCGCGCTCTTTGGTCACCACCACCTTCTTCTTCCGCCGGCCGTGGCCGCGGCGCTTGGGCTTGCGCCCTTTGTCGTCCGACGGCGGGTTGTTCTGATTGGACGAGAGCGTTCCCGACAATCGAGCGTGTCACTTAACTCATTCGCTGCCAAAGACGTTTTTAAACGTCTTTTCAGACTTGGACCGGAATCGGCTGCTACCGAATGAGTTAAATCCTTCGATTAACAGAAAAGACCAATCGGTCCAAGACGGAAGCGTACCTTGGGCCTCACACCGAGAAAGCCGCTGCAGTTGGGCGCGCCGCACTTGCACACCGTCTTGCCGTTGCCCAAACATTCCAGGTTGTAGTTGAAAGTCAGTTCCGTGCCTGAGCACAGAAACATGCCGCCAGAGTTCTTCCAGAGCTTTAGATTTAGTTTTTCTTCTTCTTCTTCTTGCGGGGCAGCCTACCGGCAGCGATGTCCACCAAGGCGAAGAGTCCGACGCGCGTGTCGCCGCTCACCGTCCACTTCTGCGTCTCGCAGTTGGGCTGGCAGCAGTGGTTCATGAAGCGAGCCTCGTTGCCCTTCGGACCGGCGTCGATGATGCGATCCTAACGAGTCGCAAAGACATCCGTTGAAAGAATTCCGATTGTCATATTCGAATGGTTTCGAGTTCCCCCCCCGCACCTTGTCCAGAGTGAGCATGTAGAAGTTGCAGATGTCGTGCTCCTGGGCGTGTCTGATCCTGCTCCGGCACTCCTCCTCGTCGATCACCTCCCCGACGTATTCGCTCACAAACTGACCCTGTTGGCAAACGTGCGGAAACCCGTCCAGCCGTGCGTGCGGCGGCCATTTTGGGGGGGGGGGGTTCTTTTTGTACCTTCTTGATATCGTGGACGCATCGGAGGCCCCAACCTCGAGACAGCGTCCTGAAGATCTCCACCTGGCTGTACTGACGCCTGCTGAACGTCTGGTTGAGGCAGCGCTCGCCGGCCGGGCAAACCTGCGAGCGAGTCAACAAAGGGGGCGGTCCTGAAAACGCCAAGCGCACGGCCACCCGCCGCCGTGCTTTTTCTTGGTACCTGCGGGTGACATTCGTAGAGCAGCATGCGGTTGATGCACTCCGAGTCCACGCCGCACGGGCTCTCGTCCGCCGCCTTGCAGTTGCAGCGCGGGATCTCCGACAGGTCGGCCGTGACGATCTGGACCTTCCCTATTGGCCGGTTCACCTGCAGGAGGCGGAGTCAAGACCCGTGATGATCTTACAAATGAACATTTAAAGCGCCCCCCCCCCCATACGTCCCATACGACGACCTGACCTTGATGTGTTTGTACGGCGGCGGCTTCCTGTCGTTCTTTCTGTCCTCTTGCAGCTGGCGGAGCTCCTTCTCGGCCTGAAGCTCGCGGAAGCGCGCCGCCGCCTCCTCCAGAGCTGCGGGGCGAGCAGGTTGGGGAAGCCGTCAGAAGGTGTCCGGACGTACGCCCCTGGGTGTCATTTTCTGACCTTTCTTGTAAGTGGCGTCCACGCCTTTGCCCATCTTCTCCTTGCTGTTGGCATCCACGTCCATATAAGGAAAGACGCGCGCCTGGTAGGTCCACAGGTAGTCGTTGGAGCCAAAGAAGTGGACCGGGAACTCGCCCACGTCGTGCCTCATGCGCAGGATGTTGTCCGGGATGCTTTTGGGGTGGCTGACCTCGGCGGGCCACCATCTGGCCAGTTGAATTGGAGTCGAGATTCATCGCAAATTACAAAACGGGTACGACCCGTGCTCAGAACGCGGGGGACGGAAACGTTCTCCGTTACTGACCTGTAGCGTCCCACCTTGACCCACAGGATGTCCTTGTAGCGAGGCTTCTTGCCGGCTTTGCAATCGTTGCAGTACCAGCTGCCTTTGGGCATCTCCATGTTCAGACACTCTCGGTGGAAGGCGGCCGGGCACGACTCGCAGCACAGCAGGCTGCCCCCTGCGGGACGCAATTTTAGAAAGCTGACCAAAAGCTTGGGCGATACAGATGAGACGACGTTCCAAATTGCAGAGAGGCGTTTGCGGTTACCTTCGGTGCACACAAAGCACCAGCTGACGTTCACGTGCTCGTGGTTCTTGACACCGCGCCGCGGCGTGAAGTGGTTGGGGCAGATGATGCTATTGCTGGAGAGGACCACGCAGCCGGCCACCATGCACAGGTCGTTGGCGTGATAAGCCACCGGGCAGCGCACGCAACGCACCAGACGACCTGGCCGAACCCAAACGACACCTGTAAACCGTGGGTGGGGGGGGGTCGACGAGGTGGCTCGGAACGCGACCTGGCCACTCACCTTTGGAGATGGAGGGACTGGCGGGGTTGGCGATGAAGCAGGTGAGGCAGACGTGGATGGAGCAGCGGAACCCGCGGCTGACGGGCGCGGTGGGCCCGTAGGTGGCGATACACTCGCCGTGGTAGAACTTGCCGCACACGGGGATCATGCAGCGCCGCACGTCCTCGCTGCGCTTCTTGCACACAAAGCAGGTGTGGACGCCTGCGCGACAAAATGGACACCGCTCACGCCAGGCTTTGCGATCTGCCATCTTTAAAATGACATGAATCCAGCTCTTGTGACCACCAGGGGACGGTACTGCCAGTACTGTCCATAGAGGCACAACCGAAGAAGAGTTTTTTCACAACTAAGGGACTCCCGTAGGATGCAGTAATACTACTTGTTTTTCACAGGAGGATAAGGAATATATGCATGCTATATTGTCCGACTGCGTGTGCGGTTGCGCCACCGTTTGTGTTCAAATAGCAGTTTCGATACCACACCGAGGCTCTAAAAAAAGTGATCCTGTTGAAGCCAATCCATTGTTCTTACCCGACTTGCATTCCGGGCACACAAATTTCCCTCTGGGGGCCTCGGCCAGGGAGATGCAGGATAAGTGAAAGGCGCCACAGCATTGACCCTCGCAGAGAAGCAGCTCCCCTGTCTTCTCGCACACCTGACAACAAAGAAGACACACCAAGGCGACACACTTGCTATTTTCAACTCAAGCCTGCTCCCGTGCGCTTTTCAATCCTCGGAAAAGGATACAAATCGCAAAAAAGTCAGATAACTAACTTGCGAGTCTCAACGGTGGAGTTAAAGTGCAACTTCCCGAGATTGTCCACTAAAAATTAGTGTACGAGCGCGAACGTGAGCTCACCTGACAGACGTTCTCCTTCAAGGAGGCGGGGCCCCCTCGGTCCCCGATGATCCTCCGGCCTTGTCCGAGCGCATCGTCGCACGGCGACGAGTCATCTCGAGTGGAGGAGAAGCTCTGGTCCAATGTGGAGGTTTCACCCTGGGGACAAAAACAAAGTCCCTTTTACCAAGACATCGTCACATTTTGTAGTCACGCGAATCCATCCATTATCAACCGCTTATCCGGGGCCGGGTCGCGGGGGCAACAGGTTTAGCAGGGAAGCCCAGACTTCCCTCTCCCTAGCTACTTCTTCCAGCTCTCCCCGGGGGATCCCGAGTCGTTCCCAGGTAAGCTGGGTGACATAGTCTCTCCAGCGTGTCCTGGGTCTTCCTCGGGGTCTCCTCCCGGTGGGACATGACCGGAACACCTCACCGGGGAGGCGCTTAGGAGGCATCCGAATAAGATGCCCAAGCCACCTCATCTGGCTCCTCTCGATATGGAGAAGCGGCTCGACTCTGAGACCCTCCCGGATGACCGAGCTTCTCACCTTATCTCTAAGGGAGAGCCCGGACACCCTGCGGAGAAAACTAATTTCGGACGCTTGTAACCGGGATCTCGTTCTTCGGTAGATCGACCGGTAAATTGAGAGCTTCGCCCTTTGGCTCAGCTCCTTCTTTACCACGACAGACCGATACAACGTCCGCAGGAGGAGCGTGACTCCCCCTCACTGAGTCCTAGTCACGCGAACGTGACTGGCAATACCTCGGACTCTGTGGTGTACTTGAACCCGTCGTCCGCTTGAGGAAGGTGGACGTCTGCAACCTTGTCATCCGCCCGCTCGGACACCGCCGGTGCCAGCACGGGGGGACCGGGAGGGCTGGGTGGAGTCGGGTGGGTCGCCGCCGGCGATGGCGTGGGAACCGCCGGGCTCATTGGTTTCAAAGCAGGAGGGTCAGGATCTGGAAGCGCTGTCAGACAGACCCCGGTTGAGCTCAAGCAGTTTTACCACCAAGCTATGAAAGGGTGTGGGGGGGTCGGGGGGGGGGGGGGGGGGGTTGGCTTCTTCACTGACCTGTTTGAGGATCTTCATAGGAGTTCTTCACAATTTTGATCTGCGACAAAAACAAAAAGTCATGGACCAGCATCATGCGGTCAAAATCCCGCTGCTAAAAAAATAACTATAATCCGTTACAGAACCCCCCCACGCCCCCCAAAAAAACACCATGTCATTGGATAGCAGCGACATGTAATAAATTATTTCCCAGAGCTTTGCGGCTCTCGTACCTTCTTCTTCGGGCCCACGGAGGCCTCGGCTTCAAGACAATATTCCAGGATCTTCGGAGTAGGTTTCCTCTTTCGCTTCTTTTGCAGCAAAGCAGCGTTGCCTGAAAAATCAAAGGTCACAGAAACCCCCCCCAAAAAAGTATGAGAGATGATTATGACTGTGACCAAGGCGCATCGTCATCTCACAGTCGTCTCCAGCCAGGTCTTCAATCGGCGGCGGTTCCGCTTCAGCCTCGGGGGGCGGAGTCAAGGTGTCGATGGAAAGCGGCTGCGCTTCCTGCGGCGATGCGTTTTCAGCGCTGGGGATTTGGAGTTCTGTGGTCAGGGTGATTTCCTCCGGAGGCGGCGTCTGCATTTCCGGAAGCGTGCTCAACGATGGCGGCTCCAGGACGCGTTTGTCCAGTACGGGTGGTTGGGGTGAAAGTGCTCGGTTGGCCTAACGCGGCGGCATATTTCATGTTCATTTGTACAGTTATGTAGTCATGATATATAGAATATATATATTTTTTCTTTCCTTACCATGGTAATTGTCTGAAGAGGCTTTTTGGTTTTCTTCCTTGAAGAAAATATGTGGTCGTACTCTTCCGTCCATTCAAGGAGCCTTTTGCTTGGCTTGCGTACTCGTTTATTGGCTAAAAGACGTAAAACCATTTACATTTATGAAACACGGACTGCAATTTTCACATACATCGCTCCAGAATTTTACAAGACTGCGAGATATATTGATAGATACATCTCATCAAACATCCAGAATACCGGCCGTCCAGGTCTGGAGTTGCCTACCCCGATCTAGACGGTCACGACTTACCAGAGGACTCGCCGTCGCCTTCTCCGGCCTTGGCTTGGGTGCAGTTGGAAGCAAAGCCATTCATCTGTTCAAAATCTCCGCCCCACGTCAACAATCCTCCGTCGCTGGCGGGCTGGCCCTCCCAGGGGGAGGCCTGCATATCCAACAGGGACCGGACTTTTGCGGAGTAATCCAGGACAGAGGAAAAGTCAATTCCAAGCAAGGACCCCACGCCCGGGTACCCGGGTCCAGACCCGGCGGGACGACTTGGCGGCACTTTGCGGCCGTTTTTGCTCTTCATCCAAGCGGAGCTGCTTCTTCTCTTGTAAGGCCGCTTGGACATGTGACTTCGACTTGCGTCCACGCACGGGCTAAAATCTGGATCACCATTCACAACGTCTTGTTCAAGGCCGGCGGGTGCGGCCGCCCCAGGCATGACCATGGGCTCCTGCTTGACGTGGGCACTCGGTGGTCCAATTTCCAGTTCTAAGGGGGCCCCGTCACGCTCTCGAGTGTCATGCATGTCTTTCATCATCATAAGAAAAGTGCTGAACTTGTAATTCAGGTCTGGTTTGAAGGTGAGCACTTTGCCGTTGGCCTCGTTGGTCAAAGATTGGAAGGACACCTCTTTGGCGTTTTTCAAAGCATTCATGAAGGAAAACGGCGAGGGAGGGGAAGGCGAGGAGGTCCTTCGGTCCACCACCTTTGTCCTGACGTTGGAGGTGAGTGGTATGAAGTCCATCGGTGGGGTTGAAGATACCGAAAGGACTTCCTCTTCACTCTTGACTTCAGTGCAGTCATGCAACAGCAAACGAGGGCCACGACAACTGGATACCGCGTCCCGATCGTCGGAACAAGTGGCGCTATATCCAGACTCGACCGGTTTGACTTTAGTGCAAACGTCCAAATCGCTTTCTTTGTTCCAAGCGGAGTTCTTAGCACGGTGATCCGGGTCGGCCTGGTTTTGGCCGTGACCCAAGACTTCATTCTGAGCGGCTTTCTTTTTGGCTTTTCTGTGCTTCAGCTTTTGCAGAACCTTCATGGTTTTCAGGGCTCCGGTCATCAGCCGATTGCTAGCTGGGAGATGGGCGGGCTGTTCTTGTGGTAGGACGTCGGGTAATTTATCGGGGATGTGCTTTGATTTAAGGGCATTGGTCTTGGGGGATGATGGCTCTCGGGACACCCGACCAGTGCCAGATACTGAATTTCTATCGTACCGAGAGGGCTCGGGGGTTGTGACGGGCGGCGAGCTCGAGGCGCAAGTGTCACGTTGCTGTGAACCTTCTGAAAGATCGCAAGAAATTGTGGTACCTTTGGGGGCACCAGTGGGACACTTTGCTTCAGTCTCTGCCGGACGGGAGTCGGAAGAGCCGGCGGGATCATTCCTGGACTTTCTGGAAACAATTGCCTCATCGCATTTTCCTGAAACATTTTCAAATGCGTTTCCGTCTTCACAACGTCCCGAAACACTTTTGGCATCAGGATTTCTTGAAACACTTTTGTCTTCGCTTTTTCGGAAAACAGTTTTGCCTTCACCGATTCTGGAAACTATTTTGTCCCCGCTATTTTGAGACGCACTTTTATCTCCGAAATTTCTGGACACACTTTTGTTTTCACAATTTGTAGACACGCCTTTGTCGTCAGCACTTCCAGATGCATTTCTTCCCTCTTTTCTTCTGAAAACGGGGTCGTGTCCGTTACTTGTGGAAAATATTTTGTCCTCGTTTTTTCGGCCCGCGATTTTGTCCTCGGTTTTTCTGAAAACATGTTTGTCTTCAGTGAGCCTGGAAACAGCTTTGTGTTCACTGTTGGGGGCAACTTGGTCCACCGTTTTTCTCGAAACACTGTTGTCCTCAATTTTCCTGTTTTTGCCAATTCGGGAAAGATTTTTTTCTTCACCGTGTCTGGACACGCCTTTCTCGTCATTTTTTCTGAAAATCCCTTCGTCGTCACTCTTTCTAGAAACACTTTGGACCTCGCCGTTTCTAGACACACTTTTGTCTTCACCATCTCTGGGCATGATTTTGACTTCACAATTTCCAGAAAGCCTCTCGTCTTCAACGTTCCCAGAAACGGTATCGTCTCCGCTGTTTTGGGAAACTTTTTTGTCTACACCGTCGTTAGAGATAGTTTCTGCTGCGTGGGTCGAGTCTGACTTCGACGAGGAGTGAGCCGTGGTTCTTTGGAGTGCATTACCGTTCGGACACCCAGTTTTGTCGTTGTAACTAAAAGCAATTTTAGACTTCCAATAATTCTGAATATTTATGTCGCCGCGCATCAACTTAATGAATGGTAGCTTGCACATAGCGATCAAAGCTTTTTGAAGGTCTGTTGATACTTCACTTAAACTGGACTTAGCCTTGGTATTACTTTCTCTTTCTTCCATCTGGTACAAACCGCATGGAGCCTCTCTTTTACACTGATCACTTTGACTGCTGTGCTTTACACCGGCCCTCTTCTTGAACTTCTTGACTTGTGCGTCGCTTTGAGGAGTAGACCGTTTGGCAGAGTGTTTAGAATTAAGGATAATTTGCCGAGCCTTCAAGGAACCACACTTCTTAGAGGACCTGCAGGAATCAACAGACACTTGCGATGATGCCTGAGGGTCAGAGGAGTCCATAGAGTACAGTTTTTGAGAGGATACTGGAGGGTGAGAAGAATCCAATAACTTATGTTTATGTGATGATCTTCGGAGCTCAAATGAATCCAATGACTTCTGCTTATGGGATGTTCCACGAGGGTCCCTGGACATTTCCTTCCATGATGACCCGCACGAGTCAGAAGTATGCACCGACTTCAGCTTTTCTGACAAAACTTGAAGAGCAGAAGACATCCTGGACTCCTGACCCTGTGACATTCCTCGAGGTTGAGAAGAATCCTTTGACTTCACCTTTTGAGATGAAACTCGAGGATCCGAAGAATACTTGGACTCTTGCTTTTGTGACAGTCCTCGTTGGCCAGAAGAACCTGTGGACTCCTGAATTTTTGACAGTCCACGGGAGTCACAAGAATCCATGGAATGCGACTTTTGTGATGATCCTTGATCAGGGGCATCCTTGGGCCCGTGCTTCTGTGATGCCCCACGAGTGTCAGAAGATTCCACCGGCTTCAGCTTTTCAGATGAAACCTGAGGGTCAGAAGACTTCCTGGACTCGTGCCTTTGTGATGATCCTCGAGGTTCAGAAGAATCCATTAACTTCAGCTTTTGTGACGAAATTTCAGGGTCAGAAGAATACTTGCACTTCTGCTTTTGAGATAATCGTCGTTGGTCAGAAGAAGCCGTGGAGTCTGGCTTTTTTGACAATCCACAGGAGTCAAAAGCTTTCAGCTTTTGTGAGGATCCTTGGTGGTCGGGTGAATTCATGGACACCTGCTTCTGTACTGACCCACCATGGTAAGAAATGTCCACCAACTTCAGCTGTTCGGATGAAACTTGAGGGTCAGAAGAATCCCTGGACTCCTGTTTTTGCGACGATCCTTGAGGTTTAGAAGAATCCTTTGGCTTCAGCTTTTGTGATGAAACTCGGTGGTCAGAAGAATACTTGGACGCTTGCTTTTGTGACAATACCCGATGGTCAGAGGAAGCCTTGAACTCCTGCTTTTTTGACAGTCCGCAGGAGTCAGAAGAATCTCTGGAATTCGGCTTTTGTGATGATCCTCGATGATCAGGCGAATGCCTGGACTTCTGCTTTTGTGACGTACCTCGAGGGCCAGGAGAATCCCCTGATTTCCGTTTTTGTGACAATAGTTGAGGTACTGAAAAATCCACCAACTTTGGCTTTTGTGATGCTCCTTGGGGTTGAAAAGAATTCACCGACTTCTCCTTTTGTGATGATCTTTGGGGGTCTGATGCATCTCTGGATTCCTGCTTTTGTGAGGGTTCTTTCGAGCAAAAAGAATCCATTGACTTCTTCTGGGACGATTCTCGGGGGTTAGAAGAATCAAATAACTTCTGCTTTTGTGACAATGTTTGGTGGTGAAAAGAATGCCATGCGCCGCTTTTTGACAATCCTTGTGGCTTAAAATATTCGACCGACTTTTGCTTTTGGGACACCCTTTGAGGGTCAGAAGAATCCTTAGTCTCCTGTTTTTGTGACACTCCTTGACAGTCATAAGAATCCACAAACGTCTGCTGTTGCGATGGTCCTCGAGAATCAGACCCATGCATAGACTCCATCTTTTGCGATGATCTTTGAAGATTTGAGGAATTCGTGGACTTCTGCTTTTGTGACAATGTTGCAGGAATGGAAGAATCCTGTGGCAATCTTTGAGAAGATGAAGAATCTACCAACTTCTGCTTTTGCGATGATACTGGAAGGTCAGAACAACCCTTGGACTCCCGCTGTGGTGACAATCCTAGAAGGTCAGAAGAATCCACCGATTTCTGCTTGTGAGACAGTCGATCAGAAACATCCACATCCTTCTGCCTTGGGTATGCAAAGTCCACACACCTCTGCTTTGGTGGGAACATTTGGGGCTCAGGAGAATCCCTGGAGTCCTTCTGTGACAATGCTTCAGTACTGAAACAATCCACTGACTTCTGTTTTTTGGATGATCCTCGAGGTTCCAAAGAATCGACTAACTCCTTCTTTTGGGACACTCCTTGAGGGTCAGAAGGGGCCACAAATTTCAGCTTTTTTGATGATCCTTGAGGGTAACAGGAATCCACAGATTTATGTTTTTGTGATGACCCTTCAGCGTCAGAAGAATCAACTGATTTGCACTTTTGGGACAATCCTCGGGAGTCTGATAAAACCACTAATTTGCGCTTGTGAGAAGATGCTCGAGGGTCAGAACAATTCCGAGACTCGCGGTTTTGTGATATGCCTAGAGGGTAAGAGGAATCCACAGATTTCTGCTTTTGAGACAGTCCTGCAGGGTCAGAAGATAACATTGACTCTTGTTTTTGTGACAATGCCCGAGAGTCAGAAAAATCGGTGAACGCCTGCTTCTGTACCAATTCTTCTGAGTCAAAAGGAGCCACAGACTGGTTGTTTTCTGAAGATTGAAAAGGTTCAGCGAAGACCACCGACTCTTGCAGGTGTGACAATCCAAGAGGGTCAGAAGAATCGATCGACAGCTGATGTTGAGAGAACAGCTCAGGACTACTTTCGGCGGGGTCGCTAGCTACACTGTTTTTAGAGTCCAACTGCCATGACTGCTCAGACACAAGCTTTGGTTCGGGATTTACCAATCCACCCTGGTCACCTTGTCCGGCCGAGGAGGCATTATCCCCTTGAGCCGTCAAGTTTTTAGTCACAGCCAAAGTCTTTTTCTTGCCGAGTACATTGGTGACAAGCGTACGATCTGACCGTTCTGGAGTAACAGATTTTGGTCGTCTGTCTTTGCCCGATTTACTAAACCAAAGACCACTTTGCGTCTCCGGTTGTCTCTTTTCTTCCTTGGCGAGATTAGCAGGTGACTGAGTCCACGTGGTTTGGCGTTCAAGTGCTTTTGGACACAAAATCTTAGGGACCGACTCAAGGTCCGAATAAGGGCACTCTACATTCTTATGTGATTGGTTGGGGTTGTGATGTCGGACCTTTTTAGACTGCTTATTTGAGGAGTTGAAGTCTTCCCTCTTGTCGGAAGACTTCTTTAAAGTGCCTTGCTTATTTTCTACTGGGGATGATGTCTGGCAAGATATCGATCCGCTGATTGCGTGCGACTTTTCCAGAAGATTAGAGGCAGCCGGGGAAGATGGGGAAATAGGTGGACAGGGCTTGGTCATCATCGGTGAACTGTCTTGGAAGCTAGTGTCCATGGTTAAAGAGTCTATGTTGGGCCTTTGCTGGAGAATAGTTTCCGCTTCAGCCACACTCAATTTCCAAGACGCTTCATAGCGTTTGGCGATCTGCGGAAACACAAAGTCATTGAAGATCCAGATCAACATCCGATTATTACATGCAGCAATCAATTCAACGCAAAGAAGGGAATTACGGTGTATTTGTGGTTCGGCCCTCTTTGCTTCCCCTTCCTGCGCATTTGCGCGAGCTGCTCAAACTGAAAGCCTCCGTGAAAAATATGAGTCGATTTGTCCTCCACCCAGGCTTGCTCCTCCTGGTCCCCGAAAGTCCTGATGTGGTAGAGTCGACAGGGCCGATCGCTGGGCTCTAAAGGTAGTCACAATCATCGGTTAGCGACAAAACCACGAGACATTTGCATCCAGCCAACAGTGTTATTGGCGCACCTTTAACCTTGTGATAGACTCCCTGGGCGGGGTCAACAATCACCTCGCACGGCCACCACGGCCGTCGGTTGAACTTTGCCCAAATGACCTCGCCCTCCAGAAACTTGACAGGTGGCACGGCGCTTCGTTTCATGTCGCTCTGCTGTCGACAATATTTAAAAAAGAGAGAGCCATCTTGAGTGTGTCGAGCGGTGTCACAAGAAGTCATGCTAACAGTTGACCGCGCTACTTACTCTACATCTTTTCATTTTATTTCTTCAAGCGATTTTCAGAAAAATATGAACTGTAATTTTGGTTCACTTTACTTTGGAGTTCACCAGTCCTTCCTCGAGCGACTCTAATTGGTCCAAAATGCAGGAGCTCCAAAGTGCAGATCATAGGAGGGAGCACAGAGTTCCAATTCCGGCCTCCCATTAGAGGCTCTGTACTCGCTCGGGTTCATTTTAAGCGTCTTTCATTTGTTTTTAAATCTTAAAATGGTTTCACCTCACCTTACCTCCCCCTGAGCTCCTCCACCCCGTCATACCTCAGGTCAGCTAACCAGACGCGACTTTGTACCTAGCGATAGTGGTTTATAAAGGAGTCTAAAAATAATGTGGAGGCGAGTAATTCATTTGCGAATGCTTGAGATTCGCGATACACGATATTCCACCTCGCATTAAATTCAAGTTGCGCTGCGGCGCCCCAATTCGGATGCAAACCAAGGACCCGCTATACCCTCATGTAATTGGAATAAGACTTGCCATTAAATTCCTGGAGGGGCTATCGCCAAAAAGGAAGAGATCCGTGTCGCTCTCCCACTCGTCGTCGGAAACATCCCAGTACCTTCGGCGAAAACCCGACGACTGGGATCGGGTGATGACTTTTGCTGATGGGACATTTGCGTCCTTGGATTCGGATTGCAAATCCACAGTGGCAGACTGAAGCTCTTTCTCTGGGCTCTTGCGTTTATCCCGCGAGTCTGTGACGGCAAAGTACGTCGTCTCCTCCTGCTGCTGCTGCTGCTGCTGCTGCTCTTTGTCACAGTTGTGGTGCTCCTCGTCCTCGAACAAAGAGGATTCAAAATGAAGGAGGCCATTTGCAAAGGGGCTGTTGCTATCGAGAGAGAAGGCCGGGCTGGGCGGGCAGGAGAAACAACTGTCCGTCTTCCTCTCCGACACGCTGGGACTGCTACAGCTGGCTGCCGGCTCCTGGTTAGCGCTGCCACTTTGGACCTCGCCTTGTTTCGCAAAAGTAGCATCGCAGTAATCCCTGCCGGCACAGTCCACCCAGGAGTCCCGCTCCGACTCGTTTGGATCCGAGGCGGCCCACTCCCAGCTCTTACCTGGCCGGGCGGGCAAAACCAAGTCGGGCTGGCTCACCATGGTGGTGAGATGCTGCAGCCTCCTCAGGGGGCTGTAGGTGGACGAGGGGGGCGATGGGTCCCTCTGCGCAAAGCCGTAAATGGACGCGTGCTGTAGGGAGGAGGCGGCGGCGGACATGGTTGCGCCGAGATCTTTATTGTAGTCGGATCGGGAGTAGCGGGACAGGTCACGGGCGGGGCTTATCGGGCGGCTGGACTCCCGGCTTGGGCCTGCATGTAGCCCACTCATGCTGGCATGCTGTCTCCCTGGAACAGGAACAATGTCATTAGTATGTCATTGGTATAATGTACCCCCCCGCTTCCAAAAAAAAAAAATCTCTGGCTACACTCCTGTTTATGATTTATACCTTTGGTAGTAATGCAGACAAAGGGCCTGTTTGTTGTAGTAAACCAATGTCTCCTGTATTCTTTGTCACTCAATGGGGTGATGGAAATTCAATGAACCTCCGCATACTGTATGTCCAGTTGGGCATTCAGATTTATTTTTTTTGGGGGGGGGGGGATATCCTCACTATTCACCAAGGGGGTAATTGTCTATTGTCTTTTTTATTTGTCCCCCAATATTGCTTTATGCCATCTTAGGACCAAGGAACTATGTTGAAGTGAGGGGTAAGAGGTCATAACATTTTCTAATGGGAGCGAAAGCGCTCTGGTGCTAAATCACAAACCTTTTTGGCTAAGGGTTAATTATTTAAGGATTCTCACGATAAATGGAAGGGCCTGGGGTCCCTACTTTCCGCAAATACTTGGTAAACATTGTCTATCATTCATTTCAAAAGACTAGTTTGGCTCTTAAGCGGAAAATTGTGGTGTGGGGTCGGTACAATTTAAAATACAATGGTGGTTTGCCACTTTTATAACCTACGCAATACAAAAATGAATCCAATTCAGGTGACAAATTTGGATCTTGAGTCAAAAACTGCAGCCTATGCCTGCCTGGAGTTTGCGGAGGACGAAAAACGATGGTTTGGCAATTTATAAATGAAAAACAGTTGACATGAATAATTTAAACTTTCGGCAGCACGTCGCTCAAATGACCACTTCACAGAGCAGAGGTCATGGATTCGATTCCTGTGTGGAGTTTGCTTGTCCTGCTACTTGCCTGCTAGGGTTCAGTTACCGTATTTTCACGACTATAAGGCGCCATTAAAAGTCTTAAATTTTCTCCAAAATGGACAGGACGCCTTATGGTGCGGAGCGTCCTTTATATGCGCTGAGTTCCAAAATCTGACTGACAGCCGACACGCTGTTTATATAGAGAAAAGGCGGAAGTGACTGTGAAAGAAGTCGGCCAATCAGGGAAGGGTGGGCGTGTATATATACATATATGGAGAGGGAGAGAGAGAGAGAGAGGGAGAGAGAGGACAGACAAGCTAGTCCGCCAATGGTGAAGGGTGGGCGTGTAAGTGGACGCCTCAAGCCAGTACCAACACTTGTATAGCGTGTGGCAATGTGCATTGTTGCAAAACAACTCCGGTTTTGGTTTCTAAGAACCCCTGAAAATAAATTCGACAAAAAGACACGCCTACGAAGCTCAGTTCAAACTTAAAGCCACCGGTTATGCTTTTGGCATGCGTGCCCATCTCACAGCAGCGGTGAAAAAACAAGTCAAGCAAATGAACTCTGAGCTTGCCGTTATTCCCGGAGGCTTGACTAAAGAACTCCAACCACTGGACATTGGCATCAACCGGGCGTTCAAAGTAAAGTTGCAAACGGCATGGGAACAATGGATGATCGGTGGCAAACACAACTTTACAAAGAGTGAGAGGCAGCGCTTGGCGAGTTACGCCACAATTCGCAACAACGAGAGGGAACGCGGCGTTTTTGACGGATTACGGTACTTGCACAATTGTTCAATTCTTTCTACACACACGCGCTGCCACCATGTTTCTCTCTGTTCTTTACTTTCAAATGTGGGAAAGCTTCACACGAGGGAAATGTTGACTTTGCTGTTGCTACTCTTTCCGCTCGGCAATGCGTAGCAACTCACACTAGCATGTGATGCATTCAATGACAACTGAGATGTGCAGTCCTCTGCTTCTGATACAGAGGATGAGGACTTTGATGGATTTCTAGGTGATGATTGATCGAAAAACGTGAGAACATTGTACGATGGCTAAATAAAATACACCCGAACTCAGTTCTGCTTTCGTTGCCTTTTTAAAAACGTGTTTTTATCTTATTTGTATGTTTTGGCATGCTACCGTATGCTTCAAGCTAACGTGTTTTTAGCGTGCTTGTTTAAGCTGGCGTATGTTTTACCACTGTAAAACTGCGGCTATTCGTACGATGCGTCCTGTGTATGTGTAAAATACAGAAATGTCACGCATTAATGAGACTGCGGCCATTAGTACGATGCGTCGAATAGTCGTGAAAATACGGTAATTGAATGCTCTAAATTGTCCCAAAGTATGATTGTGAGTGCGAATGGTCATTAGTCGATGTGTGCCCTGGGAACCACTTCTGGGTCTACCCTGCCTACTGTCCAAAGTAAGCTGAGATCCCTAGTAAAAAACAAACAAGAAAACTGTGTGTATATATACTGTATAAAATCGATTTTTAACGTCTACTCGGGATCTTGAGAAATGTCTGTTTGATACATTCGCAAAAGAAAATTATTTACATGTTTCAATTAAAAAGCAGTTTACACTACGGTCTCCGAGGGGTTGCGTCAATGATCTCGAAGGGGGCGCCTGTCTTAAAAACAACTATAAGGTTAAAATATTTTTTTTTTAATGAAAACAATATGAAAATATACAATCTATTTGAAATGGCTAATTCGAGGATGAAACTGTGGCACTGCCGATGAGATCGTCTTGTTTTCCTTGGCGGTGCGCGGCTTGGGAAGCCTTGCCTTTGGGTGAACATTGCTAGAAAAGCCATCATTGTGTGCCAAATGACAACTGGAATGGCTGACATCTTGGGAGACATCTTTTTGTGGCTCTTGTAGCCATTCCGGGATGTGATGAAGATCCTGTCATGCATGCATTTGTATGACTAGTATAGTGTGCGTGTGTTGCTGCATGAGGACACACACTCACAGAGGTATTAAAATGGCCCTCGTCGTGCGTGTGCGCGTCACACTGCGTGTACAAATGCGCGTTTGACACTGTGTGTGCAGTGTGCGTTGTCAAAATAGAACAAAACATGCAACAGAGGTCGACACCAGTAATACACGCGCACGCGCACACAAATACGGTAGGCTTGTGTCTGTGTGCACGCGCATCAGTATGGTTTGAGAGGCACGTAAAAAAAAAAAAAAAATCACACAAAACGCCGCCGAACGCGGCATCCGTGACGAGATTCTTACCATTCCCCCGTCGAGCAGCTTCCACGCGAGCCCCGCCGCCTCCATTGTGCCCCCCAAATGAGGCAATTCCCGGATTTTTGACAGCAGATGAGAGCGACAGCACAGTCCCGGCGGCGGCACTGCTAGGCCCGGATCCCGAGGAGCACTCACCCCCTCCCCTCCTCCGCCTCTTCTTCCACCCCCCCTCCTCTTCCTCCAACACCTCCCCTCTAATATATGCTCCCGCAAGGGCAATATAGCCCCATTTTCTATCTGTACACAACTTTATACCGTAAACGTGGATTTTATCTGGCTTAAACGTCCATTTCCTGCCTTAGAAGTGCCCCTTCCCACATGTGGCCACCTCGCCATAACGAGCCGTCAATCACTCGCAGTCGGCGGCGGCTGTGACGTCACGCGCCGAACTTCCACCTCGCCGTCATGTTCTACCTACGCCAAAAACAAAAAAACTATCAAGATTCTCACTCAAGAAGAAAACACGCGTGGGGCCAGATGGTGTTTCGCCTCCCTTTTCTTTTCCCGTGACGGGGACTTGAGTTCAGTGGCTCCACAACCTTTCAAAATGGAGTCCTCCACAGACACTCTCACGAGAGGTGGCGGTGGAGGCGGAGATGGGAACGACAAGGGACGAAATAGGCCCACGAAGAGTTGCCGCGCGTGGGTTTTTACGGCGGGGCTCTTGTGGTGGGGTTGTCCTGACAAAATGTAACCCTGCAACTAACGTGAATTCATGGGGAATCCACGCGCGCGCGACAATGAATAGCGCAAAATGGCAACCTTCCCCCTCTCAAACTCGAACCTCGGTGGGGTGGGGAAAAAAAACAAAAACACGACGACACGAGTGAAACGTCGTCCGCGCCGCCAGCAACTGTGGTTATTCGCCGCCGCCGTGACGAAATGCGCACGTTTTGAGACATTTTATGGGGGGGGGGGCATTTGCGACGAGAAACGAGAAAGGTAGGGCAAGACAGAAGAAGGTAGAAAAGTATCCGCCGCCGCCGCGCACAGGCGGATAAGAAAGGGCCCACACCACCGTCACATGGGGGAGTGTGCTGGGTGCATCAGCGCCCCCCTCTTGGTAGACCCCCGCAGCTGCAGGCGAGTCGCCCTTTGTGCAGGCCTCAGCTTACTGGACTTGTTCTTGAGGTCAAAGCGGGCTGGCAGAGGTTGCTGGTCATCACGCTAGCTAATAACTAAAGGTGGCTCGCAGGATTGGTCAAATGCAAAGCATATTTGTTTGCTACTTTGCTTGAACGCTAGAATTAGCTCAATACGTTAGATTAAAAGTCGGAATGGGGATGGTCCGACTTTCATGGAAACGTACGTGATTGGTATATATCAATCAGTGTCTGCCCATCACAAAAAAACTGATCACTCTAATGCCACAGACTTCTATATTATGGCTAACAACACTTTTGCAAGAAGTGAGGCCACCGGTGGCCATCTTGTGTTGCCACTCGCTAAGTGGGCCTACGTTGAATACATTGATTTCTCCGCGACGTCTTCACGCCGTTTTCTGCCCCTACGGCAAAAGTGCTACAGTGTGTAGCGCATGGATGTACCACTCAGCCCGAGAGAGGCAAAACATGCGCATTTCATTAGTAAGAATGAAATTAGAAATGCGCTCTTGTAACCTCCAAACATTTGTCTGCATCATGTCGTCAGAACTATCTCACCTGAAATGAAAGCAGAACCCATCAATAATGGCTCCTTAATGTCAACGTAACCTCTGTAACTACTCCAGAGATTCTACAGTGTTAGTTCTACAGTATAGAATCTGTGTCGTCTTCTTTGGTCCCGAGTTTGCATTTACCGCACATTGACTCTAGAGGGAGCCACAGCACCTCTAGTGAGATACTGTGGACTTTTTGAGGGCGGTCGCAAAATGTCTTCATTTTTTAAACCGGATTATTAATCCAAACACATTTTAAACGTATTTTATTCGCGTGTCAAATAAAGAAAATACAAACACTTTCGGCAAGGTGTGTATATTTCCTTCCCTGAGTGAGTTATGACTGCCCCCCCGCCCCCAAAATCTCCCACACAGAGGGTGGTTTCTACTACTTTACTTTGTACAGAAACTAACAACTTGAATTGACTCAACAGGGTCTTAAAGTTGTGAGTGTGATGACTTTTTTGCCACTTTGGCCATTGCGGTTGTTGTGGAAGCAAGTGGACGGGACATGTCATTGATGACTACACAGTGTGTGTGTGTGTGCGTGCGCGTGCGTGTCTTCCTGTTGTTTTAGATTCTGCTTCATTCCCCCACCGCTTATGCGTGCCCTCTGACCTCAGCTGAACCCAGCTGTCAGCTGTCCCGGCCAGCGTGGGACCACTCTCTCGCTGTAGTTCTTTCTCTCTCTCGCTCAACTTTCACTCATTCCATCGTCTCATTCCGTCATTTGCTTCCACAGTAAATCGACGAGACATGTGACTTTTCGACAAGTTTTTTTTACGGGAATGCTGAGCTGAGCTCATAAAGTCTCTCATCGCAGCTAAGGCACGGCAGCACGTTTCGCCAGTGTGACGAGGGGGCCCCCTAGTGGCCGTAGGATGCATACGGGAACACCTGACTCGACGCTCAGCGAGGCATTAGGCATTTATTAAATGACGAATACACCGTTTTACTCATCTAAACGCATTTAGTATTATTTTTTATCTATTGGACTACATAAATAACTTTAACTTATAGCTTATTTCCGAATTTAAATAAATAATTGTGGCTAATCATAAAAAATAAGTCTTGCTTCAAGATAACATCTAAACAGTATTTAATCACTTCTTTTGGGGCCTCAAAAGGGGAATTCCCACAAAAAAGGTGTGTAAGGAGTGGCAATGAAAGCGAGAGGAAGTGGCGAGGAGCTTTACAAGCACGATTGAAAACGAGAAAAGGTGAAGGAGAGGCGCTGCCGGCTGGCGAAGGGCCAGGGAGGGTGACCCCCTCGCTGGAGGGGGTGAAAAGAGTCCCAAATCTACGCTTAATGACACATTCCTGCTGCTTTCGAGGGGGCGCGGGGGTCTTCATTTTCTCACTGCGCCCGCGTTTAGCCCGGTGCCCGGGGTGGGTCGCCCTCCCCCACCTCCCGCATTCCGCAGGACCTCGGTGCCGCCTGCGCGCGGGATTAGGGATTTGAGACGTGAGATGTGGCTTGCACGGAGTCATTTTAGGTCAAACCAAGAAAGAAAGAAAAAAAATGCTATCGAGTCGATGGAAAGTTACACCGGCCTGCTTCAAAGCACATGAATGAGATATTTTCAAGCTCGCTTCATCTGAAGCAACGTCCGTTTTCTGAGTCGAACGCCAAAGAATACAGCGAGAATAGCAGAGGCCCCAGAATTGAGCCCTGTGGAACACCACATGACACATTAAGAGTCGGAGCTATGGCCTTTCCATCCAAAATGACTTGTCCGTCTTGAGATTTCACTGTAGCAAATCAAGACCACCTTTGCCGGCCGGATGCAGCCCCCAAAGCAGAAACTTTTATCCCTGTTGGAGGCCGAAAGTGAGAGTGTTGTGTTGAGATTTCATTTGCCGCTGCACAGATTCCAGACGTCTCGTCTCTCGGTTTGAAGTTATTCCAGCATTGTGGGTTTTTCCTTTGTCGAATAGAAGGGTCTCATGTCCATGCGAAGGGAGGGGCTACGCCGCCGCTGCAGGTCTCATTGAGTTGTCAATCGGCCCGGCGGGTCCCCGCAGGCGTCGACCAATTCAGCAGATTGTGTCTCCGGTCCACTCCGAGACTCTTTCTCGAGTGTGAAGCTGTCAAAAAAGAATGCCAAATTTCACCCCTCACGCAAGAGGCTCCGCCCACTGACCCAAGTCCAAGCCTCTTCTCTTTTTGTCTCTTTGACGGCGTCCCCGTTGATGACTTGACGTCTCTGTCCGTCAGCCAGATGACACGCCGCCACCCATTGGGGCAAAGGGGTGCCGCATCCCTTATTCAAAGCTTACGTGTCAATTTGACGTGACCCGCGACTGCGAGAAACCTCAACGGAGATCCAGGAAGATTGTTTCCTGTTGACCGTTTAGGATTTGAAGAAAGCTTTTGTCATCAGTTGACAGAAGGGGGAATACATTTTTTTTCACGGGAATGATTACTTCCGGACATGTGTTTTGACAGTTTTTGGGGGGTTTCTTAAGGCGTTTGGCATTTTTGCAGTGCTCGTGATTCAAAAGGAAACAAACAATCAAAAATCAGTTCTTGCCCAAGACCTACAAAATCCAATTTGACTTCATCTTTTGTTGCCAAATTTGGTATTCTTGTTTCCATGTGACACTTGCACATGGGTTGCAATTGGTGTCCGTTAGCTTTCGTACTCAACAAGCCAAGAACACACGGGGAGCTTCATCCGAGTCTTTAATTAGGATGTTTTTTGCGGCCTGTATGATGCACCAAAGCCACAAGGGTCCAAATACGCCTCCTGTTTTTCAAGCTGTGCCATCCTGAAAGGAATTATGATTATTTGGTGCGGTGGTGAGGTCTGGCCTGGCCGCTCCACCGTTAATCAGTGTCATAGCCTCACGACTTTCCCTTTATTGACAAGAGCTTCCGTTGCATTGGCGGCCCAAACAAGCGGGCTGCCTGCAGCTTGGCTACTTTCACCTCCTGCTCAAACAAACCAGGATCCGTTTTAAAAATACGCACTGCGCATTTTCCAACCGCGCGGAACAAAGAGAGGCCTCACACGGTGGTGTCGTCGCTGTCCCCCCACCTCCCCAATTTACAAAGTTATTTGAAGCCATAAAAAAATCATCTTATGAATGGACAAGAAACGGCCATTTTCTTTGTTTTGTTGAAGTGTTATATCGCTGCATGGTGGCCGAGATGTAGACACCAAGAAGGAGCAACACAATGTCAATAATAATAATAATAATACATTATGAAATCATGATGCAAAAACTGTTGGATTCTTTACATTCAATTTCATTATAGAATAAATGTATCTTTATATAAATCACAATACTTGGCAGTGCTTTTTTTTCAGATTAATTTTCATCTCTTTTGAATATGATTTGACGTAAAAGTGTTGTGAGTTCCAAGTGTGGTCACGAAGGCAGCACTGTAGTGTCGTTATCTGAAAATGCTCTCAAAGTGAAGGCTCGCTTACCATCGGGGGGGTGTCTTGCTGAGGTCATCTGTTGGTTGTCCGCTGAATGCAAATGGCCCCTCTCGGCTTTTCACCGGCTACCGTCCACTGTATTTGACTGCCAAATAATGCGGTGCCGTTTTTACATTTTAAACAAATATCATCGTCCTTTTGGCAGCGCGTTCATATTTAGAGACCATGTTTAAGGCCATTACCGTCAACATACCCCCCACGTGATGAATACAAGTCCCAGAATGCACTGCCGCTTCACCTCGGCGCTTATATCTCACAGTATGGTGGCCTTTGAGGGTAAAAATAAACACAACGTGTTAAAACGGCACAAGCCGATTCACTTATTCGAGGAAACCTTCCATTATTATTTTTGTGGTGAGTCTTTATCTGCAGTATGGCGCTGCTCCTTGAAAAAAAAATAGATATTAAATGTGAGTGAATGGCCATCAATTATTGGCGGATTTCTACTCTTCGCGTCCTTATGTATGTGCGTGTCTTATTATACTGCCCCCTAGTGGCAAAGATACCCAACTAGAAGTCAAGCTCGACGTCAATAGGCATTGAAAATGTACAATAATCGTTATTTACGATTGTATAATCCTACAAAGCACTGTTTTTCTTACTGAAACATCTTTTGGTGGCGATAGGAGGGATTAACAATTGAATTTTTACACTCCAAAAAAAATGTTTATTATTTTAGACACTATAAGAGGGATCCCGAGAACTCTGTTTGCACTCATTGGGGACATTTTATGCGCGTCCACCTGTCTGTCCGTCTGCCTGTCTACGCGTCTCTCTGCATGATATTTTGCCTGTCCGTGGGCTGACGTGGAGCTGTGCTTGCAGCATGAATCCTCGCGGTCACCGGGGCCCTCGCCACGCTGTCTCTCACCCCCCCCACGGTGCCGCCAGACAGACAGACGGACGGGAGCCTGAGGTCTGAGGTCGTGTAAATGCAAATGTTGACGAAAAGGCGCCCGCGTGTGTATTAAAAACGACATGAATGTTTTTTTGGGCTTGTTATTTTTTTGTTTTAGTCGTTGAACATTGCGGTTGCCCCCACCACAACATTTGGAAGCTCTTTTATCACGATGCCACGCATTAATTGTGCTCAGCAGAGATGGCAAATCCAAAAGAAGAAAAAAAAAACAATAAAAAATTAAGAATTATTATTCAGTAAAATCCTCGGATGACATAATGACATTTTAACTGTGAATTATTCATTGTTACGGATCATTTTAAAAATCTGCGATCTTAAAGTGCGCTTTTCATTTAAAAAAAACACACATTCTGAGTGTTGGGGCGATGGGGAGCCCCGAGAAAGCCTTATCTGTCCCTTGGACTGATTGACGGCGTGTAAACATGCGGCGCGTTCCACTTTGTTTGGCGAGAGACGAAATCTGGGCCGCAGTTGTCGGATGGCGATAAGGCCGTTTGACGCACGTTCCCCCGCTTCACGACGCCCAATTACAGGCCGCAGCGTTTCAGCGTTTTAATCAGCGCCGCCGTTATCGGGATTCATCTGGAAGCGAGAATGCTTTGAACTCAAAAGGGAGGGGGGGGCGGGGGAAAAATGGGGTTATTTGTATCAGTCAGTCGATGACAAAAACAAACTGGACTTTTTAAGTTTGTTATTGGTTCTCGCGGTGATTTCCGTATTTCTCAGCCCCGCCCCCTCCAAACGTCTTTTTTTTACTTTATTTTTTTTTAAGAGAGTCTGTCTTTGTGTGTTGTCTTTACAGCCTGGCATTCCTGCGCCGGTGTCTCTTGGACGCGGCGCTCGTAAGCACAGGCGTCCTTTTGTCCCGTTTGCCCTTGAATGCATCGCAGGTCCAATCCACCCAACGTACGCGTTTGGGTCAATTTTTTGGGGGGGGACCGATATTTAAAGTGGTAAGAAAATGGAGCGATGAGGGTACTGTGATGGCCTGGCCTGTGCGCGGTCAGCGTTTTTTTTTGGGGGGGGGGGGGAGATAAACAGTTGAATCCGACAAATAGAAAATGCCCACACTTGCCAGGGGCTGCGAGACTCACGGCCAGATGCTCGCTTGAAGGCCAACCCGACCGCGGGTCTTGATGTCACTCACTAGGCCACGCCCCTTTCACACAGTCTTCTCAATGGATCGATTTGTTTCTTCTTCTTATTATTTTAAACGATGCCATTTTGAATTTTCGGACTCGTGGCATTTGAATTCAAATGAGAGGGAAAAAAAATGCAAGCCGACCGCAAGCCCCATCCAACCGACTCCCCCCCCCCACCTCCCATGTCTGACCTGAGTTATCACCCGGGCCAGGCGACATAAATCTGCCCCGACGCCGACACACGACCCGGAAGTCAGCATGACGAGCCGCTCGACGGGCCGGGCTGACGCGCGCTCCCCCGGCAAGGATTTGAAACATTTGCCAAGAAAGAGGTTCCAAACGTTTTCACCGCTTTTACCGTGCGGCCCAACGCGCAAGTCTGCCTGACTGAGCCACGGGGGGGCCGTCTCCCTGACCATCCGATGACCCGCGCCGAAGGGGGCCGTCGGGTGATGACAAAGGCGGCCATTGGCTTTCACGGCAGAAGAATACGAGCTGTGTGCGTGCTCTCTTGCCACTTTCTCTCCCAAGCCCCCACCAGGATACACAGAGGGGTGCTCGGGAGGGGGGGGGGGCAAGAGTGATTAAGATTTTGGGACACTGCCTGGCTGCTTTGGAGGGTCAGAGGTTAAAGAGGGTGGGGATTTATTAGGGCTGTAAATTAAGAGTCAGACGTCCTTGTGTCGGACCGTCAGCGTCATTCCCAAGTCCAAAATCTCCCTCCTCGATCGACGCATATTTCGGAATCGATTTTCGGCCTTCTTTTCTGTCCCCAGTTACGTTGACTTGATACGTGAAGTGGAAGCGGGCAGTCAAGAAGCCACGTCTTCCTTTTGTCAATCTTATTTCATCGCCCACGCGAGTTAAAAAGGGGACGTTGTAGCCGCTGCTAGTTTGGCAAAACGCTAACGTTAGCCGCCAAAAGCTAACGAGTGGATCGTTTGAAATCGGGCAGGCTCTGAAGACAAGTCTCCTATTGAGGGGTGGGGGGGGGGGGGGGTCAAAAAGAGCAAATCAAGATGCCGTAAGTGCAGGTGGCACATCTCGCCGTCTCCATCGTAAACAAGCGAAGAAAAAAAAAAAGGGCCAAATATTTTTCTTGGAGGACGACTTCAGAGCCGCTCACTGATTGCAGCCTATTTTCATCCCGAGTCGCCTCAGAGGGCGGATTTGTGCCTGTGCGGCGGATTAAAGGGCAGCCACTGAAAAGTGTGTGTGTGTGTGTTTTGTGGTTGGATGGGACCCAACGCGAGACCATGTGGCGGCACCACCCGTACATCTGAGCTCGAGGAAATTAATCTTCACTTTGTACAAAATACGCCAGACAAGCTAACTTCTGTTTGGAAGCCTGCAAGGGGAATAATATGCAACTAGCTTAAATTTTTTTTTTTTTTTTTTAAGTTCCTCTCAAATAGTTTGGGACGTTGGGCTTTTGCTAGGTACCAGCAAGCTGACTTCCATGAACATTTCCGTGGGTGACCACGTCCGCGCATAGGCGTCATTCCGTCACTACGTTCCAACCCGCTGACGCCGCTTACGAGTCTGCGTTGCCGAAAGCCTCATAACAATCCGTTAGCCTGTCTATGGCCTTTTTCATTGTTTGTTAGCATTAAGCTAAACGGAGGTAAGTCATGGGAGGCTGTAGCAAAAAAGAAGCGGAAGCCTCGACGCTGAACCGTCTCGCAAAATACCCCAAAGTCGGCTGAACTTTTATCTCAAGGCGCCACCGCGCG